>NC_086099.1:39849964-40157631 GCF_963921235.1 Mobula hypostoma | reverse complement strand
GGCTGGAGAAAAATACATACTTTGAGATTTATCTGTCAAACAAGTGAAATACTCTTTCTTAAAAAAGAACTAGTAGGAGAAAAATAACGTAAGTTATAATCTTGGTGTAACTTATAGAATCATAGAGTAATACACCATGAAAACAGGCCCTTCAGCCTATCTTGACCTTGCTGGCCATGGTGCACATCAAGCTAGTTCTGTTTCCCCACAAATGGCTCATATTAGATATTGTTATTGATAACCAATTAACCTCTCTGTCCAGAGTATTAACATCATGTCTCATTCCTTTGTGAAGTGCTTTAAGAGATATAAAAATATTTTTTTCTCTTCCTTTCTGCCCTTATCTCTTCCTCTCTTAACCTATTAACAGTTTGTACTTCCAGTATCTTTCTGATGTCTTTTTAAAATAAAAACAAATCATGTGCTTGCAATCCTAATTAAAAGACCAGATGTTGAAATGTCCCACTCAGCAAATCTTAAACGATCATTTCTGTAATCAAAATTGGTTCCTATGCTTTTATATACAGCAAAGAATTAGATGATGCAATAGTGTATGTTTTGCTTTCAGGACATTATTTTTGCATGCTTTCATGTTGGTTCACAGACCCATTAACTGACCTTCTTCAGTCTTTTTGGCAACAATGATCTCTGGAGATTCGTTTCTGTGAGTGTATGGTCGTTTCATCATTTTGCAATCTGTCTCCAAAATTCAATACCATTAACTTCAAAGGAATGATTTTCAGAGCAGAATATCTATGTTGTTGGTGCTTGGGATGGATTTTCTTTTATAATGTTGACTACTATGTCTGGTGATACTCAGGTACAGAACAACAATAATCTGCTATCTAACATCTAGAAATCCCAATGGTTCTGCATCATGCTTCCCATCCACCAGCTAGGGTTACAGATGAACTTAACTTTAACTGAACACCTTAACTACAGGGTGTTGGGGGTAAGTATAGGGGGGGATGTCAGAGGTAGGTTTTTGTGCAGAGAGTGGTAGGTGCATGGAATGCACTGCCGAGGTGGTAGAGACAGATACATTAGGGTCATTTAAGAAACCCTTAGAGAGGCACATGAATGAAAAAGAAATGGAGGGCTACGTGGGAGGGAAGGATTAGACTAATCTTAGAGTAGGTTAAATGGTTGGCTCAACATTGTGGGCTAAAGGGCCTTCACTGTGCTGTGCTGATCTATGGTCAGTGTTCTACAGGTGTCCCCCGCTTTTCAAACGTTCGCTTTATGAAACCTCACTGTTACGAAAGACCTACATTAGTTCCCTGTTTTCGCTAACAGAAGGTGTTTTCACTGTTACAAAGAAAGGCAACGCGCGAAAAAAATCAGCGCGCGATAAAAAAAGCAGCGCGCGCCCCGAGCAGCCGCTCTCCCCCGGATTCAGAACGGCATTCTCACCCGCATTGCTTAAACACGTGCCTGTGAGCAGCCGCCCTTCCCCGGATTCGGAACGGCATTCTCACCCGCATTGCTTAAACACGTGCCTGTGAGCAGCCGCCCTCCCCCGGATTCGGAACGGCATTCTCACCGGCATTGCTTAAACACGTGCCTGTGAGCAGCCGTTTGCAAGGTGAGTTCCAAGGTATTGGAAAAGCCTAAAAGAGCTCGTAAGGGTGTTACACTTAGCGTAAAACTAGACGTAATTAAGCGTTTTGATCGTGGTGAACAAAGTAAGGACAAAGTGAGTTTGGCTTGTGGAAGCTGACAAAGATGATGTTGAAGAGGTTTTAGCATCCCATGACCAAGAGCTGATAGATGAAGAGCTGATGCAATTGGAAGAGGAAAGGATAACAATCAAAACCGAATTCAGTAGCGAAAGTGAGGTCGTCCAGGAACTGAACGTGAAGCAACCACGTGAGATTTTCATTACAATGAAAAAGTACGACTTTAATTTTGAAAGGGTAGGTCAGTTTAGGGCATATTTGCAAGATGGTTTGAACGCTTACAAAGAACTGTATGATAGAAAAATGCGCAAGACTCAGCAGTCAAGCAAGCCTTCCACATCAGCGACAGCAGACAACGAACCTTGACCTTTGACATCGAGGCAGGCAGACATAGAAGAAGATGACCTGCCTGCCCTAATGGAAATAGACGACGATGAGATGACACCTCAGTGTCCCACCACCCCAACCCCCAGGCCACAGACAGGTACCAATTCGCGAAGAATGCAGCGGTAGCCAGGAGGCACACAGCACATCGTTAAGAAAAAAGATGAAATAAACATGCTAATTAATTAGGTGCTGCCTGGCACGTAAATGTTGGCCCAGATCAGAGATGATTGCTGATTGCGTTGCCTCTGATCTGGGCCGACAATTACATGCTGGGCGGCACCTAATTAATTAGCATGTTTATTTCAGCTTTTTTCTTAAAGATGTGCTGTGTGCCTCATGGTTACCACTGTACCCCTGCATGCTTCGCGGATCGGCATCAGTTGGCGGCCCGGAGGGTGGGGGCCACTGCACCATCCCAACCTCTGACGACTCAGCCTAACACACCATCATCAGTGTGCTCAATGTCTTCTCAATTCCCATAAGTGATACTACACTGTACAGACATTATTTCTACTTTATATCGGCTGTGTATTTTTACGTGTTATTTGGTATGATTTGGCAGATTCATAGCTTAAAGGTTATTGGAGAGAGTGTTTTTGCCAACAGCGCTTGCGTGAGATTTTCTGCCGAGAGCGGTTACGTGAGATTTTTGCTACGGAGAACAGTGCCGGCAATGATTGTGGAAAAGTATTTCTACTTTATACAGGCTGTGTATTTATCATATCATTCCTGCTTTTACTATATGTTACTGTTATTTTAGGTTTTATGTGTTATTTCGTATGATTTGGTAGGTTATTTTTGGGTCTGCGAATGCTCACAAAATTTTCCCATATAAATAAATGGTAATTGCTTCTTCGCTTTACGACATTTTGGCTTACGAACCGTTTCATAGGAACGCTCTACCTTTGGATGGCGGTGGAAACCTGTATTTACTATGTTTCCTATACTCCCATTGGCACGTGGGCAAGTGGTTATAGCGTCGGTCTAGTGATCTGAAGGTCGCTAGTTCGAGCCTCAGCTGAGGCAGCGTGTTGTGTCCTTGAGCAAGACACCTAACCACACATTGCTCTGCAACGACACTGGTGCCAAGCTGTATCGGCCCTAGTATCCTTCCCTTGGACAACATTGGTGGCGTGGAGGAGGAGACTTGCAGCATGGGCAGCTGCCGGTCTACTATACAACCTTGCCCAGGCCTGCACCCTGGAAACATTCCAAGGTGCAAATCCATGGTCTCACGAGACTAACAGATGCCTATATACTCCCTTTATTGAGGGTTACTGACTTTTTACTGGGTAATAATGAAAAAAGAATACAAAATAAAGGTGCATTAGACTTTTAATAAAATAGCTTCTGATAATCTGGGGAATCTGTTAGTTTGGCACCCCAAATTTCTGAGTTTGCAGGATTAATGAAGTTTTGCTGTATATTTTTAATTAATACCAGAAAATATTAGAAATATTAAGCAAGTCAGGAAACAATATTTAGACAGATAGTTAATATTTCAAGTTTACAACTGATTGTCCCACTCCCATCAGGGAAGAGGCTATGTAGCATCAACACTGGGACCATCAGACCTAAAAACAGTTACTTTCATCAAGCAATAAGACTGATCAAAACCTCCACCCACTAACCCACCCCATGACACCCCCAACCACTACTACTTTATCATTTCCTGTCAAGTCACTTTATACATAGACACTCCTATGCCTAGTGTCACTCTATGTATATAAGCTATCTCATGTATTTATATTTACTGTGATTTATTATTATTAATATTATTGTGTTCTTTATCTTATTGTGTTTTTATGTGCTGTATCAGAGCTGGAGTACAATTATTTTGCTCCCATTTACACTTCTGTAAAAGTAATGACATTAAATAATCTTAATCTTTAATGTTTAATGCTTCGTGTGTTTTTTGTTCCCTTTTTGCTGGTTGTACAATTTGTTCTTTTTTTTCCGCATGTCTGATGGTCTTGTTATGTGGGGGTTTTCTTTAAATGAGTTCTATGGTTTTTCTTTGTTTATCTTGTCTGCAGTAAGACAAATCTCAAGGTTGTATACTGTAAACATACTTCAATAGTAAATGTACTTTGAATTTTGAACTTTAATTTTTTTTCAGAATTGATAAGCTAGTGTACATCTCTATATTGTCATTAAAATACCTATTATTATAAAAATGATGATGCCAAGCCAACATTTTGTGATACTATTGTAGTGACAAAAAACTGCTAGTAGGTTTCTTTGTTCACACTGATATAGCAATGAGTGAATCTCTTTCTATATTCTGAGGATCATACAAGGAATAATTTTGTTATTGGCATTCACTTAATAAATTCCAAGTTCTGTTTTTAAAAGTCATGCAGTAAATTGCGAAACTGCACAAATCAGCAAACTGCAATTGGTGGTGTTCTGAGAGGAAATCAGAAAATGCTGGAAGTATCCACCAGATCAGGCAGCTTTTTGAGTTTGAGGGTGGAACACCACTGCAGCTAATCGAACCGTGGCTATACATCACCGCAGCCCTGGGATCGATCCTGATCTAAGTTGTTGGCATATTCTCCCTGTGACCACATGGATTTCCTCTGGGCTCTTCAGTTTCCTCCCATGTGTCAAAGAAATGCGGTGGCGTAGTGATTAGTACAATGCTTTACGGTACCAGCAACCTGGGATCAATTCACGCCACGTTTGCACGCTCTCCCCGTGACCTCGTGGGTTTCCTCTGTGTGCTCCGTTTTCCTTCCACTGTTCAAGGATGTCCCAGCTGGTAAGTTAATTGGGCATTGTAAATTGTCCCGTGATCAGGCTAGGAGTAAACTGGGGGATTGCTGGGTAGCATGGCTCGAAGGGCCGGAATTGCCTATTCTGCACTGTATCTCAATATATAAAAGTATGGGTTGATGGGTTAATTGGACATTGTATGTTGCACTTAACGTGTAGGAGTGTTTGAATCTGGGAGTTGATGAAAACGCAGGGAGAATAAAAAAAGGAGTTAATACTGGGTTTGTGTATATCAGTACTTAATGTTTGGTGCAGGCTTGCTGGGCCAAAGGACCGATTTCCTTGCTGTATCTCTCTGAAGCAAGTTACTGATTCAAGTCAATAGATTTAGAAGTACAGGTGCAAAGAAAAGAAATAAAAGAAGGAAAGAAAGATTACAAAGGGACATCTGTGATAGAGTGGACAGGAGAAGAGATTGAATGTCAATAGGAGTGATGGTGCATGGTGAAAGTCTTCAGTAATCAGAATCAGATTTAATATCAAATGTCTAGAAGAGGGAGTTGTATGACGTGTATAGGAAGCAGGGAGTAAATGAGGTGCTTGAGGAGTATAAGAAGTGCAAGAAAATACTTAAGAAAGAAATCAGGAGGGCTAAAAGAAGACATGAGGTTGCCTTGGCAGTCAAAGTGAAGGATAATCCAAAAAGCTTTTACAGGTATATTAAGAGCAAAAGGATTGTAAGGGATAAAATTGGTCCTCTTGAAGATCAGAGTGGTCGGCTATGTGCGGAACCAAAGGAAATGGGGGAGATCTTAAATAGGTTTTTTGCATCTGTGTTTACTAAGGAAACTGGCATGAAGTCTATGGAATTAAGGGAAACAAGTAGTGAGATCACGGAAACTGTACAGATCGAAAAGGAGGAGGTCCTTGCTGTCTTGAGGAAAATTAAAGTGGATAAATCCCCGGGACCTGACAGGGTGTTCCCTCGGACCTTGAAGGAGACTAGTGTTGAAATTGCAGGGGCCCTGGCTGAAATATTTAAAATGTCGCTGTCTACAAGTGAGGTGCCGGAGGATTGGAGAGTGGCTCATGTTGTTCCGTTGTTTAAAAAAGGATCGAAAAATAATCTGGGAAATTATAGGCCAGTAATTTTAACGTCGGTAGTAGGTAAGTTATTGGAGGGAGTACTAAGGGACAGAATCTACAAGCATTTGGATAGACTGGAACTTATTAGGGAGAGTCAACATGGCTTCGTGCATGGTAGGTCATGTTTGACCAATCTATTGGAGTTTTTCGAGGAGGTTACCAGGAAAGTGGATGAAGGGAAGGCAGTGGATATTGTCTACATGGACTTCAGTAAGGCCTTTGACAAGGTCCCGCATGGGAGGTTAGTTAGGAAAATTCAGTCGCTAGGTATACATGGAGAGGTGGTAAATTGGATTAGACATTGGCTCGATGGAAGAAGCCAGAGAGTGGTGGTAGAGAATTGCTTCTCTGAGTGGAGGCTTGTGACTAGTGGTGTGCCACAGGGATCAGTGCTGGGTCCATTGTTATTTGTCATCTATATCAACATTCTGGATGATAATGTGGTAAATTGGATCAGCAAGTTTGCTGATGATACAAAGATTGGAGGTGTAGTAGACAGTGAGGAAGGTTTTCAGAGCCTGCAGAGGGACTTGGACCAGCTGGAAAAATGGGCTAAAAAATGGCAGATGGAGATTAATACTGACAAGTGTGAGGTATTGCACGTTGGAAGGACAAACCAAGGTAGAACATACAGGGTTAATGGTAAGGCACTGAGGAGTGCAGTGGAACAGAGGGATCTGGGAATACAGATACAAAATTCCCTAAAGTGGCATCACAGGTAGATAAGGTCGTAAAGAGAGCTTTTGGTACATTGGCCTTTATTAATCCAAGTATTGAGTATAAGAGCTGGAATGTTATGATGAGGTTGTATAAGGCATTGGTGAGGCCGAATCTGGAGTATTGTGTTCAGTTTTGGTCACCAAATTACAGGAAGGATATAGATAAGGTTGAAAGAGTGCAGAGAAGGTTTACAAGGATGTTGCCGGGACTTGAGAAACTCAGTTACAGAGAAAGGTTGAATAGGTTGGGACTTTATTCCCTGGAGCGTAGAAGAGTGAGGGGAGATTTGATAGAGGTATATAAAATTATGATGGGTATAGATAGAGTGAATGCAAGCAGGCTTTTTCCACTGAGGCAAGGGGAGAAAAAAACCAGAGGACATGGGTTTAGGGTGAGGGGGGAAAAGTTTAAAGGGAACATTAGTGGGGGCTTCTTCACACAGAGAGTGATGGGAGTATGGAATGAGCTGCCAGACAAGGTGGTAAATGTGGGTTCTTTTTTAACATTTAAGAATAAATTGGACAGATACATGGATGGGAGGTGTATGGAGGGATATGGTCCGTGTGCAGGTCAGTGGGACTAGGCAGAAAATGGTTCGGCACAGCCAAGAAGGGCCAAAAGGCCTGTTTCTGTGCTGTAGTTTCTATGGTTTCTATGGTCTAATTTCCATATGGTATGACTCAGACGCCTCAAAGTCTCATTTAGAGTCATACATTCAGTCTGTCATGTCAAGTCCCCACCATTACCAATCCCAGTTCCTATCAACTGCCCCTGGTACTCAACTACTCGAGATCAAGGGGTAGAGTTGCAGAGGTTTTTGAGTGTTTTCGTTGACAATCCAAAATAAGACAAGCGAAGCCAAAAGTCAGTCTGCTTGAGGCGTAGTGCAGAATTATGAAATTAGTTTAAGAGGAAAAACGTAATGAGAATGCTGGATAACAAATAAAAATATTGCAAATACAGATTGTGTTAAATTGGATCTTGGGAATTGCAGAGCTCTGCCCTCTGTGCGACGATCATATGGCATCTGTTATGGCGCACACGACCTACAGGTAGTATCTGCAAGAACCAATTCCCTCATGGGCTTCCACTAGCATAACATTCCGAAGTTTTCTTTGGCTGCTGAAACCTTACTTCAAACGGATCCTGAACTAATGGGGTGAAATGTACATAGCTGAAAGAAAACAATGCAAAATACACTATTTGAAAATCAAAGAATGCATAACTTGAAAATCTGAAACAGAAGCAGAAAATGCTAGAAACTCAGCAGATCAGACGGCATCTCAGAGTCCTTTTTAGAGTCACACAATGCAGAAACTGGCCATTCAGTCCATCATATCAGTGCCAGCGATACCAAACCTAGTTCCTATCAACTGTTCCTGATACTCAACAACTCGAGATCGAGGGGCAATTTACTGTAGCCAATTAACCCACCAGCAGATCTTTGGGATGTAGGAGGAAACTAGAGCACCATGGGGGAAATCCACACAGTCACAAGGAGAAACAGTTCAAACGCCAGCCAGCAGCACAGCCTGCTACACCAATGTGTGTGACCATTTACGGAAAGAGAAATTGGGTTACTTTTTCAGGTCAAAGAGTCTTCATGAAAATACACATGCTGGAATGAGCTCCAAGCACACGGCACAATTTCCAGGTCTCATTAAGAACGGCTGAATAAAGAGGAATGAAAAGTATGAACTGTGTGAATGCACTTTAATAAGGCACTCTATAAGGAGTTAAATTGTACACCTTCTTATGGAAAGATTGATGGGGCACCATTTGCACACTATTGGTTCACAGCAATAAACAGCCTTCCCCATGATAAACAGAAGAGCAGCACGTGCACCCACATAAACATATACATTCTTGTCACTAATAAATGCAGGGATTAGTTGTCTGTGAGATGTTATCTCAGATGGCCACTTGCAGAAACCTATTGTGGCTCCCTCGTTTTTACATAGCAAATAATCGGTTTAAAATCTAATCAGTGGTTTCAGTGGCAGTGCGCACTGTATTTCATCTCTATCATACATTTTGAAAAATACCACCAATACTGTTTCAATAAAATTTTCCAAATTAGGAAAAGTGAACCATTATTGAGTCCTATCCAACATTCCCAACATTAAGCCTTTTATTACTGTTAGTCATCTACATTCATCAGGCCATGTTGGTTGGATCCTGAACCAAATTCCAAAAGCAAACACTATTCCAAGATCTGTCGAAGAAGGAGATTGCCATCGTAGATAAGCAAATTAATTAGGCTCTGTGGTCAAGGCTTTGTTGAAGAAATACAACCTCTCCACCACCTCTTGTGCACCTCTGGCTCATAACTGCTTGAGGTGGGGAAGGAGCATTCTAGATGGAATTGAAAACTCAGAGATTGTGCACTCAAATATGCCATACAAATGGCACAAGGTGTAGGTCACCTTGCAGGTTACCTACATTACGTATCTGGCCCCAGCAGCCATCTTCTGCATTTTTCACAACTTAGGTACTCACAAATCTAGAACCAAATTATGTTCTGTTCAAAGGGATTGCCAAAGAGGAAGAAGAATGCCCAGAAAGTAGTTTTCACCTTTTTTGGTATGCTGGGCATGTGTTGCATACAGCTCAACTCTCATTTACAACATTTTATGAATTTTTGGAAAAATAATCTGGTGGAGGCAGTACTTCAGTTGTTTGTACACAGCATCATGTGCTACAGGTGGAACTGGATAGATCCCACCATGAGCTGCATGAAGACCTCACCAATTCCATAGCACTACTTTCCTGGTTGCTGGGGAATGGGCCTGAGTTTAAAGACATCTCCTCATACAATCATATGGGAGGAGGTAAGGGATAATTTGGAAGAGGATGAATGTCCTGTAACCCAAGTAAAGTGAATTGCTCATGGGAATGTGTGCAAATGGGTCCAATATCAAGTTTTAAGAGTGTAAAACAGAGGCCATGAGTAGATCACAATAGCTAAGATTTGCAAGATCCTTACCCTTAATTCCATCGTAAAAATTTTAGGAAAGCTCCAAGAATCTGATATCTTTGGTATTTTATTTTGCTGGATGAGCATTTTATAGTGTATTACCACTGTTACTGCCCCAACTAAATTCACCTTTCTGTGTCTGTTTTATAAGTAAATTTTTCATCAACCAAATGAATTTAAGTGCATTATGGGAATGATTGTAAGAATCATGGCCCTAACAAATTTAAAGGAAGTTGGAGACCTGTACTCCAGTAAATTTAAAGGTGACATGGGAAAGTGTATCCTGGTGAGTTTAAAGGATATGTGGGGAATGAGACCCCAGAGACTTTAAAGGCAACATCAGAGACAGAACCAGATGAGTCAGGTACCAAACCATTTGGATTTTTAAGACAGGTAACACTGTAAGACAGGTATTCATAATTTTACTGCTGTTAGTATTTTTTGCAACAATATGGTGTGCTTCTTGCTCATTTGCTCCCTTTGTGACTTGACATAAATTTGCAGATTTCCTCTCATGATGGGACTGAATTGATCACCCTGTGCTTTAGTTTGTTACCATATTTTTCCAAACCCATTTTGACAGAGTTAGAATCCTAAGAGGCATAAAATCTATACTTGAAATACCAAAACTCAAAACATAACATTTATTAATCTTCAAAAAGAAGTTTCTTGCATATAATAAGCCACTTAATTCCATAATTTTAGCATGATGAATGTGATGTCTGAGAGTTAGAAGCCTTGGATAATAGACAATAGACAATAGGTGCAGGAGTAGGCCATTCGGCCCCTTGAGCCAGCACCGCCATTCACTGTGATCATGGCTGATCATCCACAATCAGTATCCAGTTTCTGCCTTATCCCTGTAACCTTTGGTTCCGCTATCTTTAAGAGCTCTATCCATCTTTTTCTTGAAAGCATCCAGAGACTTGGCCTCCACAGCCTTCTGAGGCAGAGCATTCCATATATCCACCACTCTCTGGGTGAAAAAGTTTTTCCTCAACTCCGTTCTAAATGGCCTACCCCTTATTCTTAAACTGTGGCCTCTTCCTGCCTCCTGCCTCCAGTGTGTCCAATCCCTTACTAATCTTATATGTTTCAATAAGATCCCCTCTCAGCCTTCTAAATTCCAGAGTATACAACCACAGTCGCTCCAATCTTTCGACATATGAGAGTCCCGCCATCCCGGGAATTAACCTTGTGAACCTGCGTTGCACTCCCTCAATAGCAAGAATGTCCTTCCTCAAATTTGGAGACCAAAACTGCACACAGTGCAGGTGTGGTCTCACCAGGGCCCTGTACAGCTGCAGAAGGACCTCTTTGCTCTTATACTCAAGTCCTCTTGTTATGAAGGCCAGCATGCTATTAGCTTTCTTCACTGCCTGCTGTACTTGCATGCTTGCTTTCAGTGACTGATGTACAAGAACACCTAGATCTCGTTGTACTTCCCCTTTTCCTAACTTGACTCCATTTCTGCCTTCATAATCTGCCTTCCCATTCTTACCACCAAAGTGGATAACCTCACATTTATCCACATTAAACTGCATCTGCCATGCATCTGCCCACTCACCCAGTCTGTCCAAGTCACCCTGCATTCTCATAACATCCTCCTCACATTTCACACTGCCACCCAGCTTTGTGTCATCGGCAAATTTCCTTATGTTACTTTTAATTCCCTCATCTAAATCATTAATATATATTGTAAACAGCTGCGGTCCCAGCACTGAACCCTGCGGTACCCCGCTGGTCACCGCCTGCCATTCCAAAAGGGACCCGTTAATCGCTACTCTTTGTTTTCTGTCAGCCAGCCAATTTTCAATCCATGTCAGTACTCTGCTCCCAATACCATGTGCCCTAATTTTGCCCATTAATCTCCTATGTGGGACCTTATCAAAGGCTTTCTGAAAGTCCAGGTACACTACATCCACTGGCTCTCCCTTGTCCATTTTCATAGTTACATCCTCAAAAAATTCCAGAAGATTAGTCAAGCACGATTTCCCCTTCATAAATCCATGCTGACTCGGACCAATCCTGTTACTGCTATCCAGATGAGTCATAATTTCATCTTTTATAATTGACTCCAGCATCTTTCCCACCAACGACGTCAGGCTAACTGGTCTATAATTCCCTGTTCTCTCTCTTCTTCCCTTCTTGAAGAGAGGGACAACGTTAGCCACCCTCCAATCCACAGGAACTGATCCTGAATCTATAGAACATTGGAAAATGATTACCAATGCGTCCACGATTTCTAAAGCCACCTCCTTAAGTACCCTGGGATGCAGACCATCAGGTCCCGGGGACTTATCAGCCTTCAGACCCAACAGCCTATCCAACACCATTTCCTGCCTAATATAAATTTCCTTCAATTCATCCATTACCCTAGATCCTTTGGCCACTATTACATCTGGGAGATTGTTTGTGTCTTCCCCAGTGAAGACAGATCCAAAGTACCTGTTCAACTTGTCTGCCATTTCCTTGTTCCCCATAATAAATTCACCCGCTTCTTGGACTGGAGTCCTGGAGATGGAGATGGTCTATCCACAAATTAGAAGCCTGTCTGTGTGTGTAAGGGAGTAAGGCAGAAAAGAGACTTGTTTTTCTGTTAATATCTTGTTTTATTTCTGTTGTTGCTGCTGCCTGTGTTGTTCCCCTGAACATTATGAGTATATTAGAATGGTGCTGGAATGTGTGGCAATACTTGTGGGCTGCCCCCAACACACCCAAAACAAAATTCACTGTATATTTCAATGTATATGTGAAAAATAAATCTCAACCTGAACGATTACAATAGCATTTTACATTCTTCCTTATTTCTGTTCCAGTGACAGCCCAACTACGAAATGAGCTTTCAACTTTCCATTACCTATTCTGCAACACTGCTGAAACCAGAACCCTGACTAGATCTGACTAGATTTGTGGATTTCAAAGGATTATTTTGAATATACAAATGTAAAATACACAATTACGATCTAATAATTTTTAAAAAAGAAATGATTCATTTATTTATCAAGATAACCGTTTAGTTCAGAACTTTAATGGATTTGGCAATGAAGGAAGTACATTGGCATTCAACAACATGGAGTAGAAAATGACAGGACGAGAGGAGCAGATGGAATCTCTGTCCTTCAGGTTACACCATAAATTTAGTCTGGGCTCCTTCACCTTTCTCATGATGAAAGATGTATTAAAGTGGAAATTCATGGAAATACTCAGAAAGTTAGACAGCAAATGTGGAAGGAGAAACATTGATTGCTTCACGTTTCAGAAACTGGTTATTTCAGAAATGGAGGAAGTTAAATATAAACAACTGCAGGGAAAGTGTAGAGTGGGTGGTGGCTAGTAGAATGGAAAGAGTGGACAAAAATGAAGTTCTTTAATGATTAGGAGTAATTAAATGATAAAAACAAAATACAGTGAAAGATGAAAAAGCAAAATCTTCAGCCATCTGCCTTGTTATCTGCTGATGGAAGAAAATGGTAGTAAGTGAACAACGCAACCAAGGGTGACATCCTTCAAACGGTTCATGAAACAGTTCTTTCACTTCGTTTACTTCATCGTTTTCTTTCAAATATGTTTTGTCTACTGTTGGAGCCTGTGGTCTCCATTTTGATGGTGTATTTTCGGGCCGACTGAGCAATCTGGAGCTCCGCTCTCTCTGAGGGAATTTGGCGAGGTTTCTAGCGAAGCATGCGGCCTGGAAGCCAAGAAGCCTGATTCGATCACCCTTCTGCCAATTAAAGTGTCGAGGAAGATTGAAATCATTGAGGCAAGAGCAGAAGGCAGGCGGTTGTTCAGTGCCGTCTACCTGCATGTGAACTCTCACTCACTGCTCCCAGAGGAAGGTGCCCACGTATGAATTGGTTCTCTCTCCATCTCACTCGATGCTGCCGGAGGTGTGCTGCAGTCCATGGGTCTTGGGCAAGGTTTAATTGACACAGTGTGTGGATTGGACTCTGTAGTTCACATTTGATGTATTTCTGGTTTCTTGTCACACCGTTTTTTTTTTGCAGCTGTCGTGTGCGATTTTGATTTTGGCCTGCTGTGGTCTGCAGATAGTAAGGAACAGAATTGAATATGCCTGGATTCTTTCGATGTCTGTGTGATTTGGTGTTTTGTACTCAGTGTTTTTGCGTGTTCTTTTTACACATGGGGTGGTGGGGGGGTGGTTTGATATTTTCTTTAACCAATTCCCATGGTTTTTCCTTGTTTTGTGGCTGTCCCTGGGAAGACGAAACTCGGGGTTGTGTAGCGCATACATACTTTGATAATAAATGTACCTTAAGTTTTTGATCTTTGAATCTTTGATGATCAATGTCAACTTTATTTTTGGGATATGTTGCTACATTGAGGGGAACTTCCATTGTGTTTTGTGGCATTACATGGGTACAAAATGTTATACACTCAAAGCAGAGCTGACAGCTCAAACGTGGACTGTGGACTAAGTGGTGTAACAGCAGAAATATAAAGCACTAGACTCATATCCCTCACACTATCCTCGCTATCAACCAAGGGGATCGCCTGTTTCAAAAAGGACTGTAGAAGGGCTTACTGGGACCAGCACAAGCCATATTAAAAAAAGATGCCAATTGATGAAGCGACATTATTTGTGCTAAACAACAAAAGGACCATGTCACAGACAGTGCTAAGTGATTTCACAACCAATGGATCAGATCAATGTTCCATAGTTCTGCCACATCTTTGCAAAATACTGGTAGACAAGCAAGTAGCCAGTGGGTTTTTGAGGCTCCAAGAATGTAGTATTCAAACAAACAATCAGCCATGATTAGCAGACACAAGGGGGTGCATAAACTCCTCTTGTTATCACTTTTGTGGTAACTTCTACTTCGAAAAAAGGCACACTCGACAACTTCATGCCAAAGAAACAACTTTATCTCGAACGTCAAAACCGTTATGTGTATACAGAGGCTTCTCAACCCGTACGGCATGGCAGAAACACTACATACAAAGCACACCAGAAGTAAAAAGAACGGAAGTAAACCCCCCCCATTATCCTAATTAGTATTAACTTACTTTTAATAATGCTCACATTACAACACTTCTCCCCCTTTAAAATCCAACATTCCCCAAATGTAAATACTAGGAAATAAAAACAGTGGTGTAGCCTCAGGGTCGACATGGAGTTTCAATGTCACACCTTCAGCGTCCCCAGCTTGTCCCTGAAAACATCACTGTACCGCTGCAGAATGTTCTCCGTCATTGTGCATACTTAATTTCATGTCAGTTTAGCCGGATTTTGCGAAGCCAATTGCGACCCAAAAGACTGGGCCCCCAGCCCTTAGCTATCACTAGCCTGGCTTCAGGCTTCTGACCCCCGGCTGAAATGTCCACATATAACACCCCTAATTGAGGTATGGGTTGCCCCGTATAGGTCCTGAGTTTGATCTTTGGCAGTCTAATGGGAGGCAGGTTGGACCCCCATGTTCTCCTGTAGGTCTCTTCACTAATGACCGATGCAGTAGCCCCTGAATCAATCTCAAACTTAATGTCCTTTCCCCTGACAGTGACTGTGGCATTATACGGTTCAGGTGGTTCCTCATCTGCTTCCACTCCAAACATGTTGTAGGCACACGCGGCCTCTTCATCTGCTTCTTCTAGACGGTGTGTGGCTGCCTGACCCTGTTGAGCTTTCCCCCGTCCAGGCTTAATCTTACCCTTCGAACTTCTGCACTTTCTAGCTAAATGTCCCTTTTCACTACAAGCATGGCAGACAGTGTCTTTGAATTTGCATAGTGCGTCCCTCCACACCGGAAACATTTGCCTGTTTACCGATCTCCCTCCTGACTTGGTGCACTGCCGCCGACTGTGAACCCCCATGTCCTTTCTGGATATCCTTGACATTATTAGCAGCCATCTCCATGCCTTGGGCAATCTCTAAGGCTTTCGTGAAAGTCAGTGGTGGGGTTTCCCCTAACAGGCGGCATTGTATGCCGTCATTATTAATGCCGCATACCAATCGATCATGGAGCATGTCATCCAACACTACTCCGAAATCACAATGCTCCGACAGCTGCCGAAGCTCGGCCATGAAATTGGCCACAGACTGACCTGGCTTCCTGAAATGGCTGTGAAACTTACACTGTTGGACTATCACAGAAGGTTTCGGATTGTAGTGGTTCCCCACGAGCTTGACAATAGAGTGCTTCTTAGCCTCCTCAGTAATTCCATTAGCACAGAAAAAGTGTCCTAACCTTCCTTCATACTCCAGCCAGTCCTCTGTTACGTCCACTAATTCACCGATAGTCCCAAATGTAGCCACCTGAACGTGAGGCCCTTATCAGCGCTGCTGCTCCAGCTCGAAGCGTGCCGACACGTCCACAAAACCAGTTCACCTCGTCGCCAAAAATATGTGGTAACTTCTACTTTGAAAAAGACACACTCGACAACTTCATGCCAAAGAAACAACTTTATCTCGAACATCAAAACCGTTATGTATATACAGAGGCCTTCACAACCCATGCGGCATGGCAGGAACACTACATACAAAGCACACCGGAAGTAAAAAGAACGGAAGTAAAACCCCACATTATCCTAATTAGTATTAACTTACTTTTAATAATGCTCACATTACAACAATTTTCTATGTTTCTAACAACATCTATAACCTCAGTGATCGTTTGGCTCAGCATTTGAGTGAAGAACACCAAGGGATGTACGCATGTTTAGCCAGAAGGATGATCTATCTTGATTTCTTTCTGATCTTCTCACCAGCACAAAGCCCAGTTCCCAAACAATTTGCTTCACTCCACATATCAAGAATGGTCCAGAGGACTGGATACAGTAAAAGTTATGGGATATGAAAAAACAATCTCCTCTGTAGCATTTAAGACTCATGCTCCAGATCTAGTTATCTCTCTAGCCATACTCTACCTGTACAAATGCAACTCTGGTATCTCACTAATTATGTAGAAAATTGCCCAGGTATGTCTTATACTTTTCTTCAAAAGGCATGAACAATTGAATCAGGCTGATCACCATCTATCAGTCTACTCTCAGTCATCAGCACAGTGTGAACCAAATCATGGGCAACGCTATCAAATGATTCTTACTCACCAATAACTTTCCCAGTATGAATAGCTCCACCAGGCTCACTGACCTCCAGCCCTCATCACAGTCATGGAGATAAAATGAGTTCCATGGAGTGCTTGACCAAGTGTGGTATCAAGGAGCTTTGGTGAAACTGAAGGCAATGGCCTTCAAAGGAAAAATGTGCCAGTGGTTGGAACCAACCCTTACACAAAAGGTGAATGTGATTGTCAGAGGTCAGTCATTCCTGCATGAGGATATCAGTGCAAGAGCTTCTAAAGCCCATTAACCTTCGATAATGGTCTTTCATTATACACAGCAGAATGGGCATCTTTGCTGGTGATTGTGAAATGTTCCTTTCTATAGACAACTTCACAATAAATGAAATAGCCCATGACTTAATGCAAGAAGACCTACACAACATCTGTACATGGGCTAATAGGCTGACACATGACATCGTAACATCTCTAACAATGGACATCCAACAACCTATTCTTGAGATTCAATGGCATCACCATCTCTGAGTCCCCCACCATCAACACCCTGGTGTTCACCATTAACTACATTTTCAGTAGGACCAACTGCATTAATATATAACTACAATAGCAGGTCAGAGGCTTGGCATCCTGCAGAAGCCGACACACTCAACCATCCACATGGCACAAGTCAGGAGTGTAGGAGTGTGGTGGAAAAATCTCCACATGCCTGGCTGAGGCAGTCCAAATGACACCCAAGAAATTTAGCATCATTCAGTACAAAGCAGCCCACACAATCTGCTATCTATTTCACCACCGTCAGTCATTATTTCCTCCGTTGGCACCAGTACTGGTATACTGAGATTGGAAGGATTTAATGGAACATCCCGATGAGGTTCAGCATTACATTTTGACAATACAAAATGTGCTGTTACTCACCTAGGTTGTTCCAACAACGCTTTCTAAACCTGTGAGCTTGGGAAACCTAGAGCTCTTCAGACATGCATTATGGATGTACCCTTATTAGACGGCCTGCAGTGGCTCAAAATGGCAGTTAACCACCATCTCCTCAAGAGCAATCAGGACTGGGTAATGAATGATGGGGTTGCCAGTGACACCCACTGTTTCAAAAAACAGATAAAAATACTCCACGTAGACTGTTAGATTATAATGGCAATAGACATCATGAAGCTGTTTTAATTTGTTACTTTATACAGAAATAGCATTGTTTGATTTTAGTGAAATGTAGAAAAATGTCAAAGGATTATTTGCAAAGTCACATAAAATAAAGCAATAAGTGGAATGTTTTATACATTTTAATGTTGGGAGATACAATGATATAAAGGCACAATAATGTCACTGAAAGACTGGCCCTGATGTTAAATTGTTAGTTTCATTAAGCTAGTATACTAAGGAATAATGTACTCCATTTATTATTCTCTCACACACACACTAGGTTTCACTCTTGACATTTCAATATGTTTTACAAGAACTTTTTCCACTGCTGCTACTGAACCTTCAGATGTAATTTTTTTTTCAGTATGAGTGCTGAAACTTCTTTTTCCTAGTTTTCAACAGAACGTAAACAGCAATCATTTCCAGTATGCTTGGAATTTTCTGGTCAGGATCATAGAATTACAGTATGTTGGAACATTTATTAAAAAAGAAAGGAACATTTCAAATCATTGTACTTGTTTTCAAGTGATCAAGTTCATTTTAGATACTAACAGTTTGCTCTAACTGTAGACCCTCTGCTGCCTATCTTTATCTGCTTGCTACTAGCTAAAGAAAAGACATACCATGGAAGCAGAATTACTAATTAATACTTATTTTTCAGTGCTTACTGGGAGGAAAATAAAGTACTACCTTGCATTTTTCAGCATGCCACTATACTATAGCAAGATCCACATACTAGGATCTGACCTGCTGAAGTCCTTAACTAAGATGATTTGTCAAATAATAACAGAACTCAGAAATCTACTAAAGCTCTAAGTCTTTACTTTCATATTCTTAATCGATAATCTATTAACCCTCTAAATTACATTGGGTGCAAACAAAAAACTTCATTGCAACTCATTCGATGCATTTTTGTAGAAAAACAATGATAGTTACATACGATGAATGCTCACAATGTAGTTCTGTGTATTCTAACACCACTGACTAAGGAACGGGAGTTTTGGATTCCCTCCATATTGTTTCTGTTGAGAATTGTATGGTTTTCAGTGCATTCAATTTAATCAGCAGCAACTATTTTATAAATGGCTTGGAAATATATAAAAAATACAACTTTTGCCCAGATGCTGTTTTGTAAATGGCCTTTAGCTCTATTTTATAACTGCAATTCAAGATGTTTGAGTGGTCAAGAAATTTGAGAGGCACTTTGTACACTCTGGGATAAGTTTGTAAATTCCAACTGATTTTCATGCTGGGAAAATGAAACTATGTGTACATTTGTAGACTCTGGAGATCAGGATAAAAAAACATCTGGAAAAATAACACTTATCTGCTGAATCAAAGCTGAGATTTAAAAGCAGGAAGTTCAAAACCTTCTGCATGAGACTACACAGAGGCTACATTTTGGAATACGGGAAATTTGGTTATTAGGCATCTGGAAGAAATGCATGTAGTAATGGGGTCAAAGGACATAGTTCCATTTTAAGACAAAATGCATGTGCATTTCCATAAAAATCAATGTAGAGAATGTTAATAATGAATCGAGAATTAAGAATGTCATTCTTCATATACTTGTTATTTCCTATGCTATGCTGCTGTATGTGCACTATTTCTACCGTTCAGTAGATTACAAACAGTTAAGAAAATAATACAGAAGTTTTGCTGTGATTGCTATATGTCATTTTTTTGAATTTATGGACTGCACAATAAATGGAGTACATTATTCTTCATTATTGGCTGAGTGAGAAAACGACAAAAGAGAAGCAGTAAGAGGAATCAATGGAATCCTCTAATTCTGTTTCAATGCTGTTCATATTGGCAACATTAAAGTTCTCCCAGCCAACAATGCCACTTGACCTTTCCTTCTTCCAGTTTTAAGTTCTTCATTCAATATTCTAAATTGATTGGATGCATTTTCTTTTAGTTTGTATGCCAATTATTCATAAACGTACATTGATTTGTCATTTTATGAACTTTAATGTTTTATATGAGACACTTATTTTATTAATGCCTGCTTAATTGTAAAGCACAGTGGGATAACTTAAGGCTGGGAATGATGGTATGTAGCTGCAAACCTTTGCTTCTGGAATGGCAAAGCCACTATTTGTACACACAACAGATCCTGCAGATGCAAGAAATCTTAGGTAACACGCACAAATTACTGGATGAAATCTGCAGGTCAGGCATCATCTATGGAGGGGAATAAGCAACTGACATTTTGGCCAATACCCTCCATCAGAACTCATTAAGACTGTTTATTCCCCTCCATAGATGCTGACTGACCTGCAGAATTCCTCCGGCATTTTGTGCATGTTCCTTTATTTTTACAGGTATTTTTAGTTTTGTTCAATATTTTTTCTTATGCAGGTTGACCACTGATTTTCCGGACACTGATGGTTCGGCACCTCTTTTAATTCAGAAGAAATTATGAGACGTAGTTTAATGGGCGACCACCAAATGGCACAGTGCGTAGTGCACGCAGCGGCAATTGTGGCGAGACTCATTTTGATAAAAGCATCCTATTTTTATTATTTGCATTGCACTTGTTGTTGATAGCCCCAATATCTTGTGCTAATTTTTGCTTATTTTATATAAGCTATGGCTTCTAAGATAAGTGCAAGTACCGGGGGTGGTGTCAAACGTAAACATCAGTCCATATCGATCCAAGAGAAGGTTGAAATGTTGAAAAAACTGAACCAAGGTGTTTCTGTGCGTAAGCTGTTTGGCTTATACTGTATGATATTGAAACATAGAAACATAGAAACATAGAAAATAGGTGCAGGAGTAGGCCATTCGGCCCTTCAAGCCTGCACCGCCATTCAGTATGATCATGCCTGATCATCCAACTCAGAACCCTGTACCAGCCTTCCCTCCAAACCCCCTGATCCCTTTAACCACAAGGGCCATATCTAACTCCCTCTTAAATATAGCCAATGAACTGGCCTCAACTGTTTCCTGTGGCAGAGAATTCCACGGATTCATCAACTGTGTGTGATATAAAGCACAAAGAGAAAAAAAATTGCAATTCAATGTAAACAGTGATTTGCTAAAGCACATGAGCATTAGAAAAACTATGAAATTTGGTAAGAGCACTGAGCATGATCGAGTGACGGTTGAATGGCTTCACCAGCATCGGAGTGATGGACTTGTCGAGCAGTATGACAATGAACCAAGCTAAGTTGTTCCATAAAGGACTTAAATTTGAACATGCACGTGACTCTAGTGAAGGATAGCTTCAAAGATTTAAGAAATGCCATGAAATTTCCATGTGTAAAGTGTGTGGACAAAAGTGGTGTGCAAACCATGAAGGAGCTACCGAGTACGTGGATAAATTTGTGAAGCTCATAGCTAGTGAAAACTTCAGTCTTGAGCAGGTGTATAATGCTGATGAAACTGCACTATACTGGTGATGCATACCTAGGAAAAATTAGCAACAGAAAATGAAGAAGATCCCGCAGAATGCGAACAATCGAAGGGCAGAGTTAGGATTTTAGGGTGCTCCAACGCAGCAGGTACTCACAGATGTAAACCACTGGGGATCGGAAAAAGTAAATGCCCGAGGACCTTGAAAGGTGTTAAATTTTACCCAGTAACAAATTGTGCAAATGAAAATGGCTGGATTACTACTGATTTATGTGTGGTTTGAAAAATATTTTGTGCCAGAAGCTAGAGCACATTGTAGGGCTACCCGAAGATTGCAAAATTCTCCTTATTTTGGATAACTGTTCAGCTCACCCCAAAGCTGAACTCCTCTGTAAGGATAATGTTTTACAGTGTACTTACCACCAAACTGTACATTGCTTATTCAACCCCAAGACCAAGGAATACTGTGCTCTCTAAAGGCCAAGTATTGCTCACTTTTCATGAAATATCTGTTAGCTGAGGTGAATACTGGCAATTCTGCACAGACATCTATTAAAGAATGTAACGTGAAGAGCGTTCTTTGGTTCATTGCTCAAGGGTGGGAGAAGGTAGAACCTTCAACACTAAAGAATGGCTGGCATAGGTTGTGGCCTGCCTTGATGATTGATAATGTGCCTGAAGAAACGAGTGACAATGATTTTACAGGATTTTGTGTACCAAGGGAGAAAGTAGTTGTTCATGGTTTGTTTGCGAATGCCAAAAGTGTTACAGGACTTGCTTTCAAAGATATGGCAAGTAGTCTTAATGAAGAAAATCTATGTGCGTGGATGATTGCTGACATGAAACACCTGTTATGCGTCACCTTATGGACTCAGAACTTATAGACAGTGTTGATAAAAAACACTGCAAGTAGTGAAGATGGCAGCGGTGATAATGAAAAGGATGAAACTTTACTATTGACAAGTTAATTGAGTTGGGTGATTTTATCAAAGGGTTAGAGAAACATACTTTCATGATGGAACAAGAGCTAACAAATTTTTATTTGATGCAAGAAAAGTTACACAGGGAGAGATCAAAACACATGAAACAACTTCGCTTGGATGAAACCTTTAAAAAAATATGCTTATACAGTCCATTTTTGCCATTATTATTGTGTGACCTTTTTCAATCCAGTAAAGAGGTTAACTCAGCAAGACTCAGTAACTGAGGGTGCCAGAAAATTGGTGGTCAACCTGTATATATGAGCCAAAAGCAAATTGTTGTTTTACTACATATCCCTTTCTTAAAAAGCATTAACAACTGCAGCAGCATTTTTGCAATGAGCTGAGGAGCTCATAAGAATCAAACACTATAAAAGGGAAATGGAAGAAAGCCTAGAATAAATAACAGAAGACGTGCCTAAAATGATTCTGTAGAGAAAAATATTTTAAGCAGGGAAGTTAGGAAACCATGTGTAAGTAATTAAATCACAAACTCACAGAATGATAAGAAGGAAAAGGAAGTCCTTTAATTCTTTAAGAGCCCAGTTGCCCTTTCTCCTGTCTTTTCACCCATCCTATCATTTTTCTCTCCTAAGTATTTCTCTAACAAATTTTTGAATGATACTTTTGAATCTAATCCCACCATACTTTCAGAAGGTACAGACTGATCAGTTTATCAGGCTATATTTAAGAGGGAGTTAGACATGGCCCTTGTGGCTAAAGGGATCAGGGGGTATGGAGGGAAGGCAGGTACAGGGTTCTGAGTTGGATGATCAGCCATGATCATACTGAATGGTGGTGCAGGCTCGAAGGGCCGAATGGCCTACTCCTGCACCTATTTTCTATGTTTCTATCATTTTTCTATCATCTGAGACTGAACTTCAAAAGCAATTGGCTGTATCTTTTGATTAAATACAGCCATTTTCTCTCGGAGATGTCAACTTTTACCTGTGATGTGCAGGTTAAAATCTCTCGAGCAGATGTGTAAAACTTGAACTTCCACACTGCAGAATTCTTTAAGAACATGATCAAAATAATTGAGAAATAAGGGAAATCTACCATTATCTTTCTGAAGTAACATACTGGTAGGTGGGGCATAGAAGGTACAAAAAGAAATGGGAAAATGTTTAAATATTATGCTGAGGGAAAATAAATGGAAATCTCTTGAGGATATGGTAGGAGCAATCTGAAAAACGGGACAGCAGTGGTATTTTGAATAATGAAGAGATTTGTAGATTGATATTTGTTAAGCAATGAGGTAAATGTTACTATGGATTGATGAAAATGTAGAACTAACGTTATTGACATAGAACAGGTGTGAATGGATGAGTGACCTTCTCCTTCCCCTATTTCAGACATTCCTATAGTTGTCATTGGTAGCACTGAAAGAGCCTGTTCATTAAAATGGTTTGCAGAAGGCATATAAGAAAGTCCTCTGCAATGAAGTGTTAGCTGTAGAGAAAAAATATCTTGGAGTAACACAGTGGGTCAGGCATCTATACAGGGATGCGGGCAGTTGATGTTCTGGGTCGCTTGAGTTTCTTCAGTATTTTGTGTGTTGCGCTAGACCCCGCATTTGCCAGTCTCTTGCGCCTCAAGAAAAATTATCTTCTTTATTTTGCCAAATGACAATCTAGTTTGAGCTATTTTACAGAAACGCATGGTCTGCAGTGAAAACACAAAGTAATGCAAAAACCTCCATGTGAAATCGGAGGTCTCAACCTGGAAATGCATCTATGGAATCACTATGTTCAACTTCTTTCAGTATATCACCAAATGGACGCACACGATGATTATATAGCTATTATCATTAATGTGCAAGTGGTTTCACTGTAAACATGTACAGGAAGCTTGTGGGGACTGGTTGAAAGGAACTGAAGAAAAGAGATAACTGCTTCCCACTGAGCAGCAGAATGTTACCCAACCAAATCAACTTTCGTCAATATCTTGTCTCATTGCTGCAGCTGGTAGCAATAAACAGTGTTGATCTTTTTCATAATCTTATTCATACCTTTCATCCTCTTGTTCATTTACACCTTCTTTTTTTGCTAAGTACAAGACCTGGCCTGGTGAAGTAGCAGGTAGCAACCTGAAGACTTTCTCCAGAGGTCCAGCTAACTGATCTGGCCATGTCTGACAGAGGAAATCTCAAACTTGTTTAAGGCTTTTTTTCACACGGGTCGTCATCATCCTTGCCTGAGATTCTTACAGAGGTCAGTTTTAGCGGGCACAATACTTTCTGCAAGGAGACCCTTGACTGTTCCTGCTCTGGATTGAGTACACAGTGCTTGCCAGGCATCAGAACCACAATTGGGATACTGCATACAGAAACATGAGAACGTCTATAGATGATGGAAGTCCAAAGTAACAAACACAGAATGGAGGAGAAACTCAGCAGGTCAGGTAGCATCTATGGAAAATAGTAAAGAGTCGACATTTCAGGCCAAGACCCTTCTTCAGGACTGAGGAGGAAGGGGGAAGATACTAGAGTAAAGAAGTTTGGGTGGGGTGGGGTGGAAGAGGCTAGCTCGAGATGATAGGTGGATGGGAAAGGTCAAGGGCTGGAGAACAAAGAATCTGATTGGAGAGGAGCGTGGACAATAGGAGAAAGGGAAGGAGGAGGGGACCAAGGGGATGTAATAGGCAGGTGAGAAGCAGTGAAAGGTCAGGGTGGGTAATAGAAGAAGTAGGGGAGAGAATTAGTTCAACAGAAGGAGAAATCGAGATTCATGCCGTCAGGTTGGAGAGTACCCAGACGAAATATAAGGAGTGGCTTCTTCACCCTGAGGGTAGCCTCATCTTAGTATAAGAGGAGGCCATGGATTCACATGTCAGAATAGGAATGGGAATGGGAATTAAAATGTTTGGCCTCTGGAAAGTCCCACCTGTGGCAGATGGTGTGGAGGCACTTGACAAAGCCATCCTCCAGTGTCAAACGGGTCTCTCCGATGTAGAGGACGCCACATTCAAAGCACTGTACACTTTAGATGATCCCAGCAGATCTGCAGGTGAAGTTGTTGCCTCACCTGTAAGGACTGTTAGGGGCCTGGAATGGAGGTGAGGGAGATGGAATATGGGCAGGTGTAGCACTTTTTCCACTTGCAGGGATTGTGTACAGACCTGCCTCGGTTTACTGAGGAGAATTAGGTCAATAACAGTGGAGTCACCTGTGGCAAAAAGCATTAGACATCCCCTTTAGATATTCTCATGTTCTTCAAAGAGCTTTGTCCCGGGTATTTTAGATTGATAATTTAAACAGTCTGTGTTTTGAATATTGATGTTAAAACATTAGTTAGAACATAAAACATAGAAATCTACAGCATATTTCAGACCCTGTGGCCCACATTGTTGTGCCAACCATGTAACATAGTCTAGAGACTGCCTAGAATTTCCCTACTGCATAGCCCTCTATTTCTCTAAGTTCCGTACCTATCTAAGAGTTTATTAAACATAGAAAAATAGAAACATAGAAAATAGGTGCAGGAGTAGGCCATTCGGCCCTTCGAGCCTGCACCGCCATTCAGTATGATCATGGCTGATCATCCATCTCAAAACCCTGTACCAGCCTTCCCTCCATACCGCCGATCCCTTTAGCCACAAGGGCCATATCTAACTCCCTCTTAAATACAGCCAATGAACTGGCCTCAACTGTTTCTGTGGCAGAGAATTCCACAGATTCACCACTCTCTGTGTGAAGAAGTTTTTCGTAATCTCAGTCCTAAAAGGCTTCCCCCTTATCCTCAAACTGTGACCCCTCGTTCTGGACTTCCCCAACATCGGGAACAATCTTCCTGTATCTAGCCTGTCCAATCCCTTTAGGATTTTATACGTTTCAATCAGATCCCCCCCTCAATCTTCTAAATTCCAACGAGTATAAGCCTAGTTCATCCAGTCTTTCATCATACGAAAGTCCTGCCATCCCAGGAATCAATCTGGTGAACCTTCTTTGTACTCCCTCTATGGCAAGGATGTCTTTCCTCAGATTAGGGGACCAAAACTGCACACAATACTCCAGGTGTGGCCTCACCAAGGCCTTGTACAACTGCAGTAGTACCTCCCTGCTCCTGTACTCGAATCCTCTTGCTATAAATGCCAGCATCCCATTCGCCTTTTTCACTGCCTGCTGTACCTGCATGCCCACTTTCAATGACTGGTGTATAATGATGTCTTGTTGCACCTCCCCTTTTCCTAATTGGCCACCATTCAGATAATAATCTGTTTTCCTGTTTTTGCCACCAAAGTGGATAACTTCAGATTTATCCACATTAAATTGCATCTGCCATGAATTTGCCCACTCACCTAACCTATCCAAGTCTCCCTGCATCCTCTTAGCATCCTCCTCACAGCTGACACTGCCACCCAGCTTCGTGTCATCCGCAAACTTGGAGATGCTGCATTTAATTCCCTCATCCAAGTCATTAATATATATTGTAAACAACTGGGGTCCCAGCACTGAGCCTTGAGATACCCCACTAGTCACTGCCTGCCATTCTGAGAAGGTCCCATTTATTCCCACTCTTTGCTTCCTGTCTGCCAACCAATTCTCTATCCACATCAATACCTTACCCCCAATACCGTGTGCTTTAAGTTTGCACACTAATCTCCCGTGTGGGACCTTGTCAAAAGCCTTTTGAAAATCCAAAAATACCACATCCACTGGTTCTCTCCTATCCACTCTACTAGTTACATCCTCAAAAAATTCTACGAGATTCGTCAGACATGATTTTCCTTTCACAAATCCATGCTGACTTTGTCCGATGATTTCACCGCTTTCCAAATGTGCTGTTATCACATCTTTGATAACTGACTCTAGCAGTTTCCCCACCACCGATGTTAGGCTAACCAGTCTATAATTCCCTGGTTTCTCTCTCCCTCTTTTTTTAAAAAGTGGGGTTACATTAGCCACCCTCCAATCCTCAGGAACTAGTCCAGAATCTAAAGAGTTTTGAAAAATTATCACTAGTGCATCCACTATTTCTTGGGCTACTTTCTTAAGCACTCTGGGATGCAGACCATCTGGCCCTGGGGATTTATCTGCCTTTAATCCCTTCAATTTTTCAATTTACCTAACACCACTTCCCTACTAACATGTATTTCCCTCAGTTCCTCCATCTCACTGGACCCTCTGTCCCCTACTATTTCCGGAAGATTATTTATGTCCTCCTTAGTGAAGACAGAACCAAAGTAATTATTCAATTGGTCTGCCATGTTCTTGCTCCCCATAATCAATTCACCTGTTTCTGTCTGTAGGGGACCTACATTTGTCTTAACCAATCTTTTTCTTTTCACATAACTATAAAAACTTTTACAGTCAGTTTTTATGTTCCCTGCCAGTTTTCTCTCATAATCTTTTTTTCCCCTTCCTAATTAAGCTCTTTGTCCTCCTCTGCTGAATTCTGAATTTCTCCCAGTCCTCAGGTGAGCCACTTTTTCTGGCTAATTTGTATGCTTCTTCTTTGGAATTGATACTATCCCTAATTTCCCTTGTGAGCCACGGGTGCACTACCTTCCTTGATTTATTCTTTTGCCAAACTGGGATGGACAATTGTTGTAGTTCATCCATGCGATCTTTAAATGCTTGCCATTGCATATCCACCGTCAATCCTTTAAGTGTCATTTGCCAGTCTATCTTAGCTAATTCAAGTCTCATACCTTCAAAGTTACCCTTCTTTAAGTTCAGAACATTTGCTTCTGAATTAATTATGTCACTCTCCATCTAAAGAAGAATTCCACCATATTATGGTCACTCTTACCCAAGGGGCCTCTCACGACAAGATTGCTAATTAACCCTTCCTCATTGCTCAATACCCAGTCTAGAATAGCCTGCTTTCTAGTTGGGTTCCTCGACATGTTGGTTCAAAAAACCATCCCGCATACATTCCAAGAAATCCTCTTCCTCAGCACCCTTACCAATTTGGTTCACCCAATCTACATGTAGATTGAAGTCACCCATTATAACTGCCATTCCTTTATTGCACACATTTCTAATTTCCCGTTTAATACCATCCCCAACCTCACTACTACTGTTAGGTGGCCTGTACACAACTCCCACCAGCGTTTTCTGCCCCTTAGTGTTATGCAGCTCTACCCATATCGATTCCACATCCTCCCGGCTTAAGTCCTTCCTTTCTATTGCGTTAATCTCCTCTCTAACCAGCAACGCCATCCCACCTCCTTTTCTTTCATGTCTATCCCTCCTGAATATTGAATATCCCTGAATGTTGAGCTCCCATCCTTGGTCACCCTGGAGCCATGTCTCTGTGATCCCAACTATATCATAATCATTAATAACAATCTGCACTTTCAATTCATCCATCTTGTTACGAATGCTCCTTGCATTGACACACAAAGCCTTCAGGCGCGCTTTTACAACTCTCTTAGCCCTTGTACAATTATGTGGAAAAGTGGCCCTTTTTGATGCTTGCCCTGGATTTGTCGGCCTGCCACTTTTACTTTTCACCTTACTACTTTTTGCTTCTACCCTCGTTTTACACCCCTCTGTCTCTCTGCACTGGTTCCCATCCCCCTGTTGTGAACTAACCTCCTCACGCCTAGCCTCTTTAATTTGATTCCCACCCCCCAACCATTCTAGTTTAAAGTCACTTCAGTAGCCCTCGCTAATCTCCCTGCCAGGATATTGGTCCCCCTAGGATTCAAATTTAACCTGTCCTTTTTGTACAGGTCACGCCTGCGCCAAAAGAGGTCCCAATGATCCAAATACTTGAATCCCTGCCCCCTGCTCCAATCCCTCAGCCATGCATTTATCCTCCACCTCATCACATTCCTACTCTCACTGTCGCGTGGCACAGGCAGTAATCCCGAGATTACTACCTTTGCGGTCCTTTTTCTCAACTCCCTTCCTAGCTCCCTATATTCTCCTTTCAGGACCTCTTCCCTTTTCCTACCTATGTCATTGGTACCTATATGTACCACGATCTCTGGTTCCTCACCCTCCCACTTCAGGATATCTTGGACACGATCAGAAATATCCCGGACCCTGGCACCAGGGAGGCAAACTACCATCCGGGTCTCTTAAAAGACCCTCTACCACCGTTTTCAAGACAACAATGTAGATGCAGCTGCCATTCCATTACCAGGATGCCATCACATGCCCAGATATTTGGAAGGAGGTCACAACAAATAAATCCAATCCTTTTCTCTTATAGTGGATATGAAGACTTTCATACATAAAAAAAAATCAACAGCCATGCATATCATGGACTTAAATTCTAGAAGATGGACTACTAAGTATTTTAATGTGCTTCATACATAGTAAGTGGAAAATACATTCATTGCAGCCATTTGCCAACTCCAATAGCATGTTACCATTCACTGAAGACAAAGTCTAGACACAGTCATTTAAATTACATTGCTTATGGTACACTGTAATTTGTAGGCCTCTAATCTTTTGACTATAAGTGGCATGCCGGAGAAATTAGAACATTATAGCATAAAAAAGATTACAACCCAAAATCAAAACATTTGTTTTCAAATAGATCAACACATTGTATTTACAAGCATACATACTGAAATGCAGATAATAGTTTTGCATTTGGAGTACTAACCTGGCATACTCAATTCCAAGAGCTGTTTTTGTTTCATTTCCACCCCATTGCTTTATCTTCTTAGCAACTTCTAGGAGATCCTCGGTTGTGCTAAATTGATTAAGACTGACTTCATGTGTGACTTTGAAGCCATACTGTATAATTGCAACCTAAATTAACAACAAATAAAAGAAGTTACTTCACTGAAATCACAAGCACTGATCTTTCATTTCTTCTAAATACAAATGAACCTTAAGAAGCAGTTTAATTGTTTTCTTATGCCAGAAGAATGGCTGTAGTGTCAGTTGCTGTCAATGTGGCAGTAGTTAATATAGTAATGAATACCATGATTTCTTAACTAAGTTTTCAACTTCAGTTCTGGGGTTCAATTTATATGAACTTTTTTCTTACACTTTAAGACCCATATTGCTTTGATAATTTTCTGCACCAGACCCCTACTATTTAATGCAATAGGGCTAAAGAAATGTTCACTATCCTCCTGCTCTAACTTGGATATACAACAAATTGATCACTATTTAAGCTAAAGAGCATAATAGAATTTTAGCATGGTCCCATAATAAAGGGAGATGTCACCAAGTGATTTAAAATGACAGTGGAAAGATGGGACTGAAGAAGATAATTTAGAATATTGGAGTTGCTATACCTTCAACCTTTTTACGTGGTAGGTAGGATTGGTGAGACCAGTAGACCTAGGTTATCAAACTGCAACTGGCTATCTGGGATCTAGTCGAAGGTCAAAGAAAAATCTTTTTTTTTCATCTTGAACGAATGGAGCAGAATGGAGACAGGATGAAATTATCATTGAAAATATAGCAAAGAAGCATGCAGAAATAAAGCATTCCAGGACCATAAACAGAAAAAGAATGCTGAAACAGATTAGTTCTTGTAGAAGTACAAACCATGTTGAAATGTTAAATAATTCCTTCACATTTGGCTCCTCAATTGAAGAGAATGCTTATAATATTACGAAGAAGAAAAACGAGAAAAATGTGATGAAATAAAAAATAGGTAGGGTCCTTCAAAGATAACGAGTAAGGTCAGGTCAGTTTGTATCAGATCTCTGGCATGATAAGTCTGAACCATATGTATAACTTCAGCAGGTGTTTGTCTTGACACTGGAGGAAAATATACTATATAACAGGAGGGCCCATAGTCAGGGGTAGGTATTGGAATTTGAAGTTAATGGCTCTTGGTGGAACCTACAACTTCACCTTTAATATTAGGGTATGAATATATGCATGTATTTTACAAAGTGGTGCCCTTGCTTTGTGACTCCGAATGGAAGTCCTTGCATGTAGAATTAATTCTTCAGTTCAAACTTCCAGAAATAATTAACATCTGAAAGCATGCCTTGGAGAAATCTGGAGTTTCAATGTCACGGCTGTTCAACAGTAAGAGTTGTTGAATTGCATCCAGAAAACAATTGGCAAACTCACAACATGTTCCAGGATGTTGTAAAAAAATAAAATGAAGCTGTCATTTTGTTGTTAAATTTAAAAAGACAAAAAAATTGGTACACTCTTTATTGGTAGTCGTGAAGTATAATGTCACAATTAACAGAATTTAACAATTCAAAATAAGTGACATTAGGTGTTTTCAATATAAGTAATTTTTCATGAAGATGAAAAGCTTCTTTAAAATATTAGCATTACTGGGCTATTTTAATACACATACAGATCACCATACTTAAATGTTTAACTTTTTCCTTGCAAGACAAATGCTGGAATCTCTTTTTAAGTATTATATTCCTGCCAAATGTTTACAACATCGAGGTATGCAGACGGGGATTAGATTTCAAGAGGATGCAGTGATAAATTAATCAAAATTACAGAGCAAGGCGATGGAAGTTTGCCATAGCATAGTCAGATAGGAGATTGTTGTAGTAGGTCCCTTTTGAAACAAGCTGTCTTGTTCAGTTTCCTAAATAAGGAAAGGCAGCTGATCAAGACCATATGTACAAGAACAGCATTTATATAAAACAGAGAGACTCTAACATGTAAGTCGGAGATATTCCTGCTGCTGACTTTACTTTCAGTGTTCATACAGAATAAGTATTGTAATAGTGCCACTATTAGCAACAAACAGAATTCACATTTTTTGCAGTAAGTGAACTTCATGAAAACCGATGATTTTTACACTAATTTTTTTTTACAAATACAGGGGGAAACATATAGAGGTATAAACATGCTGAAACCCATGATTCTAGCCTAAAGAAGACTGCAGGAATAAATTTACTTGGTAGTTGTATCACTTAGATAATTTTGGAGGGGCTACAGCACATGAGAGAACTGATACTTAACACAATGAGGCAATGAGATACTTTAACTGAAGGCTAGGAGCAACTGCTTGAGGCTGGCTTGTTTGTATGAGTGAACCTGGACTGTGGATGCGAGCTGGGTTTAAATAGGTTGCAGGTTATGGGTTGGAAATGAGTGACAGGTGATTCCTGTTAGCTGGGAGGAGACTGGGAAGTGCCTTCCTGTGCAGGCTTGACACAAATGGAAATCCCACCTATCTGTGGCAGAGATGACTTATTCCAGTGATCTTAACACAGTGTGATCAAACAAACCTTGTGCATTAGATTTCCAAAAAAGAATAACTTAATGTCAGTAGACACATGTAGAAAACAAGCACTATGCAATGAGATGATTGTTTGTAATAGTAGTGTTCAATCTTCCTTTACTCAAATTTGTCTAGAGTCTGGTACCACCTTAAAATGAGGCACAAATGCTCGATGAACAGTTCTTCGTCATGATGTTAACCTATCTGAAATGAATTAATTTCTCATGACTGCTTGCAATATACAGGCATAGTAATTTAGTAATTTCATAACCCAAAGGATGATGAACTAACATTCTCTATATATCCCATCAGTTTGTGCACTTGAATTCAATAAAACTGAAAAATAGGAACATGTTCACAAACTTAAAACAGAAACTATTTGTTGGGTTATAATACATGGGTTTAGAAAGAAAAAGAGTTAACAATTCGGATCATATGCCAATAAAATGAATGTTAGATGTTAGCTTTTGTTTTCTCCTACTGAATATTTTCTATTTTTACTTCAGATTTTCAGCAGTAACAGTATTATGCTTTCCTAACCAGTTTATGTAACCTCATGGTCGAATGAAACACACCATGCTGGTTTATGATTTCAAACTCATAATTTTGTATTATTGTTAGCAACAGTGGCCAAGCAAAACACTTTTGCATCTGGGATTTGGGATAGGCCAAACTTGTCTATCCTAATGCCAAACTTGCAGGCAATATATATGTCATGAGAATGAGTCCTTGTAGAGATCACAGTGTAAATAAGGACAACCAATACCTCTTTTTTTAGAAAGTGCACATTTCTTCCTTCAGTTATCAGTCTCGCCCTTGGAGCTTTAATGAGGCACTGTGTTGGCCATTTATCTCTAACAGGAATGATTATAACAGGCTACGTTCATAAATTCACTGAGGCAGATATATAACAAATACTGTAAAAATAGTCCCAAACAGAAAAAGAAACTGAACAGAAGTCCTTTAACTGTTGTCAACAGGAGAGAGAATTTTGATGTCAGATATAACACAGAAATTGCATCAGAAGTAATTGCAACATCTGGTTGATGGGATAAAAGATTCTGGCAATTTATTCCCCTAAACTGGCTTGGGTGACAACTGCTTGGACCCTTGTCAGGAGGTGGGTCTGCAGTTCTCCTAATGCTTTAGTGGCAGGGATGGAAGAAACAGAAGCTTACAATCAGGTGGCTACTGACACTGTTAACGGATTAAATAACACTTTTGGGATAAGCTTTAATAACTTACAGCAGTCAGATGTCTTGAAAACTTGGCACTCTATAGATCAGTCAATACTAACAGTCACACTTTCCTGGAGTTGCAAGACTAAAAAGCTGAAATTAACTTTAACAATAACCAAGTTTTCAACAGAGGGCACTTACAACCTCTCATTATTCATTAACCAGAGCAAGCGTAGACAAGGAAGAGAACAGCAAGATTGTTTCTTCTGAAAGGACAGTATGTGTGCAGGCCAGATTGGTGGAACATTCATTATTTTGTAATTTTGCTTGATGAATATCAGTCAGGAATGGACTCTTGCTGAATGTTGTCAGCTGGAAAAAAGGCATGTTTATAGTTCACCGATACCTGCTTACCCTCGTCAAGTAAAATATACTAAATTGAAACAATATGGCAGTAAGTGATATGAACAAAACTGACTTGAAGTCATTTCTAGAACTTGACCACATTTTTCTCTGAAAGAAATATAATTCTGTTACACAATGTACTACACCATTTCTATATTATTTCTCTCAGTGCTTTTGCTGCATATTTGACATTTAAGATTTACCGTTGGTTTATGGGGGAGAAAAATCAGTTTAAATGGTTTAATCAAGATGCTACACTTTTTTTTATGGAATTGCAGAGCACTGAAAGTGGGCATGATCTCAGTTTATTACAGTCACATGAAAAGATCATGGCTTTTACAGAACAGAACTAAATATAATTTGCAACTACAGTTGGCGATTCAAGACATGCTTAAGAAAATGAATGCTTTCTATTACGAGAAGAAAAGACCACTTAATGGATGCATGCCTGCAGCATGTTCTTTTTTGAGTTTGGCCATGTCACACACTGCAAAAACAATAAGGCAGTATTGTACATTACAAATCAGATTCCAGATGGCAAGGGTGTAACTTCTGTTTCTTGGCAGTTCTTCGTCCATTCACCTTCTGTTTTTTCTCCCCAGTTAGAATGCAGGGTTCAATCTTTAATCGCATTTTGAGTTGTGAGTAAGGAAATGAAAGAATCATACTCCAGTGATTATCATTTGGGACCACGAATGACAGAAAACTGGTATAACCTTTTGTAGCATGTCTAGCCATGTACAGTCATATTCAACTTAACCACAGTTCATTCACAGCAACTAAACAAATGAGCTAGAAGGTTATACATTCAAGTTCCGCTCCAGATATCAGAACAGTTAATCACAGATGACACTTCAGTCTAGTACTGAGACTAGTACTAATATTCTAAATATTAGAGTATACTCTATTTCAGATGAGATATTAAAATAATGTTCCGTATATCCTCTCAAGATGATGTAAAAGTCTCCACATTCCTATCCAATGAAGAGCAGGCAGGTTCATTCTTGCTTTCTCATTAATAATATAATCGTCAACCAATACTTTTGAAGCAGGTTGCCTGATCAATAATTCATTTCTACTTTTGAGATCTTATGAAATGAAACTTGTCTGATTCACTTCCTGAGTGACATTAATGATTTAATTTCCATCCCTGAATATATTAATTGTTTGTGGAGCTTTAGAATGTACTATAAAGCATCAAGCTCTTCCTTTCTTGCCAAAGCAGGATGGATGTATTGAAACTGTAATTATTTTATTTCATGTCCCAGCCAATGAAACAAATCTCCAGTACTGCTGATGGAATCATATGGTACACAAATAGGTTCAAATTGCTCATGAAAAGCAAAATACATCCAAGATGCCTAATTCCTTTCTAATCCCTACATCATTAACAAAGTGATAGAAAGTGCCATTTACTGTGCACAATGTGGCACTTGCTAATAATCTACTCCCTAATGTCCAGTTTCAATATCACCAAGACCACTCAGATCAAGAATTCATCTAGTACGGAATTGAATACCATATGTGAGATAGCATTGCCTGACAAGGCAACATTTGAACCAGAATCAATATCTGAATCAGAATCTGGATTAAGTATAGTACTATTAACATACAATATGTTGTGAAATGTGTTTTTGTGGCAGCAGTACATTATATAAGAGCATAAAAAATAGGAGCAGGAGTAGGCCATCTCCATAGAGCCTGCTCCACCATTCAATTTGATCATGGCTCATCTCCACTTACCTGCCTTTTCCCCATAACCCTTAATTCTCCTACTATGCAAAAATCTATCCAACCTTGTCTTAAATATATTTACTGAAGTAGCCTCCACTGACTGTTTCATTGGGCAAAGAATTCCACAGATTCACCACTTTCTGGGAAAAGCAGTTCCTCCTCACCTTGGTCCTAAATCTACTCCCTTGAATCTTGTGACTATGTCCCCTAGTACTAATCTCACCTACCAGTGGAAACAACTTTCCTGCCTCTGTCTATGTCCCTTTCATAATTTTATATGCTTCTATAAGATATCCTCTCTTTCTTCTGAATTCCAGCGAATACAGTCCCAGGCGATTTAATCTATCCTCATAGTCTAACCCCCTCATCTCTGGAATCAACCTGGTTGATTGCAGGACATAAAAATTATTATTAGTAACAATAAAAGATAAAAGTAATAAATAGAGCAAAAGAAGAATAGTGAGGTAGTGTTCATGGGTTCATGAACCATACAGCAATCTGATAGATGAAGGGAAGAAGCTGTTCTTAAAATGTGGAGTGTTGGTCTTCAGGCTCCTGTACTTTGTCCCTGATAGTAGTAATGAGAAGAGCACATGTCCCAGATGTAGGTTCCTTAATGACAGATGCCACCTTCTTGAAGCACCGTTGTTTAAAGCTGTCCTCGGTGGTGGGGATGTTTTTGCCAGTGCTGGAGGTGGCTGAGTCTACAGCCCTCTGCAGCCTCTTTCAATCCCGTGCAGTGGAGCTTCCAGACCAGGTGGTGATGCAGTCAGCTAGAATATTCTCTATGGTACATCGACAGAAGTTTGCTAGAGTCATACCATATCTTCTCAAGCTCGTAATGAAATATAGTCAGTCAAGATGGCACCAGCTGACAACGATTCCATGGGTGACATATTTCAGATAGCAAAACTTTTCAATAATTTCACTTTTTCTACACCTTCTACTTGTTCTTTTTTGTCTTGTTTATGTTATGGAAATGGTTGGCGCCTGTGACATACAGCTTGAATTCGATTGAAGGATCCAGCACTGTGCAGCATCTGGAGAGCTGCCTCCTGGAGATTAGAGAAGGGGGGCGGGTGTCGAAAAGGTCAGAGACCACCAGCTGACTCATGGAAAAGCCCAGAGTAGAGGCATGGGGTCATGAATGACTCCATCCCGAAGGGGCGACGAAGATCGAAGCATCGAGGTAAATGTGGAGGGGGTCAGCGATGCCTTGGCGTGAGACAGTTGGCAGCCAGATTGGTGTGACCGGCCCTGGATTGGTGGTGTTCAGGTACGGGTAGGCGACGTTCAGCTCTGGATCGGCAGCATTAGGACCCGAGTTGGCGGTCACTCTTTACAGAAGGACTGAGTTCGTGCGGCTGCACTCCTTGTATGCGGGAAAAGACGTTTCCATATTCTGAGATTTATGTGATTATTGGACTGTACTTTATGTTGCTTTCCTTCAGTTTTACTGTGTTTTCTTTCTTGTAGTCGATTGGCGGGTGGGTGACCTATTAATTTTTTGTGCCTAAGGGGCGATTGGGATTTGGTGCTACTGTCGCTGTTCTTTTCTGCGAGTGAAGGTTTGGGGATTGTTATACGTCAAGGATTGTTGATTGTTTTTGTGTCTTCTTTTTGCTGTGGGCATCGGGGGGGTGGGGTTGGGGTGGTTTGGGCTCTGCAAGTTTTGTTTCTTTTCTTTTCATGCTGGTTGGAAGGAACATCGATTCCTTGAACTTCCAGTAATGCCTCCCCTCCCTTCCTTCACCATTCCTTATTCCCTTTTACCCCTCTCATCCTATCTCCTTACCTGTCCATCACCTCCCTCTGGTGCTCCTCACCCTTCCCTTTGTTCCATAGGCTTTCTGTCCCCTCCTATCAGATTCCCCCTTCTCCAGCCCTATATTTATTTCACCAATCAACCTCCCAGCTCTTTACTTCACCCTCCCTCCCAGTTTCACCTATCACCTACTACCCTGTATTCCTCCCCCCCCCACCTTCTTACTCTGACTTATCATCTTTTTTTTCTAGTCCTGATGAAGAGTAAACTAATTGTTTACTCTTTTCCACAGATGCTGCTCGGCCTGATGTGCTCTCCCAAATTCCCCTTCCTGAAGCCCAGAGGCATTTCTTTAATCTTCCTGACACTAAGTGCGAGGTTTTTGTTGCAACACCACTAAATCAGCTGATCCAGCTCACCCCTGTATGGCACAAAGGAGCTCTGGTAAACGTGAACTCAGGAAGGAAACACCATGATTGTATTACTACCTCCACAAAGGAAGACGGCTGTAGTTTTTGGAGGTTAATCATCCTTGCCCAAGGATGTCACTACAATAATTCCTCAGAGCAGGGTTTCCCAACCTATGGTCCATGCAACTCTTGCTTTATGGTATTGGTCCATGGCATAAGGATGGTTACAAACTCCTGCCTCAGAGCACTGCCCTCTTCAGTCGCATTATCAATGACATTCCTTTCATCTTAGATCAGAAGTAAGGATGTTTGCTGATGATTGTGCATTGTGCAATGTTCATTTCCCCTCACAGTTCATTCTGCATGCAGACGACCAAGATATCATTCAGGCACGGGCTGATGAATTCCAAGTGACATTTATGCATGTGGCAAACAAGGACTGCCTCCTCTAAGAGCCTTGATATTGAAAAGCATTATAACTGCCTAATCTCCGCATATCTATGACAAACAAGAGAAAATCTGCAGATGCTGGAAATCCGAGCAACACAGACAAGATGTTGGCGGTATTCAGCAGGCCAGGCAGCATCTATGGAAAAGAATACAGTTGACATTTTGGGCCGCGACACTTCATCAGGACTGGAAAATAAAGATGAGTACTCAGAGTTTGAAGGTGGGGGGAGGGGAGGAAGAATCACAAGATAATAGGTGAAACCGGGAGGGGGAAGGGGTGAAGTAAAGAGCTGGGAAGTTGATTGGTGAAAAGGATACATGGCCGGGGAAGGGGGAATCTGATAGGAGAGAACAGAAGGCCATGGAAGAAAGAAAAGAGGGAGGAGCACCAGAGGGAGGAATAAAGTGAGAGATGGAAATGGGAATTGGGAGTGGTGAAGTGGGGGTCGGGCATTATCGGAAATTTGAGAAATAGATGTTCATGCCATCAGGCTGGAGGTTACCCAGACAGAATATAAGGTGTCCCTCCTCCAACCTGAATGTGGCCTCATCACAACAGTAGAGGAGGCCATGGACTGACATGTCGGAAGGGAATGGGAAGTGGAATTAAAATGGGTGGCCACTGGGAGACCCTGCTTTTTCTGGTGAACATTTTTTATTTTATTTTTATTTTAATTCACTGAGCACCTATGCTCCGTCTGCATACCAATGCCCCGGATGTCACTGTTAAACAGAACTGAAATTAACCATCAAAAAAATGCCCTGCAGACAAAAACAGGTTTGAGGCTCACATCCTTTCACTCGAAAGCCTCTCCACCATCTCCAAGGCACCAGTCAAAAATGCGATGGAATTTTCTCCAACTGTCTAAAAGAATGTACCTTCAAAGTGCAATACTCAGAAACTCAGCACCATTCAGAACAAAGACAATCCACTTGATCGGTAATCAATCCGCTCAACTTCCAGCAAAGACACCCAGTGGCTGTAGTGTACCATCTACAAAATGCACTGCTGTTCCTCCTTCTGTCTTGGTGGCAGATATCGAAATCTCAACCTTAAATGATTTTAATCACATGCAAATGATAATTCACTTTCCTTGCACTACCGAAAGAATATTTGTTGTTGACCCTCAATAGATTTATGCACATATTAAATGAGCAAAACCTTTTGAAATACAGTGCAAGCATTTGACTAACCTGAGTTTGCTGTGGTCCAATTTCAATTTTTTCCAGTAACTTGATGAGGAAATTGTTAACACTAGACCAAGGGTAAATGCTGTTGGAACCATCAAGTACAATCACAATGTCAAGTCGAGACTTGCAAGCTGCAAACACAGAAGATTGTATTTTTTGTAAATCGAGGTTAGAACCGAATAATACTTAAACACCAATGTTATATCAATATGCATATAGTTGGCAATGAAAAGTGTACTTCACTACACTACAACTAACATCAATGCACAAAGACAGCCTTAGAAACAAGCGCTCCCAGTTGATAATCTCATCTACCAGCAATGTGTTTTTAGAAATAATATTTGTGGATTGATACTGTATTAATTTTAACTGTGTTGATGACAACAAAGAGTTTCCATGGAAGTTGGAAATACAAAACTATCTCCATTTTACTTAGTTCAATTTGTATGATGTACAATAGAGTAAATCTATTATCTGTATTACACAAAATAATAAGCATCTTCATCCAGTAGTGTCTGCTACTTTGTAAATGGCATCCTCTATCTTGAAGGTGGTTTGACTAACTGAGCCAGAGTAGTTTTTTTAAATCAACTTTTCTTCTCTACTTCCCTAAGAAGCAATTTAGATTTTCCAGTGTGTTGTTCCTTGATAAGATGGTAAATCAGAAATTACCTCTGCATGTTGGTATCCAGTATCTAACCACCAGCTATTTCATTAATATGCCAACAGACATCTCCAATGTGTGGGCATATTAACACACTAGTGCAGAGCAAGCTGTGAAAGGTGACTAGATAAAATCACATTTTATTGAAAGAATTAGGCTAAAATGTGATGAACAATGGCTGTAATTTTCTGAAAGCAAATGAACCTAAGAGTGCGATTGTTAAGTGGATAGCTCTTGAGAAACATTGTTGCAGGTTAGCATATATTCAGTGTTGAAAGGCATTAGAGTGAAGAGAAGGCTAGGAAAAAGTGAATGGTTGCTTCTCATAATTAATGATGCTCTTAAGTCAAGAGAATGGATGGCCAACATCCAAGAAACCAGAGTGTAGAAGATACTTGGATGGAGATGAAAGAAAAAATAAAGGTGAGAAGTTACTTGTGAGAATAGCATAAAAAAGAAAAATAATTGGAGCTTATCAGAAAGATATGACAATAATCATGACAGATTTTAAACTGCATTGAAACTAAGGAAAAATCAGATGGTCAAAGAAGTCTGTTTTGAGAGTGTTTTCAGGATAGTTTCTTAGACTAGCATGTTTGGAGCCAAACAGACAGCATATTCTTCTAGCCCTATTACTGTGTAATGCTTAGTACGGTAAACTACAAATAGTAGATTACAGGTATAGTTAACTAAAGATGTTAAACGGATTATCTAACTCAAAGAAAAAGCAAAAAGTTGAATAAAAACACCTCTTATTCAACTTTTCAGAATATTGGATAAAATATAATTAACAACAAATAATGACATAAAATCAATATGGAAAGAAAATTACAATGCGTGACACAACTAGCCAGAATTATTAAAATAGATAGCAAAGTTTCCCAGAGATTTCTTTTTAATAAATAGAAGAGTTAACAAAGTGATTGTCAATGCTATAGAATTGAAAGAGATTAGTTAGTGTCACATGTACCGAGAAGCCTGTCTTCCATACCGTTCCTACAGATAAAATCATTACATAGTGCAGGTAAGGTGCAAGATCATAACAACAGAGATTATGAAGTCAAGTCTATTTTATTGTACTAAAGGATCATTAAAAGTCTTGAAACACAGGGGTAGAAGTGGTCCTTGACCCTGTTGGAAGATGTTTTCAGGCTTTTCTGTTTTCTGCTAGATGGAAGAGGAGAAATGTGAGGAGGTCCCAGGTGGGTGGAGTCTTTGGTTCTGTTGTCTGCTTTACCTGAGGTAGGGAAAAGTGTAGACTTAGTCCATTGAGAGGAAGCTGGGAAGATGAATCTCAGGGCTGTATACTGCATATGTACTTTAATAATAAATGTACTTTGAATCTTTGGTTTCCATGATGTGCCAAGCTGTGACAATAACACTGCTATTTATTATGATCATGTGCAGGGTGGGTAGGGGGCAAATACGCATCTTTGTCCCTCTCTTCCATCAGCCTGCTCTCTCTCACACTGGATTCAACTAGCACCTGCTAGCTCTTGTTCTTCCCCCTCCTCCTATCCTTTCTTTCTGGCTTCTCTCCCCTTCCTGTCCAGTTCTGATGAAGCATGAAATGGTGATCATTTTCCTCGGTAAATGCTGTCTAACTCATTGAGTTTCTCCACCACCCTGCATGAGGTTATCGTTCAGATTCAAAGATCTTTGAGCACAAGGAAGCATTCTCCCTGTGACCATATGGGTTTCCTCCCACAGTCAAAAACCATACCCTTTGGTAGGTTAACTGGTCATTGCAAGTGTCCAATGCTATTCCAGAGACTCGGATGGCTCAGGGGCAGGAATGGCTACTTAGAGTGCCAGGCTTTAGATGTTTCAGAAAGGACAGGGAGGGAGGCAAAAGAGATGGGGGCGTGGCACTGCTGATCAGAGATAGTGCCAAAGCTGCAGAAAAAAGCAGTGAGGGATTGTATACTGAGTCTCTGTGGGTGGATGTTAGAAACAGGAAGGGGTCAATAACTCTACTGGGTGTTTTTTATAGACCACCCAATAGTAACAGGGACATCAAGAAGCATTAAGGAAACAGATTCTGGAAAGGTGCAATAATAACAGCGTTGTGGTGAGAGATTTTAATTTCCCCAATATTGATTGGCATCTCCCTAGAGCAAGGGGTTTAGATGGGGTGGAGTTTGTTAGGTGTATTCAGGAAGGCTTCCTGACACACTATGTAGATAAGCCTTCAAGAGGAGAGGCTGTAATTGATCTGGTATTGGGAAATGAACCTGGTCAGGTGTCAGGTCTCTCAGTGGAGAGCATTTTGGAGATAGTGATCACAATTCTATCTCCTTTACCGTAGCACTGGAGTGGAATAGAAACAGACAAGTTGAGAAAGCATTTAATTGGAGTAAGGGGAAATATGCTGGAAGGAAGGAACTTGGAAGCTTAAATTGGGAACAGATATTCTCAGGGAAATGTACGGCAGAAATGTAGCAAATGTTCAGGGGATATTTGAGTGGTGTTCTGCATAGGTACGTTCCAATGAGACAGGGAAAGGATGGTAGGGTACAGGAACTGTGGTGTATATAGGCTGTTGAAAATCTAGTCAAGAAGAAAAGAAAAGCTTACAAAAGGTCCGAAAAACTAGATAATGATAGAGATCTAGAAAATTATAAGGCTAGCAGGAGGAACTGAAGAATGAAGTCAGGAGAGCCAGAAGGAGCCATGAGAAGGCCTTGGTGAGCAGGATTGAAGAAAACCCCAAGGCATTCCTCAAGGATGTGAAGAGCATGAGGATAAGACGTGAGAGTATTGGACCAATCAAGTGTGACAGTGGAAGATTGTGTATGGAACTGGTGGAGTTAGCTGAGGTAATTAATGAGTAGTTTACTTCAGTATTCACTACGGAAAAGGATCTTGGCGATTGTAGGGATGACTTACAGTGGGTTGAAAAGCTTGAGCATATAGACATTAAGAAAGAGGATGTGCTGAAGGTTTTAGAAAGCATCAAATTGGATAAGCTCTGGGACCGGACAAAATGTATGCCAGACTACTGTGGAAGGTGAGGGAGGAGATTGCTGAGCCTCTGGCAATGATCTTTGCATCACCAATGGGGATGGGAGAGGTTCCAGAGGATTGGAGGGTTGCGGATGTTGGTTCCTTATTCAGGAAAGGGAGTAGAGATAGCCAAGGAAATTATAGACCAGTGAGTTTTACTTCAGCGGTTGGTAAGTTGATGGAAAAGATCCTGAGAGGCAGGAGAGGCATAATATGATTAGGAATAGTCAGCATGGCTTTGTGAAAGGCAGGTCATGCCTTACGAGCCTGATTGAATTTTTTGAGGATGTGACTAAACACATTGATGAAGGTACAGCAGTAGATCTAGTGTATATGGATTTCAGCAAAGCCTTTGATAAGGTACCCCATGCAAGGCTTATTGAGAAAGTAAGGAGGCATGGAATACAAGGAGACTTTGCTTTGGGGATCCAGAACTGGCTTGCCCACAGAAGGCAAAGAGTGGTTTTAGACAGGTCATATTCTGCATGGAGGTCGGTGACCAGTGGTGGGCCTCAGGGATCTGTTCTGGGACCCCTTCTCTTCATGATTTTTATAAATGACCTGGATGAGGAAGTGGAGGGATGGTTTAGTAAATTTGCTGATGACACAAAGGTTGGGGGTGTTGTGGATAGTATGGAGGCCTGTCAGAGGTTATAGCGGGCCATCGATAGGATGCAAGACTGGGCTGATAAGTGGCAAATGGAGTTCAACCCAGATAAGTGTGAGGTAGTTCATTTTGGTAGGTCAAATATGATGACAGAATATAGTATTAATGGAAAGTCTCTTGGTAGTGTGGAGGATGAGAAGGATTTTGGGGTCCGAGTCCATAGGACACTCAAAACTGCTGCGCAGGTTGACTCTGTGGTTAAGAAAGCATAAGGTGCATTGGCCTTCATCAACCATGGGATTGAGTTTAAGAGCTGAGAGGTAATGTTATAGCTATATAGGACCCTGGTCAGACTCCACTTGGAGTACTGTGCTCAGTTCTGGTCGCCTCACTACGGGAAGGATGTGGAAACCATAGAAAGGGTGCAGAGGAGATTTACAAGGATGTTCCTTCAGTTAGTCCTGACGAAGGGTCTCGGCCTGAAACGTCGACTGCGCCTCTTCCTATAGATGCTGCTTGGCCTGCTGCGTTCACCAGCAACTTTGATGTATGTTGCTTGAATTTCCAGCATCTGCAGAATTCCTGTTGTTTACAAGGATGTTGCCTGGATTGAGGAGCATGTCTTATCAGAATAGGTTGAGTGAACTCGGCTTTTTTCCTTGGAGCGATGGAGGATGAGAGGTGACCTGATAGAGGTGTATAAGATGCTGAGAGACATCGATCGTGTGGATAGTCAGAGGCGTTTTCCCAGGGCTGAAATCGCTAATGCTAGAGGGCACAGTTTTAAGGTGTTTGGAAGGAGGTACAGAGGAGAAGTCAGGGGTAAGTTTTTTTTACGCAGAGAGTGGTGAGTGTGTGGAATAGGCTGCTGGCGATGGTCGTGGAAGCGGATGCGATAGGGTCTTTTAAGAGACTCCTGGATGTAGAAAAAATGGAGGTCTATGGGCAACCCTAGGTAATTTCAAAAGTAAGCACATGTTCGGCACAGCACTGTATGCCAAAGGGCCTGTATTGTGCTGTAGGTTTTCTACGTTTCTCTGTTTCTAAATTGTCCCATGATTAGTCTAGGGTTAACTCAGGGGTTGCTGGGCAGAGCCACTCGAGGGGCCAGAAGGGCCAATTCCACGCTGTTAAGACCATGAAATACTGGGTGATTTGATTAAACTTCCAAAACAGCATCTATGTTATCCTCTGCAGAGTTAACAATTGAACTTTCACCAGGCAATTCTGCTTATTTTCCTCTTCATCTGCATTTCTCCTTGTATTGTGAAATGAGTCATCTTCTTTAATGCAAAGAGGTGGAGGCTGTGTTTACCTCTTGTCTGGTGCAATTTATCCAATAATAGAAAAGCTGGTGTTGAAGTTATCTTCACTGCAAATTGAATTTGCAAATTGATTACATTGTGATGGAGATCAATGCATTGGCTTAGTAATTAAGAATGCTTATTTTTGTGATTAGGCTACCTCACTTGCATTAATCAACTCACAATTAGTCGATACTCCAAAATTTCAAGGATGATTTAAAACTACTGTAAATTTAAAACAAAATTCAAACAAAATGTTTTGAACTAACTTGTTGAATTAGGTAAATATTTGTCTTTGATGAGACCATAGAAATGTTACTTAGATTGTTCAATGTGGCCAAAGCAAAACCCATAAATTACTCATCCTCACTTTTGTCGATAATTCACTAGAAAACTGAGTCCCCTGCAGCTGCAAACTGTTAGAGATAATTGAGGAGCTCTGGAGTTATGTGGATAGCAGTTATTAATTGAATCAAGTACCAGTGTTCAAAAAGAAAGCTGTTCACAATCTAACTTCCACTGATACTTAAAGATCATTGAAACCAGTCATCAGTGGAACCATTCTGAACCTGTACCAAAAAGGCCATGCAGAAAAATAAGTGGTCATGTCAAGCAATGTTTAGATAAGGGATGAGATAAGGGAAGCCATTAAGTGGCTATTTCCTATTTTTTAGGCATGCGTTAGTCTCATGAGACCATGGATTTGCGCCTTGGAAGGTTTCCAGGGTGCAGGCCTGGGCAAGGTTGTATGGAAGACCAGCAGTTGCCCATGCTGCAAGTCTCCCCTCTCCACACCACCTAGGTTGTCCGAGGGAAGGGCATAAGGACCCATACAGCTTGGCACTGGTGTCGTCGCAGAGCAATGTGTGGTTAAGTGCCTTGCTCAAGTACACACACACTGCCTCAGAATAGGCTCGAACTAGTGACCTTCAATTCACTAGATGAACGCCTTAACCACTTGGCCACACGCCAGTATTTTGTAAATTAACACATTAATGGCATATTGCTGTCACTTAATAGACAGTTCAGGACATCTCTGTTTTGTCATTTAATCTTCACTATGTTTGTATTTCCAAGGAACCATGCCTCAACATCAGCAAAAACAGTACACTTTGGGTATTTTGTGCTTAGAACCAGTGACTGGTATTTGATATTTGAATATTAATAGGTGTTTTGCCAGTTGGGATGTTCTTCCAATATAAATACGTAAATCTACAAAGTTAAGTGTCTGCGCTTAAAATGTTAAGGCCAAGTAGGTAGTTTGCCATTGAAATTGTAGTTAATTGTTGATAGTTCTTTCATGTTTAAAAACTGTAAAACATCATGAATAGTTGCGTGTGGTGGAGAATGAATAAATTCTTCTTAGGACTGCTAATGTGAATAAAGACCTTTCATATCTACTACCTTTAGTCTCCGGTGATTCAAAGTCACAACACAAACAATACTGCAAATGCTCTCTTAATTTCAGATGAATTAGAACCATAGAACTATAGAACACTACAGCACAGAAAACAGGCCATTTGGCCCTTCTAGTCTGTGCGGAAACTTTATTCTGCTAGTTCCATTGACCCACACCCAGTCCATAACCCTCCAGGCATCCCCCATCCATGTATTTATTCAATTTGTTCTTAAAACTTAAGAGTGAGCCCGCATTTACCACGTCAGAGGGTAGCTTGTTCCACACTCCCACCACTCTCTGAGTGAAGAAGTTCCCCCAATGTTCCCCCTAAATCTTTCCCCTTTCACCCTAAAGCTATGTCCTCCCGTGTTTATCTCTCCTAATCTAAGTGGAAAGAGCCTACTCGCATTTACTTTGCCTATACCCCTCATTATTTTGTAAACCTCTATCAAATCTCCCCTCATTCTTCTACACTCCAAGGAATAAAGTCCTAACCTGTTCAATCTTTCCCTGTAACTCAACTCCTGAAGACCCGGCACCATCCTAGTAAATCTTCTCCACGCACTTTCAATCTTACTGATATCCTTCCTATAGTTAGGTGACCAGAACTGCACACAATATTCCAAATTTGGCTCCACCAATGTCTTATACAACCTCGCCATAACATCCCAACTCCTATACTCAGTACTTTGATTTGTGAATACCAGGATGCCAAAAGCCTTCTTTACCACCCTATCTACCTGTAACACCACTTTCAAGAAATTATGTATCTGAACTCCCAGATCCCTTTGTTCCTCCGCACTCCTCAGTGCCCTACCATTTACTGTGTATGTCCTACCTTGATTTGTCCTTCCAAAATGCAACACCTCACACTTGTCTGCATTAAATTCCATCTGCCATTTTCTAGCCCATTTTTCCAGCTGGTCCAGATCACTCAGCAAGCTTTGAAAGCCTTCCTCGCTGTCCACAACGCCTCCAATCTTAGTGTCATCAGAAAACTTGCTGATCCAATTTTCCACATTTTCATCTAGATCATTGATATAGACAACAAACAACAATGGTCCCAGCACAGATCCCTGAGGCACACCACTAGTAACAGGCCTCCAGTCTGAGAATCAATCATCCACTACCACTCTCTGTCTTCTCCCACACAGCCAATTTTGAATCCAGTCTACAATCTCTCCATGGATACCTAGTGTCTGAGCCTTCTGAACTAACCTCCCATGTAGGACCTAGTCAAAGGCCTTATTAAAGTTCATGTAGACAACATCCACAGCCTTTCCCTCATCTACTTTCTTTGTAACCTCCTCAAAAAACTCTACAAGATGCGTTAAACACGATCGACCATGCACAAAGCCATGCTGACTATCCTTAATCAGCCCTTGGCTGTCCAAATACTTGTATATCCGATCTTTCAGAACACCTTCCAATAATATATCTACTACTGATGTCAGGCTAACCAGCCTGTAATTACCTGGTTTACTTTTGGAACCTTTTTTAAACAACGGAACATGAGCTACCCTCCAATTCTCTGGCACCATACCCGTGGCTAAGGACATTTAAAGTATTTCTGCCGGGGTGTATGGGGTGTCAGGGAGGGGTAGCACATTTGGTGGGGGAACATGTCGCGTCTTTTCAAGGCGGTTTGTCCACCTTTTGTCCCCACCTGGCACTCAGCTCTCACCTGTGGCTCCTTGTAGCTGTTTATATACGACAGCGGCCATAACCCAGGCAATGGCTTCGACAAGCTGGCTAAACCAGGTGAGGGTAGCCGATGGGTCTCAAACCCTCAGTGAGATAGGGAGTTGTCTATCCCAGCATGTGAAGACAGACTCTGGCAGATTGAGCGGACGAGACCAATGGAAGGTCCAATGGTCAAGAAGGTGGTCTCTGCAAGTGTCGTGGAACATGTAGAGCAGGACCTGCTACCAATTTACCTACTACTGATGTTAGGCTCACCGGTCTGTATTTGCCTGGTTTACTTTTATATCTTTTTTTAAACAATGTAACAACATGAGCCACCCTCCAGTCCTCTGGCACCACACTGGTGGCTAAGGACATTTTAAATATTTCTTCCAGGGCCCCTGCAATTTCTACACTAGTCTCCCTCAATGTCCGAGGAAATATCTTGTCAGGCCCGGGGGATATATCTACCTTTATTCGCTGTAAGGCCGTAAGCACTTCCTCCTCTTTAATCTCTATACGTTCCATGACACTGCAGCTTGTGTCCCTTCCTTTCATATATGCTATGCCAGTTTCCTGAGTAAATACTGATGCAAAAAAAATTGTTTAAGGTTTCCCCCATCTTGTGAGACTCCAGACATAGACAACCACTTTGATCTTTCTAGGAGACCAATTTTGTCCCTTACTATCCTTTTACTCTTAATATACTTGTCGAAACCCTTCGGGCTTACCTTCACATTATCTGCCAAAGCAACCTCATATCTTCTTTTTGCTGTCCTGATTTCTTTCTTTAGTATTTTCTTACATTTTCTATAGTCTTAAAGTACCTCATTTGTTCCTAGTTGCCTATACCTGCTATACACCTCTCTCTGTTTCTTAACCAGATTGCCAATATCACTTGAAAACCAAGGTTCCCTGTGCCTGTTAACTTTCCCTTTAATCCTGGCAGGAACATACAAACTCTGCACTCTCAAAATTTTGCCTTTGAAGGCCTTCCACTTACTGAACACATCCTTGCCAGAAAACAACTTATCCCAACCCACCCTTCCTAGATCCTTTCTCATCTCTACAAAATTGGCCTTTCTTCAATTTAGAACCTCATCTCGAGGACCAGATCTATCTTTATCCATAATTAACTTGAAACTAATGACATTATGGTCACTGGACCCAAAATGTTTGCCTACACATACTTCTGACACCTGACCTGTCTGGTTCCCTAACAGGAGATCAAGTGTTGCATCCTCTCTCGTTGGTACCTCTATATATTGATTTAGAAAATTTTCCTGAACATATTTGACAAACTCCAAGCCATCCAGCCCTTTAACAGTGTGGGAGTCCCAGTCAATATGTGGAAAGTTAAAATCCCCTACTAATACAACTTTCTGTTTCTTACATCGGTCTGCTATCTCTCTACAGATTTGCTCCTCCAATTCTCTCTGACTATTGGGTGGTCTATAATCCAAGTAAGGTAACAACAATTAGTTACCCTACTGTTCTCTGGTTCAATGAAATGACAGTTTCACAGTTTTGAACTCCAAATCAAAATTTTCTTTATTTTCTTTTAAAGTAACACTACAATTCTACTTGGAAAGCAGTGAGAATGTTCTCGGCTACTGTTATCTTTGTAATTCGGGATTCATGCAATTGCCCATTAAATACATGTACAGCAATTTATTAGCACAAATACACAACATTACTGATAATGCTTATTTTCCCATGCTCCTTACAGTAGACTATTCCTAATAGAAAAAGTGAAGATGTCAGCACCAACTTGTTGACCATAATTCAGCAGACACTATCTTAATGATTAGCTGTGAGTGATTTTAATTCCGTCGCGGAGTAGAACAAATGCACTCTTAAAATTACCTTGCTTTAATTTTCACTCCTTCCTGCTTTGTTGCTGTTTGATTCCCACCAGCTACAATTATGATTGGGGCTTCAGAATATGTAAATTGTAGTCTTGTTAGTACAGTGTTATTGTCATAATTTTGAAACACCGATAGGCCAGAGTGGCATAATTCTGAACCAGCAAACCTTGAAATGTTGATTTAGTATTTCACTGAGAATCCAAGAAATGTTGCACTTGCCCCAATAAAAATGCAGTCCACACTGTCAGCAATGTTAATAATATCTCTGCCCCTACTTCTATGATTCCCCTCACCCATTTCAGAATAAATCACGACTTATTTTGACACTGAAAATACAGGAATTCATCCTTCCATGCCCCTGCTGTCTCTATCTCCAATGAATAAGCAGGAACAATATTTGTAGGTGATGAAATGGCCTGTGCCTTGTGTCTGGATCACTGGTAGAGCCGCAAGATCATATCTGCCCCTCCACCTTCTGCTGTTTGTCTGGAGTTAATTTTTTATGCTTATGTAATACCCTGGTTAAGATTTTTACGCTATGCTGTAGGAATTTCATTATTTGCAGTTTTCTGTAAAAGCAGTGTGCCATTACGGAAAGTATGCTTTGGCTTTGGCTTTGGCTAAGATAAGAACACATGTTGTCTAACTCAGGAATGTAAGTTAGCCAATCAGGATTGTGGGGGAGAGTTTTCTGAAGGACAGTAATGTGGTTCGGGGGTCTTTTTCGGTGGGAGCTGTGGAGAGGACAGGAGGAAAGATGGCTGAGGATGTCATCTCTGTAGCCCAAAGTACTTCTTGCAGATGAATGGCTCCAAGGAGGAAGGACCAATACTTCCGAGAGACTGCCTGTTTGTTTGAGATGCATTTCAAACGAAGTTTGGAATATGGTGTGTGCTTTCATGCAGACTGTGGATCCAGTGCACGAGTTAAAGAGGACTCCAGTGTGAGCTCCAACTTTATATGCACATTTGGACTGCGTTAACTGAAATGGGCCGTTTCATATTTTTTTCTTTTCTATTTCCTACTAACTGTTTGATAAAGCTGAAATCTGTAAATATGCTTTCTTTATAATTTTATGTGGTGTACAATTTGTTATTTCTTCTTGACTGACAATTGTGTAAAGGCAGTGTTTACGCAGTATTCGCTCAAATCGAGGTTTCTTCAATCAGAACATCACAACACTCCTGTTTGGTTGAACCTATAAGACCATAAGACATAGGAGCAGAATTAGGCCATTTAGCCCAGTGTGTTTGCACCATCATTCCATCATGGCTGATCCCGGATCCCACTCTACACCATACATCTACCTTCTCGCCATATCTTTTGATGCCCTGACTGCAGGAAACGGTCAACTTCCTCATTAAGTATACCCATGGACTTGGCCTCCACTGTAGTCTGTGGCAGAGCATTCCACAGATTCGCTACTCTCCGACTAAAAAAAATTCCTCCTTACCTCTGATCTAAAATGTCACCCCTCAAATTTGAGGCTGTGCTCTCTAGTTCTGGATGCTCCCACCAAAGGAAATATTTTCTCCACATCCACCCTATCTAGTCCTTTCAAAATTTGGTAGTTTTCAATGAGATCCCCCCACATTCTTTTAATCTCCAGTGAGTACAGAGCCAAAGCTGCCAAACGCTCTTCATATGTTAACCCCTTCATTCCCGGAATCATCTCGTGAATCTCCTCTGGACTCTCTCCAATGGCAACATATCCTTTCTGAGATATGGGGCCCAAAAACTGTTGACAATACTCTAAATGAGGCCTGACTAGTGTCTTATAAAGGCTCAGCATTATCTCCTTGCTTTTATATTCTATTCCCCTTGAAATAAATACCAACATTTCATTTACATACTTTACCACAGCTTCAACCTGTAAAATAACCTTCTGGGAGTTTTACTCAAGAACTCCTAACTCCCTCTGCATCTCTGATGTTTGAACCTTCTCTCCATTTAGATTGTTCCTTTTACCAAAATGAATTATTCATATATTTCCCAACACTGTATTCTAAATGCCACTTTTTTGTCCATTCTTCCAATTTGTCTAAGTCTGACTGCAGATGCTTTCTTTCGTCAGCACCATCTACCCCTCCACTTATCTTTGTATCATCTGAAAACTTTGCCACAAAGCTAACAATTCCATTATCTAAATCATTGACAAACAAAGTGAAAAGTAGCTGTCCCAATACTATCCCCTGAAGAACACCACTGGTTACTGGCTGCCAATCAGAAAAGGCCCCTTTTATTCCCACTCGCTGCTTCCTGCCTGTCATCCATTCCTCTATCCATGCCAGTATCTTTCCTGTAACATCCACTGCCTTTTTGTTCACTCTGCTTCTTACTTCCTCAAAGAACTCTAACAGATTTGTCAGGCAAGATTTCCCTTGAGAGACACCACACTAACTTTGACTTTTTTTTTATCATTAGTCTCCAAATACCCCAAAACCACATCCTTAATAGACTCCAACACTTTCCCAATTACTGAGGTTAGGCTAACTGGCCTATAATTTCCTTTCTTTTCCCTTCCTCCCTTCTTAAAGAGTGGAGTGACATTTGCAATCTTCTAGTGCTCCGTGACTATGCCAGAATCAAGTGATTAGAAACATAGAAACATAGAAAGACTACAGCACAATACAGGCCCTTCGGTCCACAATGCTGTGCTGATCATATACTTACTTTAGAAATTACCTAGGGTTACCCAAAGCCCTCTATTTTTCTAAGCTTCATGTACCTATCCAGGAGTCTCTTAAAAGACCCTATCGTATCCGTCTCCACCACCATCGCCGGCAGCCCATTCCACGATTTTTGAAAGATCATGACCAATGCATCCGTTATCTCTTCAGCAACCTCTTTCAGGACTCTGTGTTGTAGTCCATCTGGTCCAGGTGACTTATCCACCTTAAGAACTTTCAGTTTGCCCTGCACTTTTTTAACCCAAGTCACACTGACCCTAGATGCATTTTTTTGACCCCAAATCACACTGACCCATATTTATGAAGGGTGGCCTTCTCACCATCAAGTCCTGCAGCTGTTTGCAGGGCCAGCAATGAGCCAAGTTTCTCAATGACCCTGGTGGGGGGGGGGGGAACTTCACTTACTGCTTATTTTACAACATTAGTCACTTTGGCTATGAACTATGGGCTCACTTCCAACTAACACACAAAATGCTGGAAGAACTCAGTAGGTCAGGCAACATCAATGGAAAGGAATAAAGATTTGAAGTTTCGGGCCGAGATCAGTTCCTCTAATGTTCTAGATTTCCAGCATCTGCAGAATCTCTTGTGCTCATTTCCAGCGGCCTCTTTTCCTCTACTTGAGACAATTATATCAAGCTCCTTTACGGTATTTACAGGTATTTTAAATTACAGATATAAATTCATTGAAGTTTATTGCATTGAAGAACTATATAGAACAGATTAGCACGAGCATACAAAGGACCTTTACAGGAAGAGTGCATAGAAATTTCAAATCTCTAAATTTGAGACTGAAATAATTTTAATAGATACAATGCCAACATTTAGTCTAATCTTGATGTGCAAGGCAACTGGAATCTGTTAATAAAAGATATAAAATTACTGTGTGACTGGATCCTTATAAAGTGTACAATAGAGAACTTAACTGCCTTTGAATGCATTAAAAGCAGTAAGTTGCCAAAAGTTTACATACACTTTTCTTAGTTTAAGTGTTTAATACAGAATAAATAATTCATTGGTCACTATCTGTAAGAACATGAGAAATGTGTTTGTGATGATAGATTCAAATAAAAACAGGAATGCAAGTTTACAAGGATGCAACAGCGACATCAAAAAGATTTGTTAAACCAACAGCTTGAAAGCATTATGTTTATGGAAACCACAAGCCAGTGACGTTGTATGCAGGACTCCCTTCAGTTCATGAACTATATTCTGGAGAAAGATGACTCAACTTTTCTCAAGAAAGAGTAAGTATTATATACAGCCCAATCAGCAGCTGTAACCATTCCATTTTCCTTTGAATGAATGGAGTTTAAAACTGTTACATTTACATCAGAAACACAGTATAAAAAGGGTTTGTACAGAGAACAAACCTTAACACACTACATTCGGTAGCCACTTTATTAGGTATACTTGCATAACTTCTCATTAATGCAAATATTTAATCAGCCAATCATATAGCAGCAACTAAATGCATGAAAGCATACCAACATGGTCAAGTGGTTCAGTAGTTCAGTCCAAACATCAAAATGAGGAAGAAATGGGATCTAATTGACTTTAACTATAGAATGATTGCCAGACTGGATGGTTTGAGTATCTCAGAAAGTGCTTGTGGTGACATCACGTGTCATGTGTAAGAGTGTGATTGGACAGAGTTCAGAGCATGCGCAGAAATGACAGAATGATCTAGAAACTGTATGGTGAAAATGTGGTTGCTGTTTGCTGTTGCAAATAAAAGTTCTAGTTCTTATTCTTCCAAAATATAGTTTGTTCTTAGCAACCAACGGTGTCAGAAGTCATTCTGGAAGAATAATATGGAAATGGGAGAATCGAAGATAATTGAAAAAAAAAGTGTGAACTTTTTCGTTATTTGCTAATAGCTTTAAGAATGGAAGTTTTGCAACGCCCATCAACGCTTCAACTAACTGGAAACATAGCTGAAAACTGGAAAAGATTTAAACAGCATTTTGAAATTAATTTATTGGTGATTGGAGCAGATAACAAAAGGGAAAAAACGAAAGCTGCAATTCTACTCCATGTAATAGGGGATGACGCAATTGAGGTATATAACCATTTTACTTTTGAGAATGGAGATAATTTGAATCTAAAAGAGATAATGGACAAATTTGACGCATTTTGTATACCAAAGCGCAATGTGACGTATGAAATGTACAAATTTTTCAAATGTCGGCAGAGACCTGGTCAAACGATTGATCAATTCATTATGGAATTGAGACAGCACAGTAAAACATGGGAGTTTGCAGAGCTCACAGACTCTCTCATTAAAGACGGAATTGTTTATGGCATTTTGGATAATGGTCTGACAGAAAGACTATTAAAAGAACAAGACATCAACCTGGAAAAAGCATTGAGGCTCTGCAAAGCTTCAGAAACTGTTATGTCACAGAAAAAAGAGCTTTTCTTTGAGAGGAATGTAGACATTGTAAAGTGTAAACATACTAGAAAAAATAATGAAGTGACAACGAAACCAACAGAGAGCTAGACGTCACCTGAAAGAAAAAAACTTTGTGATCGCTGTGGGTGGCAGCACCGACCAAAAAAGTGTCCGGCATATCCAAAAATGTGCAATAACTGTGCTAAGAGTAATTATTTTTCACGCTGTTGCAGAAGTAGAAAGGAAATAAAACACGTAAATGCAGTGCTTGAAAATTAATGTGAGAAGTGTTATATAGATGTGCTTTGTGAAAACAAACAAAGTAAGAATGACTGGACTATTCCATTGCAAGTGAACCAAAACAATATTCTGTTCAAACTTGATACTGGATCACAAGTAAATGTTCTTGCAGAATCTGAGTTTAATGCATTAAAGCCAAGACCAAAGTTACATACGAAAAATATAAAAGTGACTGGGTATTCAGGTGCAGACATTCCAGTTAAAGGAACATGTGTGGCAAAAGTATCACACAAAAATATTGTGCACACGCTTTCATTTGTGATGGTGCCAAAGAATGCCTTAGTCCTGGGCAGTGATACAGAGTCAGAATACAATGGACAGAGGCCAAACTTGCCGGTACAGTACAATACGGATCTGAAGCCAAAGAGTGACAAGAATCAGGATCCAATTGAAGAAGTGAAAGCACAAGTGAAGGAATTGAGAAGTTTTATTGAAATGATGAAGTCTCAGCATAAAAAAAAGATTACACAGTTAATGAATGAATTGTAATTTCTTCTCAAAGACCTTAAGAAAGAGCCCACTTCAGAGTTTCAGTTAACTGATGCAGACCAGACAAAACATGGAAATAACAACGAAACACAAGAACTGTGTCTACTCGTGTTCATAAACCTCCACAGAGACTCATAGAGACATGTTAAATTATGTATTTGCTCTGATCAACGTTGCTAATTGTTTTACTTTTTAAGGAAAGGAAGATGTGGTGATATCATGTGTCACATGTAAGAACGTGATTGGACAGAGTTTGGACCATGCGCAGAAATGAGAGGATGATCGAGAAACTTGTATGGTGAAAACGTGGTTGCAGTTTGCTGTGGTAAAGAAAAGTTCTAGTTCTTATTCTTCCAGAATATGGTTTGTTCTTAGTAACCTACGGTACGTATAAAGAACACAACAGTGCTGATCTCCGGGGATTTTCAACAAAAATAGTTGCTAGAGTGTACTGAAAGTGGTGTGAAAAACAAAAAATAACCAGTGAGCAGTAGTTCTGTGGGTGAAAACACCATGTTAATGAGAGAGGCTAGAGGAAAATAACCAGACTGGCTCAAGCTGCTAAAAAGCAGGCAGTAACTCAAATAAACATGTATCACAACAGTGGTGTGCAGAAGGGCATCTCTGAATGCACAGCGCATTGAACTTTGAAGTGGGTGGGCTACAGAAGCAGAAAGTGACAAACGTAAACTCAGTGGCTATTTTATTAGGTATGGGTGGTACCTGATAAAGTGGCCACTGAGGGTATGTGCAAATCAGAATCAGACTATTATCAACTTGGGAAGAAAAACATGGGTGAAGATGTTTCCATACACATTGATCTTGTCACAGGTTTGGGGAAACTAGGCAGGTCACTGCAATCCTTCCTTAGATGGTGCATGCCGCAGTGACACTGGATGAATGGATGCTGAACAAGTGGATACTTTATTTTCAAAACAATCAGCAGGTCAGATCACACATGTGAGAAGAGCAAATAAGCCAAGGTTTTAGGCTGAGAATTATTCATCAGAAATGGGAAGGAAATAACACAGGGAGTAAAATTGGGCCATTCAGCTCATTCAGCCTGCTCTGCCATTCAGTCATGGCTGATTATCTTTTTCAACCTAATTCTACTACCTTCTAGTAACTCCTAATTCACTTCTCAATCTCTGCCTGAAAATACATCCAATCACTAGTCCTCCATAGCCCACTATGGCAATGAATTCCACAGATTCACCAGCCTCTGGCTGACTCCTCAGCTCAGTGTTAAAGGGACTAGATTCTTGACTCTCCTATTAATGGGACAATCCTCTCCACATCCATTATATCCGGATCTTTCACCATTTGGACGGTTTCAATGAGATTCCCATTCCTCCTGATGACCTCCATTTGCCCAGAGCCTTCAAATACTCCTCATATGTTAAGCCTCAGATCATTTTTGTGAATATGCTCCAGACATTCTCTAGACACTCACAATACTTCAAATGTTGAGTAGTGTTGCAACAACCTTGGACTTAATGTCAGTAAGAACAGAGAGGGGAAGTCAAGGGAACATACACCTGTTGGCCAGAAAGAACTACAGTCTGCAAATCAGTGAATTTGAATGACTCAAGGACAGTGGAAGCAGATGGACCAATTGTCTCTGTTCCTGCCATGTGCTTGGAGATCGAAGCCGCCATTTTGTGGAACTGTTTTACATCCTCCATTTTGTGTGTTAGTTTTTGGCTTGGTCAGTTTATTTAAAGAAGACGCAATAATGCCTCAAGTAATCTGCTGAACTAGGGATCATTTCCAAATAAGAAATTATTTGTGAGGTGTTCTTTAGTTGGATATAACATGGCAGGCTTGTGAATGTTGGTCTGTGTTTGAACTGTGTGATTCAAGTTGACTGAGAATAAAGAGCTATAAGTTACCGACTGTCACTTGCTGGGAAGAGAGCAATAAGTGGATGCTGGCCTGGAGCAGAGCCCATGAAAGGCTGCTCAGGGTCAGACACATGACCTACAAAAAATGATACTGGAATGCAATATTTGAATTGGTAAGAAATGGATATAAAAGCAGACACTTCTCATCTGCTGTCAGTGGTAACTCTGTATGAGAACAACAATCATGGATATGAGCTGCGCCACGGACACATGAAGATTTGAAACGGGGCTATGAGGAACACGTAGCCAGCAGCAGAAACTCCTTTTTAACTGGTAATATCTTTACTGCTCTTTGACTGTTCATAGGAGGTTAGGAAATCTCAGTTGGTGAGCACACAGCTATTGGTTGTGTAAGTTCCCGTCTTCTTCCACTGGCCCTTGTGGCTAAAGGGATCAGGGGGTATGGAGGGAAGGCTGGTACAGGGTTCTGAATTGGATGATCAGCCATGATCATACTGAATGGTGGTGCAGGCTCAAAGGGCCGAATGGCCTACTCCTGCACCTATTTTCTATGTTTCTATGTTCCTATGAGACAATAAAAGTACTTAAAGGTAATTACAGATCTCTCTGTACCTCGCTGGTCATTATTATGAGGGGTAATTCTTGTAACACACTCATGTCCCTTCCGCCTTCTGAATTCTCTTCTCATTTAAAAAAATACTCCACACCCTTACTCTTTCTACCAAAGTGCACAAGCTCACACTTTGCTATTCTGTATTCCATCTGCTACTTCCTTACCCACTCTCCAAACATGTCCAAGTCCATTAGCATACTGTTTGCCTCCTCAATACTACCTGTCCCTCCACTTATCCTGGTATCATCTGCAAACTTGCGCTACAATTCCATCAGTTCCTTCATCCAGATCACTAATATATAAATTGAAAAGATGCAGTCCCAACACTGGCCCTTGCCTAGATACGGTAGGAATTGAGAGGATGTTTCCAGTTGTGGGAGAGTCTCGGCCCAGAGGGCACAGCCTCTGAATACAATGATAGGTTTTTGGAACTGAGATGAGGAGGAGGAATTTCTTTAGTAAGATAGTAGTGAATTTGTTGGGTAGTGAGGCCGAGATACACCTCTATCAAAGGAGGGGTTAGGTGTTATTTCCCTCCGCTAGCCTACAGGTTACCCTTGGGAAAGGTGTAGCACCTGCTTAGCCCCCCAATCAGGGTCATGTGAAGCCATGGGAGCAGGTGCTGGATGGTCGTATGAACAGCTGGTGCATTTTACAAGTCCTGACGCCAGGCAGACAGTCTCTGAAGAGTAATAATAAAGGCTGGGGTCACCCAGCTTGTAAAGACACTATCCAGAAGAAGGCAATAGCAAGCCAAGAGCAATCATGGACATATAAAGACCATGATTGTCCAGGTCATAGGACACAGCACATAGAAAGAAAAGTGAATCTGTAGAATTCATTGTCATAGATGGGTGTGGAGGTCAGGTCAGTGGGTGTATTTAAAGCTGAAGTTGATAGGTTCTTGATTAGTAAGGACATGAAAGGTTATGGGGAAAAGGCAGGAGAATGGTGTTGTGAGGGTCAATAAAGCACGGATGATTGAATGGTGAAGCAGACAATGGGCTGAATGACCCAATTCCGTTCCTGTATCTTATTGTCCAAGACTGAAGGAAGTCATTTGACCCACTGATTTCATTTTGACTTAGACATTCCTATTCATCCTGTTCCCTCGTCAATTTTCGTTTAACCTATTAGTCATTCCATTCCTATCAATAACCCCTGAGTTTTCTGCTACCCATCTACTTTAGGTGCAGTTCATAGCAACCATGTTTCTGCAATATGAGAGGTAATCAAGTGACCTTGCAAGTCCTTGCAAGAGGAGGATACATAAGCCCTTTGTAAATGCGGAAGGAGAGCACTGCCCATCAACTAGCCACCTGCCCATCCTGTTAAGGCTCCTGCCCCATCTGGTAATGGTAATGGTCTCTGTTTTATAAATAAGTGATATTGGCCTTATTAGCCACCACAGAACCGATAAAACTGTATGGAAACAAATCATCCTCAATCCTAAACGGCTGTTCACGGCATGTGAAAGTGAACACTATCTTAATAAGTAAAATATAAAACTCGAGGACTAATATTGCTAAGCATAACTTGAAATCTCTGCTTTTACTAGTTTGGTCATCATCCTCCAGTTTGAAAAGTCAAAAGGCTAACATCTTTTAACACACTCAAATGGCTACATAAATATTTTTATTGCCAACAACATTTTCTCTTGGGAACTTCCAGCATTTTCTGAAATCAACCTTTCTTCTAAGAAAAGTGCTTTTTTCACATCAGAACTAATTTTTAACAAGACCCATTCTGGCAATGTTTAATGAAAATTATCAATAAGTCTGGGGCTTTGTTTTGTTTCCAAACCTTTGTACTGCTTTTTCCCTAAATAGCAATACTGTTTAAAGAATCTTCCATATATGCTCATTTTAACGTTAACTCTGTTTAAACTTGATTACTTGTGAAACCATGTACAACTGTAATGCTTTGCTGCATACCTTTTACTGTAGGAGCTATGGTGTTTACAACTTGAAAAGTGGAGCTTACATTCGAACAGGCACCAACTGTATAGTACAGGCCTCCACACTTGTAGGCATAAAGTGGTCCACATGCCTGAAATAAAGAATATGGAATAAACATACTTTAAAATGTTTGTAAAACACTAATCATCTCCCTCTTCTATTGTTTTTCCCTTTCTCCTTCTCTTCTACTGATAGTTACACAGACAAGGAAAATAGCTATTCATTGTGGTCACCCCAAAGAAAGAATCTAGACAACATCTACTGTTTAAGGAAGCATGGAGATATCCAGACAGGTTGCTTTCTATGGTGCATTGAGAAAATTTGGTGAGAGTCATTGGGGCCAGACCAAATTTCTTTAGCCTCTTGAAGAAATAGGGACCTTGGTGAGCCTTCCTGGCCATTGCATCCATGTAGTTGGACCAGGACTGGCTATTGGTGATGCTCACTCCTACGAACTTGAACCTCGTAACCCTCTCAACTTCAACATCGTTGATGTAGAGAGGAGCCCTAAATGATGCTTGAAGGAGAGGCTGCATGGCAAAACAGCAGAGGAAACTTTGTTGCTATTTATTTAGTTTCATGAGATTTTTTAGTGATGCGTTGCTTGAATTGTAGGCTTTTATAGAAACAACCAAGTAAACTTGAACTCACTGCAAAAGTTCTGCAATATTATCATGGATGTTTACAGAATACAGTCCTGTCAGCTGCCTCTTGCCATCACTGTACTTTCATCATGCTTCAGGATCTTTATTAACAGGCCAGACAATAACCAAAGCCTGCACCACTCCTAAGGCATCTTTAATGTGACAACATGTAAAATGTAGAATTGCTTCAAAGGAGTTTATAAGCCAAAATCATGGTTAAATCACACAGATATTGAAACATATGACCAAAAATTTGCTCATGGTATGCCTTTAGGGGGTAATCTGAGATACATGAAGTGACCTCCAGAGAGAAGGGCTTTGCATTTAAAGGTCTGAATATAGTCAAGAATCTAGAATTGGAGAAGACTTGATTACAAAGATATAGAGGTGTAAGGATATGGAGGGAAAAAGTCCAATCCAGATAGGATGCTTTCTATGGTGCATTGAGAAATCATAGAAAGTATGATATATGAGCTCTATGTACACAACTCAATTGAAGTTTTAGGATTTAGGGCTCTTACCAGAAAGCCTCCATTAGGATTTGCTGCCAGTGACAGTCCTAGTGTCATGTTTTCCTTCACTTCAGTGATATTAGGCACTGTTAAGTATTCTGTAACAAGAAAGAAGCATCAAATCACCAAACCCTTATTTTCTGTCATCTTGTCCTGAAGACAACTCATCCCCGAAGAGCCTGGTTTGTTTGGTCCAGTCTCCTGGCACTAATGTGAGCAAGGGAACATGGAACAGTTTTAGAAGTTGTCATCTAGAGAGACAGTGGGAGCAGGATGGAGATGCTAGACCCAGTACCAGTGCTGAGTACTGGAAATGACAGCTTACAGATAAGCAGGAAGTGGAGCCTAATTGTATCCCGCAAGATTCAAAATACTTCAAGGCTTGATGTTAATTGTCCACAGGTCTGAAGATCTCTGTCAGTATTTGGTTAGAAGTAGCTAATCATGGAAATGGCACCGGTTCCAATATTTGGTTGAATCTGTCTTGGGAATGGACACTATGGATTTTCCATTTGTCACAGGTGATCCAAGACCATACTTGATATTAGAATGCTAGTACAGAGGCCACCCAGAAAACCTGTTTACATAATCCTTACAAATCGGTTAGTGAGCTCCCAGTCCAGTGAAGACTCTCTTATATTATATAATGTAAAAAAAACATGGCAGATGCTGGTAATTGGTAGTAAATAAAAACAGAAAATATTGGAATCACCTACTAAGGCAGATAGCATCGGTGGAAAGAGAAAATGAATTAAAGTTTGGGTCTAGATCTGAAGGTTAACTTTCTTCCCTCAGTTCTTGCCTAATCTGCTAAGTGTTTGCAGCATTTTCAGTTGTCAATTAATCTCTTCTGCCTTATACCCTATAATATTGGTGAGGACAGTGAGGACAATATGAGTGAGGTTGATGTTCTGGATCATGTTGATATTAAGAGAGAGGAGGTATTGGAGTTGTTAAAATACATTAGGACGGATAAGTCCCTGGGGCCGGACAGAATATTCCCCAGGCTGCTTCATGAGGCGAGGGAAGAGATTGCTGAGCCTCTGGCTAGGATCTTTATGTCCTCGTTGTCCACGGGAATGGTACCGGAGGATTGGAGGGAGGCGAATGTTGTCCCCTTGTTCAAAAAAGGTAGTAGAGATAGTCCGGGTAATTATAGACCAGTGAGCCTTATGTCTGTGATGGGAAAGCTGTTGGAAAAGATTCTTAGAGATAGGATCTATGGGCATTTAGAGAATTATGGTCTGATCAGGGACAGTCAGCATTGCTTTGTGAAGGGCAGATCATGTCTAACAAGCCTGATAGAGTTCTTTGAGGAGGTGACCAGGCATATAGATGAGGGTAGTGCAGTGGATGTGATCTATATGGATTTTGGTAAGGCATTTGACAAGGTTCCACACGGTAGGCTTATTCAGAAAGTCAGAAGGCATGGGATCCAGGGAAGTTTGGCCAGGTGGATTCAGAATTGGCTTGCCTGCAGAAGGCTGAGGGTCGTGGTGGAGGGAGTATATTCGGATTGGAGGGTTGTGACCTGTGGTGTCCCACAAGGATCGGTTCTGGGACCCCTACTTTTTGTGATTTTTATTAATGACCTGGATGTTGGGGTAGAAGGGTGGGTTGGCAAGTTTGCAGACGACACAAAGGTTGGTGGTGTTGTAGGTAGTGTAGAGGATTGTCGAAGATTGCAGAAAGATATTGATAGGTTGCAGAAGTGGGCTGAGAAGTGGCAGATGGAGTTCAACCCGGAGAAATGTGAGGTGGTACACTTTGGAAGGACAAACTCCAAGGCAGAGTACAAAGTAAATGGCAGGATACTTGGTAGTGTGGAGGAGCAGAGGGATCTGGGGGTACATGTTCACAGATCCCTGAAAGTTGCCTCACAGGTAGATAGGGTAGTTAAGAAAGCTTATGTGGTGTTAGCTTTCATAAATTGAGGGATAGAGTTTAAGAGTCGTGAGGTAATGATGCAGCTCTATAAAACTCTGGTTAGGCCACACTTGGAGTACTGTGTCCAGTTCTGGTCGCCTCACTATAGGAAGGATGTGGAAGCATTGGAAAGGGTACAGAGGAGATTTACCAGGATGCTGCCTGGTTTAGAGAGTATGGATTATGATCAGAGATTAAGGGAGCTAGGGCTTTACTCTTTGGAGAGAAGGAGAATGAGAGGAGACATGATAGAGGTGTACAAGATATTAAGGGGAATAGATAGAGTGGATAGCCAGCGCCTCTTCCCCAGGGCACCACTGCTCAATACATGGCTTTAAGTTAAGGGGTAGGAAGTTCAAGGGGGATATTAGAGGGAGGTTTTTTACTCAGAGAGTGGTTGGTGCGTGGAATGCACTGCCTGAGTCAGTGGTGGAGGCAGATACACTAGTGAAATTTAAGAGACTGCTGGACAGGCATATGGACGAATTTAAGGTGGGGTGTGGGTTATATGGGAGGCAGGGTTTGAGGGTCGGCACAACATTGTGGGCTGAAGGGCCTGTATTGTGCTGTACTATTCTATGTTCTATCTATAGTATCAGTGCCTGAGATATCTTATTAAGAGTGCACATGTGCATGTGTGCATTCTGAAAAGAAGCTGAAGCTGGAATAAATCATATACACGTTTCAAATCCCTTCATATTTCTCCTAGATTAGCCCTTAATAACCAGGAGTTTAGCAACTTTGTCAGAGAATGCCTCTGATTTTAACTTTACATTGAAGGAGGCACAAGTAACTGGTTTAAACTCCTTTACCAGTGGTGATTTCTAGCATAAATTGAACAGTTTAAATCACCTGGTTTTCTTTTCTCTTACTTACACATTACACTCTTTTGTGACATGATACAATAGTCTGAACAAAGATAACACATTTATTTTATTCTTGCTCCATAATTTTCATGCCAGAAAATATATTTTAATTTTACCAGTCAAGTTTAGTTTCACACATTCTGGATTGCTGGTCTTGAACGTTGGGCATTTGTAGATATCACCAGTTCTATGTTTGGGCTGTCCTTCCCAAGGAGAACCAATCAGAAGCCTAAATGTAAAGAAAGAAACACTATGATGTTGTGATATTACCATAATATTGATAGGAGAATGAGGGGCCTAGTCAACCATAGAATTTCAAATTCTGGTGGAAGATAACTACCAGTTCTGGATGACCTTCAGCAACTCACCGTTTGTCAGCACAGTTTTCAGCTACCATTTACAGTATATTCAGGATCTATTTCCCAGAGCTTTGTGGTAGTATACCAGATGATGGAGAGGGCCTTTGATGCGATGATGGAACTTAGTCTCTTAAACCACCAGTAGTGTCTTGTACAGCTGCATCCATGATAGGTAGAGTTAAAGACACATAGGTTTATCTCATGTGTTCATTCTGACCTTCAGAAGACATCTGACTCAATAGGCTTTGACAATTTTTTGCATTTTTTCAAGCCCTAAAGTTCTGGGAATAGTGCTACAAATGATTTAACGATGTGTGCTCAAAATAATGAACACATCAGCAAATCTCCACTTACATCCACTACACCAGAAGTCCCAAATATTGCACAATGCATGACTAGCACATCATTCTCCTACCAACCATCTTTAGTAATCAGCATGGAGAACTAATATCCACATGCACCATCATACCTGCAGATTCAGACATCGACCGCGACCCTGAACTGCATATCCACTGCCAGCTATTGAGGCATGGAAGGTACATTATCCAAGCGCATTATGCATCACTCACTAATGGATTTGAAGGGCATAATCTGTGCTAGCAACAAACTTGGACTGGGGTGGCTGTAACTCCTTGCATCCCTCGAAAAAAAAGTGCCCAGCAAAATTATATTGGGACTGATAATTCCGATATCACATATTTTCCCATCTGCCTTACATACCATTTCCCATCTCATATTCCAATCTCTTCTAATGCACAAACTGCCAATGATACAAACATGCCTTTCTTGGTCTCACACTTGCCATCTCCAGCAAGGCCATGTTCCTATGGCTTTCTCATTTCAGAAGAGCAGCCAGGGAAGAAATGGTAAGAAAAGAAGTGCATCAGGATGAAAGTACTACTCGGACTCAGTTATTTGTTTGTGTCCGTCAGCCATGGATTGGGCTCAAACACATACGTCAGAGTCGGCTGCCACAGAATGAAGACATCATCACTCCTGCCATCATGCGTGACACTACCTGAATGATGTACTTTATAGACCAAATGGGCATCAAAGGAATGGAGGATCCTCTGGTTCAATGTATCTCTAAGTTCAGATTTACTACAAACATATTAACATGAACAGTCACTGGCAGCTAGCTCAGTGGCAAGGCCACAGTCTTTGCAAGGCTATCTACTTGGTGACCTCCATCTTGCTGGCAAGCAGAATAATCTGTTTTCAACTCTTTCATAATAAAGAAAAAACATTAACCTTCCTAATACCAATAATAACAAATACTTTATGTGACAATGTGAGGCAAAATGCAATATATTTTGTAACTTCAGATTAGACCAAGCCACATCCATAGAAATGAATGGCCCCTGTAAACTTCATAGCTCTGAGCTATAAAGTTTTAGCCATGCTTTGTGACTGAGTTGAGCATGGAAATAAATCTAGTTCTTCTAACATGAGTAGTCAGTGTGATGCACCATATCACTTAAATACATGCAAGTGAATTTGTCCCTAAAAACTTTTAGTGGATATGACTCTTAACGAGGGTCATTCTCCCTCTCCTCTTGCTTTTCCTTCCTTTTCTAACTGCTTAGCCCAACTCTTCATACCTCTTCATTATTCACTTCAGGTGCACTTGCAGAAGGTGGCCAGTAAACATCCATGCCTGAAAGGTACGGTCATTGTAAGCGTCTTGGACAAATGGAAGTTTTGGGAATGAAAGGGTTAATGTATGAGGAGCGATTGGTGGCTCTGGACCTGTACTTGCTGGAGTTTAGAAGGATGAAGGTGGATTCCATTGAAACTATTGCAGACATCCCACCCTGCAAAAACTCATTTCAGGGCGGTAGCACCCCTGCCCCCTGCAACCCAATATGCTCCCCATCCCCCTCCCCCGTCCATCAACCTCCAAGGGTGTATGTAATACTTTGTTTAGAGATTTTGTCAAATCTGATACAAAGTTGGGTATATGCAGCAAACGTGACATTAAAATATGTACTTATATTATCATGTTTATTCTATTACAACTTTAAGCAAGTCTACAGGGAGTTTGGCCTCATCACGTAGGACATCAATAGCGTAGCTCCTTGGCAGCTAGCCAGCTAGTTTAAATCAGGGGTCTCCAACGTTTTTTGCACCGCGGACCGGTTTAATATTGGCAATATTCTTGCGGACCGGCCGACCCCGGCGGCGGGGGAGGGGGGGGTGGTGGGTGTTAAACAGCACTGGAATATAGGTGAAAAGTCAACTATAAGTCACTTGTAAGTGGCTAATACACTCAATTTCGTTTCTAAAGGGGTTTATCTAACAAATTTAATATTAAACACACAGCGCGAATTTTCCTCGCATGAATGTAGTGATAAGTAAATTATAACAGTGGTCCCAAACCTCCGAGCCGCAAAGAATGCAGTGGTACAGTGGTAGCCAGAACACACCCAGCACATCTTTAAGAAAAAAGCCGAGGCGGGAGGAGAGATTGTGCGCAGCCCTCCAGTGAAAATGATATCATATCCGTTAAATAGGGGCCGTGGACAATTGTGATTTGATGGAGACAGACGTGAAAGTACAGAGGAACATCTGGAGAAATTTCTGAAATGCAGGTTCGCTGCTGTTTTTACTGCGCGATCCAGAATCTCCTGGAGGGAAGGCCTCAAAATCCGTGGCTTTGCCTGCTGTTGGCCACCGAGATTGAGGTCGAATCGTTCGGACAGAGATGGTGCTCGGTACTCGGTGTCGGAGAGCTGATTGGAGGCTCGAAGTTTTCGGACGACTCAGAGTCGGACTGTGGTCGAGCATGGCAGGGAGAGTTTTTCTTCCTTCTCCCGTCTGCGTGAGATGTGGGACATTTGAGAGACTTTGAACTTTTTACCGTGCTCATGGCCTGTTCTTCATCAAGTTATGGTATTGTTGCACTGTTTGTAACTATATGTTATAATTATGTGGTTTTGTTAGTTTTTTCAGTCTTGGTCTGTCTTGTGTTTTGTGATATCACACCGGAGGAAATATTGTATCATTTCTTAATGCATGCATTACTAAATGACAATTAAAGAGGACTGTGTGTCTTCATAATCTAAAAAAATAAACAAGCTAATTGATTAGGTGCCGCCTGCCATGTAAATGTTGGCCCAGATCAGAGACGATGCAATCGGCAATCGCCTCTGATCTTGGCTGACATTTACATGCCGGGCGGCACCTAATAAATTAGCTTGTTTATTTCGGCTTTTTGCTTAAAGATGTGCTGGGTGCGTTCCAGCCTCTGCTGTATTCTCCGCGGCCCGGAGGATGAGGACCTCTGAATTATAAGTCACTTATAAGTCAATAGCATCATAACATTTTAAGTAACGTTTGAGTATTAAACACACAGCGCATATTTTCCTCGTATGAACTTATAAAATCATTGCAACACACCAATATCGCTGAATCAGTGTGAGCCCTGGGCTTGTTTCCCTATCGAGGGGTGATGGGAGACAGCGATGCTCGAAGGGGGTTCCTTATGTCCAGTCTATTCTGCAATTTAGTTTTCGTTGCATTCATCGCAGAAAACACCACTTCACAGAAATATGTTGGAAATGGAAGCAACGTTTTCAGTGCTTTCGTGGCTATCTCAGGATACTCAGCCTTGACTTTGATCCAGAATGCCGGTAGAGATGTTATGCCAAACATACTTTTCAGCCCACCATCATTTGTAAGCTTGAGGAGTTGATCTTTTTCCCGCACTGACATGGATGATTCACCGGGGACATTCACTAATGGGCCACGGACCCACTCCTTTGTAGGTCACTGATGACCTCGCGTGCGTTAAAATTCAACATTATGTGTCAGAGAATGAGGAAAGGTGCAGCTGACTCATATCGTTTCATATCGCCAAATCATATCGTTTCCTCACGGCCCGGTGGTTGGGGACCACTCTTAGTACAAAGAGAGACCAATCAGGATGCTCGCCCTCCCTCTAAAAAAAATCTGTTTCTGGGATATTGTATATAATTTCCGGGCATCAGAGAGCCACTATCAATATGCGGGAGACTCCCGAAACTTCCGGGAGAGGTGGGATGTCTGCTATTGAATATTGAAAGGCCTAGATAGAGTGGATGTGGAGAAGAAATTTCTTATAGCGGGGGAGTCTAGGACCGGAGAGCACAGCCTCAGAAAGGAAGGATGTCCGTTTGGACCAGTAATGTGGAGGAATTCTTTAGCCAGAGGGTGGGGAATATCTGGAATTCATTGTCTGGGAGTATATTTAAGGCAGAGGTTGATAGGCTCTTAATGAATAAGGGTGTCAAAGGTTACGAGGAGAAAGCAGGTGATGGGGTTGAGAGGGATAATAATTCATCTGCGATGGAAAGACAGAGCATACCAGATGGGCCGAATAGCCTAATTCTGCTCCTATGACTTCTGTTCTTATGGTCTAAATCTTATCTGCTGTGAATCAACATTTATACGCTTTACAAATTCCAAAGAAGTTAAAAATAACAACCATTCAGTTAGAGTCAATCAGCATCTAATAAGCAAGCTCCTGATAACACTTTTACTGAGCAAAGTTTGGGAGTGGGGTTATTGATGCTGCCAAATATTTGATTCTCCCATTTATTTCTAACATAAGGTACTGTCTAATTCCAGTTCTGTAGTACTTGCATTAACTCAGTTTTGATTGCTTAACCTGTATATTTCTGGTGCCTGTGAGTGTCACATATGCTGGCAACTTTTCCCAAATACAGTAAGTATACAAGCATGGGTGTGGGACAAACTGGAAACAAATCAGCAACCACAGCAGTGCAGCAACATCCTGCAATCCCTTAAAGTTTTTTTTTCATGCAATAAGGAATTTATTTATACAGACCAATCATTGATACATAAAAAATTAACTTTTAAGCCTCTATGTAACCCCTACTGATACTGTTGTGATCATGGAAGAAAAATAGGATTGGCTTCACTTTTTGTTAACTGCAACATCTCCATTTGCAAAACTTCTCCAAGTCTACGACTGCTAATGATAAACTGCAAACCGTAATTTTTCTCCTGAAAGATAACACAAATTATTTTGAAAGCAATTTGCTTCATTCATGCCACAACTACTTCACATTCAAGTTCAGCAATGATTGTTTCATTTCATTATGTTATTTAATCATGATACATCCGCTACCATTAAAGCATAGCAGCCTATTTAAAGTCTTTGCAATCATTTTCAAAATAGGAAGGTCAGGTTAATTTGGTCTAATAAATCCTTTAAATCCTAACAACTGTATTGAATTCTTTCCCCACAGTACCTGAGTTATAAATAAGTCTGCCAAATTGCATTTACATTCTGAATGCTATCAGAAATCTAACCGCAAAATGAAGACAAACAGGAAAAAGCAACTTTGAAATTATTACATATTGCAAACATTGACATGTAGCCAGCAAAATACTTCCATCAAGTGGATAATTATCTGTGTTGTCTTCACTGCTACACACCCTGAGAAAGCTACATGAAAACTTAACTAGTGGCAAAATGAATGAAGCAAAGTTTTGCTCAGGATATGGGAACTATTTTAGACAACTGTAAGTTCTGGTGACATGAATTTGTGTTCTGTTGTTTAATATAAAACATACAAATAACTAAATTATCAGATAATAATTTACGCAACAGTGTGTTGATTGTTGAGCGTCGAAGAAATCACAGAAACACTAATCATATGTTTCAAGATATCATTTCTGTCAGAAAAAACAGCTGAGTGAAATTATAAGCCTTATGAGTCTTGGTATTGGTTACCCAATTAAAATAAAAACTGTTTTATATCTAAGAATCATTTACAACTTCTGTATACTTAAAGTATAACGTACAGGATTAGCAGGGATTGCGGTGGACATACAGGTTTTTTTGCAACCTGAATGGCCCACTTGTGTAAGTTAACTTGAGTGGGCCTCAGTTCCTGGCTCTTGACTTCTATTTGCAGAAATATCCTGTACTCCATCAAAAGCAAACTCTCTTTCAACAGTTCTATTTCCACTTCTGAAAGTTCTTTTACAATTCCCACTTCCTTCTTTCTTTCAGAATCTCTATTAAACCTTTGGTTGGGATTTTGCAATCAGTGATGATTGCTGAACTTGGCACTAATCCAGAAATGTTTTGTGGACCCTCTTGTGCCATTTAATGCCACGATTGCTTTTACTGCCTAGTTCTATTGACAAAACACACAATTCATTTTAATATTTTCGTTTTCAGGATCTAAGAAACATTGACAAGGGCGACAGATGCCCTTGAGAAAGTGATGGTGAGGTGTCTTCTCAACCTATTGCAGTACTTCTGGTAAAGGTATTCCCACAATCCTTTTGGCTAGAGAGTTTGACTAAGTGAAGATGAAGGGATTGCTGTAGGTATGCATGTCAGGATGCTGCATCATTTGGAAGTGAGCATGTAAATTGGTGGTGTTTCCATAAATCTGAAGCTCTTGCTCTTCTCAACTGTGGAGGTTGTATGCTTGGTAATAAGACTGTCAAAATAGCTTGGGTGAGCAAACAGAGTATTTTGTGGTCGGTGTCCACTGCAGTGACTGTGTGCTAGTGACAGAACGAATGAATGTTTACAATAGTATGGAGTATACCAATCGAACAGGCTGTTTTGCCTTCAATAGCGTGAGTTTCTTATGTGTTTTTGGAACTGCACTGGGGAGTTTTCCACACATTCCTGAGTTGTGCATGGTGGTGCTGGACAAGCTTTAGAGTTCCTCTGAAATGTTACAGCCACAGCACATACGAGGATGCAACACACATCAAAGTTGCTGGTGAACGCAGCAGGCCAGGCAGCATCGCTAGGAAGAGGTACAGTCGATGTTTTGGGCCGAGACCCTTTGTCAGGACTAACTGAAGGAAGAGCTAGTAAGAAATTTGAAAGTGGGAGGGGGAGGGGGAGATCCAAAATGATAGGAGAAGACAGGAGGGGAAGGGATGTAGCCAAGAGCCGGACAGGTGATTGGCAAAAGGGATATGAGTGGATCATGGGACAGGAGGCCCAGGGAGAACGAAAGGGGAGAGGGGGGGAAAAACCCAGGGGATGGGCAAGGGGCATAGTCAGAGGGACAGAGGGAGAAAAAGGAGAGAGAGAGAAAGAATGTGTGTATATAAATAAATAACGGATGGGGTACGAGGGGGAGGTGGGGCATTAGCGGAAGTTAGAAAAGTCACTGTTCATGCCATCAGTTTGGAGGTTACCCAGACGGAATATAAGGTACTATAAGCCTACTGACTCTCACAGTATGTCTACTATAAGCCTACTGACTCTCACAGCTATCTGGACTATTCCTCTTCTCACCCTGTCTCTTGCAAAAACGCCATCCCCTTCTCTCAATTCCTCCGTCTCCGCCGCATCTGCTCTCAGGATGAGGCTTTTCATTCCAAAACGAGGGAGATGTCCTCCTTTTTTAAAGAAAGAGGCTTCCCTTCCTCCACCGTCAACTCTGCTCTCAAACACATCTCCCCCATTTCACGTACATCTGCTCTCACTCCATCCTCCCATCACCACACTAGGAATAGGGTTCCCCTGGTCCTCACCTACCACCCCACCAGCCTCCGGGTCCAACATATTATTCTCCGTAACTTCCGCCACCTCCAATGGGATCCCACCACTAAGCACATCTTTCCCTCCCCTCCCTCTGCTTTCCACAGGGATCGCTCCCTACGCGATTCCCTTGTCCATTCGTCCCTCTCATCCCTCCCCACTGATCTACCTCCTGGCACTTATCCTTGTAAGCGGAACAAGTGCTACACCTGCCCTTACACTTCCTCCCTTACCACCATTCAGGGCCCCAGACAGTCCTTCCAGGTGAGGTCACACTTCACCTGTGAGTCGGCTGGTGTGATATACTGTGCCTGGTGCTCCCGATGTGGCCTTCTATATATTGGCGAGACTCCACGCAGACTGGGAGACCATTTTGCTGAACACCTACGCTCTGTCCACCAGAGAAAGCAGGATCTCCCAGTGATGATGCCCCACCCAGAGGATGGGGCATTAGCGGAAGTTAGAGAAGTCAATGTTCATGCCATCAGGTTGGAGGCTACCCAGACGGAATATAAGCTGTTGTTCCTCCAACCTGAGTGTGGCTTCATTTTAATTCCACGTCCCATTCCCAGTCTGATATGTCTATCAATGGCCTCCTCTACTGTAAAGATGAAGTCACACTCAGGTTGGAGGAACAACACCTTATATTCCGTCTGGGTAGCCTCCAACCTGATGGCATGAACATTGACTTCTCTAACTTCCGCTAATGCCCCATCCTCTGGGTTTCCCCCCCACCCTTTCCTTCTCCCTGGGCCTCCTGTCCCATGATCCTATCATATCCCTTTTGCCAATCACCTGTCCAGCTCTTGGTTCCATCCCTCCCCCTCCGGTCTTCTCCTATCATTTTGGATCTCCCCCTTCCCCTCCCACTTTCGAATCCCTTACTAGCTCTTCCTTCAGTTAGTCCTGACGAAGGGTCTCAGCCCAAAACGTCGACTGTAGCTCTTCCTAGAGATGCTGCCTGGCCTGCTGCGTTCACCAGCAACTTTGATGTGTGTTGCCTGAATTTCCAGCATCTGCAGAATTCCTTGTGTCGTCGTATATATGAGGGTGGTCCAGATGAGTTTCTGATCAGTGGTGATCTTAGGATGTTGGTGCTGTGGGACTCAGTGAAGATAATGCTACTGAATGTCAAAATAGGCGGATAGACTTTTTTTTAAGGAAACCTTCATCTGTGACAAGAGTGTTACTAACCATATATAACCCGTGCCTGAATGTAGTCTAGGTCTTGCTGCATTCATGCTTCCTTTGCTGAAAAATAGCGGCTGAATATTATGTACTTCTGACCTTTCTGATGGAAGGAAATTCATTGAAGAAGTAGGTGAAGTTGTTTGGGTCCAAATCATTGCCCTGAAGGATGCCTACAGTGATATCCTGGAACTAAGATAATTGATCTCCCATAAACATTTTCCTTCGTGCAAGGCAAGGCTCTGACCACTGAAGTCTGTTCCTCTTGATTTTCATTGCAATGTGTACCGAGGCTGTAACCTCTTAGTCAATGTCAATATGACCAAGGAACTGATTGTAGACATCAGGAGAGGGAAACCAGAGGCCCATGATCCAGTACTCATTGGAAATTCTCAAAGGACCAGTCCTGGACCCATCAAATAAATATAATTGCAAAGAAAGCACAACAGCGCCTCTACTTCCTTAGGAGTCTGCGGAGATTAGACATGACATCAAAAATCTTGGCAAACTTCTATAGGTGTGTGGTGGAAAGTGTACAGTCTGGGTGCATTACAGCCTGTATGGGAACACCAATGCTTTTGAGCATAATGTCCTATAAAAGGAAGTGGAGTTTGGCCCAATACATCACAGGTAAAACCCTCCCAAACACTGAGCATGAAATGTCACAGAACAGCAGCATCCATCATCAAAGATATTCACCACCAAGGCCACACACATCAAAGTTGCTGGTGAACGCAGCAGGCCAGGCAGCATCTCTAGGAAGAGGTACAGTCGACGTTTCAGGCTGAGACCCTTCGTCAGGACAGGCCATGCTCTTTTCTTGCTGCTGCCATCAGGTGCAGGTGCCTCAGGACTTGTACCACAGATTTAAGAACAGTTACTACTTCTCAAACATCAGGCTTTTGGTCAAAAGGGGATAGCTACACTCATTCCATTTCTGGTGTTTCCACAACTGATGGTCTCACTTTAAAGACTCTGTCCTGTTATTTCATTCTCTCTCATTTCATGTTACTTCATACTTGTTATTTATTGCTATTTACTTATATTTCCATTTGCACAGTTTGTTGTTCATTGATCCTGTTTACAGTTACTGTTCCATAGGTTTTCTAAGTATGCTGGGAAAAAAAAATTCTCGTTGTTGTATGTGGTGACATGTATGTACTCTGATGTTTCCTAATGTTGATAGTCAGTGTGATAGATGTATAAACGTTTGTAAAACTGAGACAGCTATACTGACACACATGTTTTGGTCATGTTCTGTATTGAAACATTTTTGGAAATCTATTTTTTCTACAATGTCTAAAGTTTTAAAAATTAATTTACAACCTAATAAATTGACAGTTTTGTTTGGTATAATCCCTCAATATAATCATAGTATTTCTCTATCAGACCAACATGTAATTGCATTCGTTACACTATTGGCCAGAAGGGCTATTTTGTTGAAATGGAAAGATGTTTCTGCTCCCACTTTGATACAATGGTTCTCTCAGGTGATGCTATGTCTTAGTTTGGAGAAAATCAGAAGTCGAACTTTTGATCCTCGATTTGATTTCGAGAAAAGGTGGGGTCCATTTGTCCACTACTATCATCTGATTTGAGTTATTTAATATAGTTTCCTTCTGATTTTTGTTTAAATGGATTTGAGTTGGCGGATTGATGTTTTTCTTTTATGGAAGCTTGTGTGACGTATAGCTCTGGGGTTGTGCTCCCAATGGGTTTTTTTCCATTTTTGTTTTAGTTCGTACGGTTTTCTTTTCTCTTAGTTAGTAGGGGTTCTTTTTTGTTCTTTCTTTTTTTCTTTCAAAAAATATATTCTTAACACTTTATTTTTTCTTCTTATTATTGATATATTGCTTAGCTTTGTTAATCAGTTATTTGCTAATTTAATTCTTCATTGTACATATTGACATATTGACTTGATTACCTTAATGTATTTTTGTTGACCTTGAACAATAATTAATAAAAAGATTTAAAAAATGGAAATGAAATGTATTCTGATAATAACATTTTTATTTGAACTTTCTGAACTTTGATGAGATCCAGATGAAACACAACCAGCACATTGGTATTTATACACATTGGTGATCAAGTTATTGGTGAGTAAATGCCAGTTTTGATGACACCTTCAATCACCCTGCTGATGACTGAGATCAGATTTACAGAGATGTAATAGGACTGATTGGATTGTTTTTGTGAACAGTGCTTTCCACTAGGTTTTCTACATGTCATTAGTCTTTGAAGACAATCACTAAAGTTGATGGTAGGTAGTAAACAGGAGAATTTCTTGTTCAAGTTTAACCTGATACTATGAAGATGCCAAGGCTTATTCCCACTGTTCCACTCCCTCTGGTCCATTTGTCTTGCAAATTAATTAAGAACATACCCAGTTGATAGAGAAATCTCCCATGCTCTCTGTGTGGACAACATTGTCAGGTCATTGCTTGACTAGTATAAGGATATCCTTCCCAATTTAGACACTTGACCACATATATTTGTGCAGAGGATTGTGCAAGGTCACCTGAGTTTGGATAATTTTGCCATGCTTAGTGTCACGTGCTGCACACTTTTATTTCCCTCTTTCAATCCAGCAGTACTGTACTTGCTTGTTTTTGCATGGGTCATTTCAGAGGGAATTTTCAAGTTGGTCACCTCTAGACCAGACCTGGTAAGAATAGCATGTTCTCACCATGGGCTAGCATTAGATAAATCAAGAGATTTTTGTGCAAAACAATAACTTTTATATATGGTGATCATTACTAATGATTAGTTTATTAAAAAAACAGCTAGGTCTTAATTTCAAGTCTACATCTGCTATGATGGAATCTGAATGTGGAAATCTGGATTGTTAGTCTCAGCCACCTCGGGCTATATACATTATGACAAATACTTCAGTACTAGGCACAACGATCATCCTATTAGCGCAAAGATCAAAGAGAGTTGGAATTGTAAATCTACAGAAGTCTAGTAGTTAAGAACAAACAACAGAGAGACCAAAGATGGCGGAGCAATGTGTTCTGCCTTTCCCATGGCCCATAGACAAGAAATACTCTACTCAAAATCATAGGCAAGAGTTAACCAATCAGGATACTGAATTTGTCAGACTGCTTAGAAAATGAGGAGGAGTAGGATAATTCTGAGCAAATGCGAGTGTTGTGTGTATGTGTGTGTGTGTGTGTGTGTGTGTGTGTGTGTCTGTGCGTGTGTGCGTGCGTGCGGTGGGCTGGTGGGGTTTAACCTTCTCCACTATATGTCATGTGATTTTTAAAAAACTCATTCCATGGCTTTGCAGACTGTGCCAGCTCATCCTGAATTGCTCCAGAAAATGCTGGTGGACTGTCTTCTTAAACAGTTGCAGTCCTTGAGGTACAGGCATACCCCCTACCCCTGTGCTGCAAGGCGAAAGTTTCCAGGACTTTGAACCGGTGACAGTGAAGGAACAGTGATACATTTCCAAGTCAGCATGGTATGTAGCTTGCAGGGCAACTTCCAGGAGTTGGTGTTCCCATATTTTTGCTGCCTTGTCTTTTTTGTTGGTAAAGATTGCAAGCTAGGAAGATGCTGCCTAAGGAGGGTTGGTGAATTGTTGCAGTGCTTTCTGAAGAGATTACAAACTGCTGCTACTGTGAGTCGGTGTTGAGGTGAGCGAATGTACATGGATGGGTCCTTATAAAGCAGGATACCAAGTCATTACTCACTGTAGGATTCTTGGTCTCTGAACTGCTCTTGTAGCCACATTATTTATGTGGCTACGCAACTTCAGTTTCTGGTCAATAGCAGCTCCCAGGATATTGAAAGTGAGGAATTCATTGATAGAAATATCATCGAATGTTAAGGAGTGACATGATACCATCCATTGATTGTTGCATTGGTCTATGGATGGATTCATTATCTGAGGAGTAATGAATGGGACTGAACATTGTACATCATTGTTATTATTATCCTTTATATGAAATTCAAGTCACCCTGCAACTGTACAATCCTTATTTATCTTTACTATTTACCTTCCTAACATTCTATGAAGTGTCGTCTTGATGAAGTGTTTCGGAGATCTTGTTTGCTAATTACCACATAAGCTGTATACTATAATGAAAGAACTTGAAGCTGAATTAAACATTCAGTCTTCTCATTGAGATGTTGTAATTCCCATGATAGGGTATTCCATGCTAAGTAATTACTTATAATGTGCAATTTTTTATTATTAAAATGTGCCTCATTTATTATTTGTTCCAGGGATATAATAATTTTGCCTACTTCTCTGTCAATCAGAGAACAACACTTATTAATCACAACACGCTGGAGGAACTCAGCAGGTCGGGCAGCATCCGTGGAAACGATCAGTCAACGCTTCGTGCCGGAACCCTTCGTCAGGGCTGTAGAGGGAAGGGGCAGAGGCCCTATAAAGAAGGTGGGGGGAGGCTGGGAAGGAGAAGGCTGATAGGTCCAGGTGAAAAACCAGTAAGGGGAAAGATAAAGGGGTGGAGGAGGGGAAGCAGGGAGGGGATAGGCAGGAAAGGTGAAGAAGGAAAAGGGGAAAGCACAATGGGTAGTAGAAGGAGGCAGAACCATGAGGGAGGTGATAGGCAGCTGGGGGAGGGGGCAGAGTGAAACTGGGATTGGGGACAGAAGGGGGAGGGAATTACCGGAAGTTGGAGAATTCAATGTTCATACCAAGGGGCTGGAGACTACCCAGACGGTGTATGAGGTGTTGCTCCTCTAACCTGAGTTTAGTCTCATCGTGGTGGTAGAGGAGGCCATGTATGGACATATCTGAATGGGAATGGGAAGCAGAGTTGAAGTGGGTGGCTACCGGGAGATCCTGTCTGTTGTGGCAGACAGAGCGGAGGTGCTCGACGAAGTGGTCCCCAATCTGCGTCGGGTTTCACCGATGTAGAGGAGGCCACACCGGGAGCACCGGATGCAATAGATGACCCCAACAGACTCACAAGTGAAGTGTTGCCTTACCTGGAAGGACTGTTTGGGACCCTGAATGGTGGCAAGAAAGGAGGTGTAGGGACATGTGTAGCACTTACACTTACAGGGATAAGTGCCGGGTGGGAGATCCGTGGGGAGGGACGTGTGGACCAGGGAGTTGTGGAGGGACCAATCCTTGCGGAAAGTGGAGAGGAGTGGAGAGGGAAAGATGTGCTTAGTGGTGGGGTCCTGTTGAAGGCGGCCGAAGCTGCGGAGGATAATGTGCTGGATTCGGAGGCTGGTGGGGTGGTAGGTGAGGACAAGGGGAACTCTGTCCCTGTTGTGGTGGCGAGAGGATGGGGTGAGAGCCAAAGTGCGGGAAATGGAGGAGATGCGGGTGAGGGCATCATTGATGATGGTAGAAGGGAAACCACGATCCTTAAAGAAAGAGTACATTTGAGATGTCCCGGGATGGAAAACCTCATCCTTGGAGCAGATGCGGCGGAGACGGAGGAACTCGGAATAGGGAATGGCATTTTTGCATGTTGCAGGGTGGGAAGAGGTATAGTTGAGGTAGTTATGAGAGTCAGTGGGCTTATAAAAGATGTCAGTGGACAGTCTGTCTCCAGAGATGGAGACCGAGAGATCAAGAAAGGGAAGAGAAGTGTCCGAAATGGACCAAGTGAACTTGAAGGCTGGGTGGAAGTTTGAAGTAAAGTTGATGAAATTGACGAGCTCAGCATGGGTGAGCTCTCTCGGTCTCTGGAGACAGACTGTCCACTGACATCTTTTATAAGACCACTGACTCTCATAACTACCTCAACTATACCTCTTCCCACCCTGCAACATGCAAAAATGCCATTCCCTATTCTCAGTTCCTCCATCTCCGCTGCATCTGCTCCCAGGCTGAGGCTTTCCATTCCAGGACATCTCAAATGTCCTCTTTCTTTAAGGATCATGCTTTCCCTTCTGCCGCCATCAATGATGCCCTCACCCGCATCTCCTCCATTTTCCACACTTTAGCCCTCACCCCATTCTTCTGTCACCACAACTGGGACAGAGTTCCCCTTGCCCTCACCTACCACCCCACCAGCCTCCGGATCCAGCACATTATCCTCCGCAACTTCCGCCACCTTCAACAGGACCCCACCACTAAGCACACATTTCCCTCTCCACCTCTCTCTGCTTTCTGCAGGGATCGTTCCCTCCGTGACTCCCTGGTCCACACGTCCCTCCCCACAGATCTCCCACCCGGCACTTATCACTGTAAGCATAAGTGCTACACCTGTCCCTACACCTCTCTTGCCACCATTTAGTGCCCCAAACAGTCCTTCCATGTGAGGCAGCACTTCACTTGTGAGTCTGTTGGGGTCATCTATTGCATCCGGTGCTCCCGGTGCGGCCTCCTCTACATCGGTGAAACCCGATGCAGGATGGGGGAACCGCTTTGTCGAGCACCTCCGCTCCATCCACCATAACAGACAGGATCTCCCGGTTGCCACCCACTTCAACTCTGCTTCACATTCCCATTCGGATATGTCCATACATGGCCTCCTCTACTTCCATGATGAGGCTAAACTCAGGCTGGAGGAGCAACACCTCATATACCATTTGGGTAGTCTCCAGCCCCTTGGTATGAACATCGAATTCTCCAACTTCTGGTAATTCCCTCCCCCTCCCTTCCCCCATCCCAGTTTCACTTGGCCCCTCCCCCAGCTATCTATCACCTCCCTCATGGTTCCGCCTCCTTCTACTACCCATTGTGTTTTCCCTTATTCCTTCTTCACCTTTTCTGCCTATAACCCTCCCTGCTTCCCCTTCCCCACCCCTTTATCTTTCCCCTTACTGGTTTTTCACCTGGCACCTACCAGCCTCTTCCTTCCCACCCTCCCCCCACCTTCTTTATAGGGCCTCTGCCCCTTCCCTCTTCAATCCTGACGAAGGCTTCCGGCCCAAAATGTTGACTGATCGTTTCCACAGATGCTGCCCGACCTGCTGAGTTCCTCCAGTGTGTTGTGAGTGTTGCTTTGACCCCAGCATCTGCAGATTATTTTGTGTTTAAGACTTATTAATCATTACTTATAATCTCACTTAATTTTTTTTCTAAACAGGGAGGAGAAAACTAGTTGACAAATCAAACAGAAAGAAAGATTGTACACCCTCAAATATATTCTCTTATGGCAATTTGATCAACTCTTAATGTAGTTGGATTATAGAACAGTACAGCACAGGACTGGCTAATTGGCAAACAAAGTTATGCTGAACTAATTAAACCAATAGTATCAAACTAATTTCATCCTCTCCCAGCACTTTGGCTATATCGCTCCCTTCTCTGCATGTTCATGTGTCTATCTCAGAGTCTTATAAATGCTCTTGTGCTATCTGCCTCCACTGCTACCCCTGGCGGGGCATTCCACCTCGCTCTGTGTAAAAATACTTGCCTGCACATCTCCTTTGTACTTTCTCCCCTTCACCTTAAATGCATATCCCCTAGTACCAGACATTTAATCCTGGGAATTAGATACTTGCTGTTTACTCTTTTAATCCTTGCATTATTTAATAAATTACTATCAAATCTCCCTTCAGTCTCCGGTATGCTAGAAAATGTAGTCCAGCTTGTTCAACCTCTCCTCATAGTACATGCCCTTCAAACTATGCAGCATCCTGGTAAACCTCCTCTGCATCCTCTCTAAAGCCTCAACTTCCACATCTTTCCTATAATGAAACAAACTGAATTGAATAAACGTGGCCGAACCAGACTTTTATAGAGCTGTAACATAATTTCCTGGCTCTTGATATCAGTGCCTTGACTAATGAAGACAAGCATGCTACGCACCTTCTTTTCCATCTGATTAACCTGTATGACCACTTCAGGGAGCCATGTACCTAAGCCCCAAGATCTCTACGTTGTTGCGGATCCTGCTTACTTTACATTTGTGTTGGATATCCCAAAGTGGCAGCTCCTCACAATAGTTTAAATTAAACTCTATCTGTAATTTCTCTGACCAGATCTGTAACTCAGCTATGTCTTGTTGTCTACTTTTGGCAATCTTTCCTGCAATCCACAAAGCCACCAATGTTTGTGTCTGTAAACTTACTCACCCACACTTTCACATCTCCATCTAAATCATTCATGTATATGACAAACAACAGAGCTCTCAGTATAGATCCCTGCCGAAAAATACTCATCACAGACTTCCATCCAGAATGAGACCCATCCGCTGTTACCATTTGTTTTCTATGAGCAAGGCAATCTTGGATCCATTCAACTAAGTTACTGGGGATCCCATGCATTCTAACTTTCTGGATCAGCCTACCACCAGGATCATGTCAAACATCTTACTAAAATCCATGTATACAACATCCACCACTCAATTTTCTTCAATCACTGCTTCAAGAAACCTCTTGGGCACAACTAGCAAATTCTGCCCCATCTAAACCTTTTACATTAAAGAGCTGCCAGTCTATTTTGGGGAATTTGAATTCACCAACAATGATAACTTTTTTTTTTGTTCCTTTCCATAATCTGTCTGTATATCTGCTGTTCACTGTCCACATGACTATTAGGAGGTCTATCGTAAAATCCAATAGAGTCATGGCATCTGTCTTATTTTTAAGTTCTCCCCATATAGACTCAGTTGAAGACCCCTTCATTTCGTACACTCTGAGTCCATATTTGATATTGTCCCTGAGTAGCAATGTAAACCCTCTCCCTCTTTTACCACCCTGCCTATCACTTCCAAAACATCAAACGTTTAGTAGCCTGTCCTATCACTTTCTCAAACATATGTAATCATATGTTTATATCATATATATATATGCAACACAAACAATAATTTTATTTCCTCTGCAGGATTCCTGACAGTCAGAGCAAGCAACCTGATTAAATTTCCTTAACCATTAATGAAACAGTTGATACCCGACACACTGAAAAGAGTTACGTACTTATTTCCCATAATGGTCACAAAAGCTTGTACTCCTTACTAGAATCATGTTCTATCACTCCTGGAGAGCAGCGAACATCTCTAGAGCAAAAATTACGAATGAGATAATCTTATATTATTTAGAAATGTCAGTACAGTTGTGCCACACCAGTACCCGTAAAACCAGCCTCGTTTTTCAAATATAATTAATATCAAAGACACAGCAAACATTTATTTTTGCTAACTGTGCATATGCAGGAGCAACTGTGATGCTCTCCTTTGGGAATTTGGCTTCTTAGACATCATGTAACCAAATTTCATAAGCAGCACGTAGACAGAGCATTTAGCCAAGTGGCTAGATCAAATTTCTACCACTTTAAAATCAGAATCAATTCTAAAAACTTTAAAAAAATACTTGCCATTTCCCTTCTTCATTTTCAAATTGTTTAACGGTATATCCAAACATATCTTTTTGTGAGCCAGTAAATATCATAGGGCTTTTCATATCAACATTGAATGAATTGGCTGTCTGTAGAATACCTGAATGTGAAGCAAATAATAAAATAAGTGAATCTTGTACATTTGTCTTAGACAACATTTATACTTAAAGCATCATGGAAAGTTTAAATATGTATATATCAAGCTACAGGTAAAAATGGGACAAGTGGTGTCTGTCCAAACCAAGTGATGGAGGCGTTTTTCTAAACCCTTGGGGTGAAATCTGTTATATCATTTTACCTCTCAGCCTGGATCGGCAGCATATGCCCTCAGCCAAGAGTGGAAAGCAAAATAGCCCAGAGCCACACCATGACAGGTTGCTGTATCATTTCACAAATTGAAGAGTTTCAGTAACAAAAGAGATTCTGTAAATGTTGGAAATCCAGATTAATACACACAAAATGCTAGAGGAACTCAGCAGGTCAGGCAGCATCTATGGAGAGGAATAAAGAATCAACGCTTTGGGCTGAGACCCTTCATCAAGAATACCAGTAGCTTTTCAAATATTATCACGAAAGACCCAGCGGTATTATAATATCCTGTACAATCTACTTAGCTGTAGTACATTCACGAGCTAAATAAGCCAAAACTACCCGTTGCCAGCTGACAGGTGAGCGCCTGAGTGCCCTCAAATAACTGATTAGGTTCCTCATTTTCTCGTCATTTCTAGTGCTAATGAAAAGTTGAACTCTGAGCAGACAGAGACTGTATTCAGCAGGTCTTTATATTTCCTGTAAAGTTTCCTGTCTCTGAGGATGTTAATAATTCTATGATTATAATGACATCTGATGTTATTTCCACGACACCATCTTAAGAAGCACAGGATACAGGAACTGCATACTCAGCTCTGCATTCCACTGTTTGCAAAGGCAATTCTGGAGACTTAACAATTAACTAACCTATTCAAGAAAACAGAAGGTCTATTTAGAAGCAATTGTAATATTGCCTCCCTTGCAATGCAGCTGAATTAAACCAATAGTTTTCTTGAGGTGTGTCAACTATTTCCTTGTAAGCAGTGCTATGTGCATGTTAATCACAACGGAATGGATGATGATCCACACCAGATAAATTTCTAAAAATCTGTGGATCTCCTATATCTATTTCAATCAATTACAGAAAAAAATATCAAAAGTGTATAAGTAAATGTTCTGTTGACAATCATCATCTCTAAATTCCAAAGATGCAGAAAATTACATTTAACTATATAAAGTAAAAACAGAAAATGCTGTAAACACTCAGATCAGTCAGCATCTGTGAAAAGTGAAAGAGCCTCAGTGTTTCAGGTCTGAAGTCCTTTGGACCTGAAATCTTCAACATTTGCAGCAATCTTCCACTTTATATTAAGTTGACTTCTGCTATGAAAATAATAGGAAAGGTCACCTTAAAATCAGGTGGCAACTGCAGAATGAAACTCAGAAATACTGAAGTTGTTACTTGCATTATCCTGCTCCTCTAAACTTCTTGATGATTTCATTTCATCATTCAAATACATAGAATGACACTGTGCTCCTATACCCATTTCATTCATAAAAGGGTACTTGCCAAGTAAAGTTTGCAGTTGTCTGTTCCAGCCAAAGTACTATTTTAATAGCTCATTAAATCTTAACTACCTGGCTATCGACTGACATTAAATATTAACTATTATAAGTCTAGGTTTTCATTTCACCAGATCGGGGAAGTAAAAAAATTAATATATTTCTTTGTATCTTTTTCTCTCTCCTTTCACTCTTATTTCATTGCTTTCTATAGCCAATTTTACATTGAATTAAGTATTCTGATCATCTCTACCTAGTTCAGGGTTTGCACTGCTCTTCAGTTTTACACAGTTTTACAGTGAGAAAGTAGGGCTTACAAGTTGGGGAGTGAGATTTGAAAAGCAGTATCTACAGGCTTCTGGCATTTTCTGGCGGCCCAATAAAATTGTGATTCATTAACCAGGCAAATAAGAATAAAGCAGGAACAAGCAGAGTGACCATTATTGGAGCAGGTATTGTGTGATCGAAGCAGTGTTAAGAGTAGGGAGGTTTCTGACTCATCAGGGCATGAACGGTTATGGGGAGAAGACAGTAGAATGAGGCTGAAATGTAAATGGGTCAGCTATGACGAAATGGCGGAGCAGACTCAATGGGCCAAATGGCCTAATTCTGCTCCTATGTCTTACAGTCTAAGCTGTAAGACTGCATACAAACTCTCTGTGGGTAAGAAGAATACTAATGAATGAACAGTCAGTACTGTTTGTTTGCCTCGAGAACTGTGCCAAGTCAGAGCAGGATCCTACTCCTCCTTATATGTCTAGTGTTCTGTGCTAATGTTGTTATTGCTTTTCAATTGTGTGCATTGTTTTTTATTTTTGTGTGTAATGCAGACTGGAAACCAATTGCAACTTCTGAACAATACATTCACAAGAATATGAGGAAAACTACCGAAAAAGGATTTTCCTCATTATTTGCAAGAGACTTCCAACACTGATGGAACGGTTGACACTAAAGTACATTGGCTTTTCCGATTCCTTTGAACTCTCATATACAGTTCCAGAAGAGAGCATTAGCATAATGTAAGCATATCCAATGAAATGGATAGTGTAGATGGTTGTTGTAGGTTACAACAGAACATTGATAGGATGCAGATGGAGTTACGTAATCCCAATAAAATATGAAGTGATACTCTTTGAAAGGTTGAAATTGATGGCAGAATACAGGATTTAAGATTCAAGATTCAAGTTTATTTATTACATGTACTTTGAAACCTACAGTAAAATGTGTTGTTTGTGTTAACAACCAACATACCTAAAGGGTGTGCTGGTGCCAATATAGCATGCCCACAATGACAAAGTATGCACACAACATTCTTGACAAAACCCTTAGCAGTGCGGAGAAACAGAGGGATCTTTGGGTGCATATCCATAGATTCTTCAAAGGGTGCAGAGGAGATTTACTAGGATGCTGCCTGTGTTAGAAAACGGGTCTTATGTGGAAAGGTTGAGGAAGCGTGGTCTTTTCTCCTTGGATTGAAGAAGGATGAGGGGTGCTGTGATAGAATTGTATAAGATGATAGAAGGCACAAATGGAGAAACCAGCCAGAGACTTTCTCATGGGGCAGAAATGGCTGATACGAAAGGGCATAATTTTAAGGTGATTGGATGAGTGTGTGGGGGGGGGGTCGGTGGTCAGAGGCAGGTTTTTTACAGAGAGAGTGGTAAATGTGTGAAACATACTGCCATGGGTGGTGGTAGAGGCAGATATATTAGGGACATTTAATAGACTCTTAATAAGAAACATGGATGCAAGAAGAATGGAGGGCTATGTGCGAATGAAGAATTAGATTAGCTACAAGTAGGTTATGAAGTTGGCACAATATTGTGGGGCAAAGGGCCTGTAGTATGCTGTACTATTCTATGTTCTATATTCTAAACATCTTTTCCTAATGAAACACCATAAATAGGAGTGAGCTGAACACCTTTTATGCATATCTGTGCATTGGCAAACCATAAGACCATAAGACAAAGGAGCAGAAGTAGGCCATTCGGCCCATCGAGTCTGCTCCGCCATTTTATCATGAGCTGATCCATTTTATCCTATTTAGTCCCACTGCCCCGCCTTCTCACCATAACCTTTGATGCCCTGGCTACTCAGATACCTATCAATCTCTGCCTTAAATACGCCCAATGACTTGGCCTCCACTGCTGCCCGTGGCAACAAATTCCATAGATTCACCACCCTCTGACTAAAAAAATTTCTTCGCATTTCTGTTCTGAAAGGGCGCCCTTCAATCCTGAAGTCATGCCCTCTCGTACTAGACTCCCTGTGATATTTGTCTTGAAGGCTAATGTCGAAACATTCTTCAAGAGGGTGAACCCTTGCAAGGGGTCAGGCCCCAACAGTGTGCTGAAAAGCTGTGCTGATGAACTGGCTGGAGTGTTTAAGGACATCAGTCTCTTACTGTTCGATTCTGAGGTTCCCACCTGTTTCAAAAGGGGCAGCAACCGTACTGGTGCTGAAGATCAGCAGGGTGGGCTGCCTCAGTGGCAATTCCCCAGTATCACTCATATCTACCATAATGACATGCTTCGAAAGAATGCTATGGCTGTGAGTAACTCCTGCCTGAGCAAGTACATGAACGCTACAATCCACATAGTGTCAAAGCAGGTCTACAGAAGACGCAATCCCACTGCATACCGCTCTACTTTCGAGCACCAAGATAAAAGCAAGACAGACATAGGCTGCTGTTTATCTGCATTCAGAGCATTATTCCCTCAGTTCCAATCACCAAGCTTCAAAACCTGGGCCTCCACACTTCCCTCTACAACAGGATCCTTGCCTTCCTCAGCAGGAGGCCAACAGTCACTGATAACGTCTTCTCCTCACTTCCAATCAACACAGGCACACCTCAAGGACATGTGCTGAGCCCACAGCTCTGCTGTCTCTACACTCATGTCAGCTCAAACACCGTCTATAAATTGGCTAATGGCACCACTGTTGTTGGCAGAATCTCAGGCGGTGAGGCAAACTGATCAGCTGGTTCAGTGTTATTGGAACAACAACCTCACAGTCAATGTCAGCAAAAGCAAGGAATTGAGAAGTCTGTAAGACCATAAGACATAGCAGCATAATTAGGCTATGTGGCCATTCGAGTCTGCCCCACTATCCTATCTTGGCTGATTTGTTATCTCTCCATTCTCCTACCTTCTCCCTGTATCCTTTGACGCTGTCATCAATCAAGAACCTATTAACTTCTGCTTTAAATATAACCAATAACTTGGCCTCCACAGTAATCTGTGGTAATGAATTCTGCAGATTCACTACCTCTGGCTAAAAAATTCATCTTCATCTCTCTTTTAATGGGTTTTCTTCTATTCTGACATTGTGCCCCGCTCCTAGAGTCCCCCACTACAGGAAACATCCTCATGTTCTCTCTATCTAAGCCTCAGAATATTTGATAGGTTTCAATGAGATCCCTCCACATTGTTCTACACCCCAGTGAGAATAGGCCCAGAGCCCTCAAATGCCCCTTATACATTAACTCTTTCATTCCCAGGATCATTCTTGTGAACCTCCTTGGGACCTACTCCAATTCCAGTACATCGCTTCTCAGATAAGAACCCAAAACTGCTCACAATACTGCAAGTGCAGCCTAACCAATGCCTTATAAAGCCTCAGCATAACATCCTTACTTTTATATTCCAGTCCACTCAAACTGGACCAGTTCATTCCATTTGCCTTCCTTACAACTGAGTCAACCTGCAAGTTAACTTTCAGGGAACCTTGCACAAGGACTGCCAAGTCCCTTTGCACCTCGGATTACATAGAAACATAGAAAATAGGTGCAGGAGTAGGCCATTCGGCCCTACGAGCCTGCACTGCCATTTATTATGATCATGGCTGATCATCCAACTCAGAACCCCACCCCAGCCTTCCCTCCATACCCCCTGACCCCCGTAGCCACAAGGGCCATATCTAACTCCCTCTTAAATATAGCCAATGAACTGGCCTCAACTGTTTCCTGTGGCACAGAATTCCACAGATTCACCACTCTCTGTGTGAAGAAGTTTTTCCTAATCTCGGTCCTAAAAGGCTTCCCCTCTATCCTCAAACTGTGACCCCTCGTTCTGGACTTCCCCAACATCGGGAACAATCTTCCTGCATCTAGCCTGTCCAATCCCTTTAGGATTTTATACCTTTCAATCAGAAGCCCCCTCAATCTTCTAAATTCCAACGAGTACAAGCCCAGTTCATCCAGTCTTTCTTCATATGAATGTCCTGCCATCCCAGGAATCAATCTGGTGAACCTTCTTTGTACTCCCTCTATGGCAAGGATGTCTTTCCTCAGATTAGGGGACCAAAACTGCACACAATACTCCAGGTGTGGTCTCACCAAGGCCTTGTACAACTGCAGTACTACCTCCCTGCTCCTGTACTCGAATCCTCTTGCTATAAATGCCAGCATACCATTCGCCTTTTTCACCGCGTGCTGTACCTGCATGCCCACTTTCAATGACTGGTGTATAATGACACCCAGGTCTCGTTGCACCTCCCCTTTTCCTAATCGGCCACCATTCAGATAATAATCTGTTTTCCTATTTTTGCCACCAAAGTGGATAACTTCACATTTATCCACATTAAATTGCATCTGCCATGAATTTGCCCACTCACCCAACCTATCCAAGTCACCCTGCATCCTCTTAGCATCCTCCTCACTGCTAACACTGCCACCCAGCTTCGTGTCATCCGCAAACTTGGAGATGCTGCATTTAATTCCCTCATCCAAGTCATTAATATATATTGTAAACAACTGGGGTCCCAGCACTGAGCCTTGCGGTACCCCACTAGTCACCGCCTGCCATTCTGAAAAGGTCCCGTTTATTCCCACTCTTTGCTTCCTGTCTGCTAACCAATTCTCTATCCACATCAATACCTTACCCCCAATACCGTGTGCTTTAAGCTTGCACACTAATCTCCTGTGTGGGACCTTGTCAAAAGCCTTTTGAAAATCCAAATATACCACATCCACTGGTTCTGCCCTATCCACTCTACCAGTTACATCCTCAAAAAATTCTATGAGATTCGTCAGACATGATTTTCCTTTCACAAATCCATGCTGACTTTGTCCGATCATTTCACCGCTTTCCAAATGTGCTGTTATCACATCCTTGATAACTGACTCCAGCAGTTTCCCCACCACCGACATTAGGCTAACCGGTCTATAATTCCCCGGTTTCTCTCTCCCTCCTTTTTTAAAAAGTGTGGTTACATTAGCCACCCTCCAATCCTCAGGAACTAGTCCAGAATCTAACGAGTTTTGAAAAATTATCACTAATGCATCCACTATTTCTTGGGCTACTTCCTTAAGCACTCTAGGATGCGGACCATCTGGCCCTGGGGATTTATCTGCCTTCAATCCCCTCAATTTACCTAACACCATTTCCCTACTAACATGTATTTCGCTCAGTTCCTCCATCTCACTGGACCCTCTGTCCCCTACTATTTCTGGAAGATTATTTATGTCCTCCTTAGTGAAGACAGAACCAAAGTAATTATTCAATTGGTCTGCCATGTCCTTGCTCCCCATAATCAATTCACCTGTTTCTGTCTGCAGGGGACCTACATTTGTCTTTACCAGTCTTTTCCTTTTTACATATCTATAAAAGCTTTTACAGTCCATTTTTATGTTCCCTGCCAGTTTTCTGTCATAATCTTTTTTCCCCTTCCTAATTAAGCCCTTTGTCCTCCTCTGCTGAACTCTGAATTTCTCCCAGTCCTCAGGTGAGCCACTTTCTCTGGCTAATTTGTATGCTTCTTCTTTGGAATTGATACTATCCCTAATTTCTCTTGTCAGCCACGGGTGCACTACCTTCCTTGATTTATTCTTTTGCCAAACTGGATTACTGAACTTTCTCCCCATTTAGAAAATAGTTGCATGACAATAAATTGCCCTACACTGTATCACATCTGCCACTTCTTTGCTCATTATCCTAATCTGTCTAACTCTTTCTGAAGACTCCCTGCTTCCTCAAGACTATTTGCCCCTCCACCTACCTTTGTAACATCCACAAACTTGGCCACAAAGCCCTCAATTCTGTCATCCAAATCATTGATATTTAAGGTGATATCTTGTCAAAGGCCTTCTGGAAATCCAAGTAAACAACATCCATTGATTGTGAACTTCAGGAAGAGGAGGGCAAGAGAATACCTACCAGTCCTCACTGAGGAGTCAGAAGGAGAAAGGGTGAGCAGCTTTAAGATCAACATCTTGAAGCTCCAGTATCCTGGGCCCAACACATTGATGCAATGATGAAGAACTGCTTTGTTAAGAATTTATGGAGATTTATATTTACCAATGACTCTTACGAATTTCTGTAAATGTATGATGCACAGTACTATGGTCGTATCACAACCTGGTGTGGAGCCTCCAATCCATAGGATCGCAAGAGGCTTCACTGGTTTATGCCAGTTCCTTCATGCGATCGAGGACATTTTCAAGGGGTGATGCCTCAGGAAAGTGGCATTTATCACTAAGGATCCTCACCATCTTAGGTATGTCCTCTTCTTGTTATTTACATTGGGGAGCAGTACAGGAGCCCGAAGATGCACATTCAATGATTCCGAGACAGCATAAGGCCAATTTATACTTGTGCGTCAAATCAACGTCGTAGGTACGGCGTAGCCGTGTACCTTACACCGTACCCTACGCCGTAACCTGACGCGCAACTCCCCAAAAATGTAACTACGCGTTGCGGCGACGCAGACCGCACAATTGTGATTGGTCCGCTTGGTAGCAGCTCCTACACTGCAGTAGTTTTCCACTGGCTGACTGAAGGGCAGGGAAAGAACTCTGGCTGCAATGCTTTCCATAAAGCTTTACAGACCTCCGAAATTATGGACGCCAGTTTGTAGCTAGCTGCTACAGCCTGTTGACTTCCACCTGAAGCTAAAACTCGAATGGTGATTACCAGTCTCTGAGTATACTGTGTGTACACTGATGCAAAATAAATGGTTGGAGACGATGAAGCAAATTGTCAAATCTACCTGCCGACATCCGAAAATATTTGAAATGCATTTCCTCGTCCATGTCTCTCAGTAGCTGGATAACCACAGAAAATTCACCCTCCTTCAGTTTCAGTCGCCACTGTTTGAAGTTTGAGTTTCTTCATGTTGAGTTTCAACACGAAGAAACTCAACACAGTGGCATAGAAACCCCACCGCCAACTAGCGTTTTGGCGGTGAATTGCAGAGCAACGCAGACACACCAACACACAAGTATAAATGCTCATAACGGCGTAGCCCACTTGCGTAGGCTACGGCGTAAGCTACAGTTTGTAGTACGCACAAGTATAAATCAGCCTTTATTCTCCTCCACCATCAGATTTCTGAACAGTTCATGAACAAATGAATGTTACCTTGTTATAACTTCTTGTTTGCACTATTTCAGTAATTTTTGGTAAGTTTATGACTTGGCACTGCACTGCTGCTGCAAAGGAAGTTTTGTTATCTAAGTCACTGATAATAAATCTAATTCTGATTCTAAAATGTTTCATTAGGCAAAAAATAAATTGCATTATAAAGCTTAAAACTTTAATGAATTCAAATTGTGATGCATGTTCTGTTGTCCTTCAAGGTTTTCTGTTTCTAATGAGTAAGTACATTTAGTGGATTGTTATTAAGGCCTGGGACAGGCCTTTTGGCCCACAGAGTCTGTGCAAATGATCAAGTAAGCATTGACACTAATCTCATTTTACTCCTTCCATTAAATTTCCTCACATTCTGCCAGTGCACCCATGCTAGGAGCTATTTAATCTACCAATCTTTGGCATGTGGGAAGAAACAGGAATGGTCAGGGAAAACCCATGGAGTCAGAGTGGGAACAATCCCACACTGGCAGCACTGGAGATCAGCACTGAACCCAGATTACTGGAATATAAAGCAGCAACTCTACCCGCTGCAACATGATCTCTGATGTGCTTAAAGCTCTATTGAATTTACCTTCTGTTTAACAATGCCAAGGAGCAAGAACAATTTGTGGAAATAATATCCACATATTTATAAAATAATGTTCAAAATATGATTGATCTCCTTAGGACAAATGTTGTTATGATTAGATAGACAACGTGTTTCATTTTTTAAAGAAAATTTTACTTTGAACTAAAAAAAATGTTTGAATCAAGGAACAAATATGTACAGATAACTACCATATACTTTGTCCAATAGAACAATTTGACCATGATTACTGACATGTATTGAGTCTTGGGCGTGAGTAAGAATAGTACTTTGTAATATTATGTTCTAAATTCTAAAATCATTAGAACAAATGCAAGTTTCAGCCAACAATCTAATACAATGTTATGACAGCTTTGAACTCTGTTCTGAGACTGCTTTCCAGACATATGAGCCATGCTCTAGAGAAATAACAGTGTTGCTGGCAAGAAAAACATGAAAAAAACAAATCAGAATGTTCTGCCTCAGTCAGTAGCACATTTGCCATGGAGATCAAAGAACATACTCAAACCCTACATTAAGGATTAAAAAAACAGGGCTTTTAAGTAGGTTAATCTCATTGCTGTATCCACTGTTCCCTTTAACCTTCATTTCATTCACATGTGTAGCCAGGTGACCACTGAATATAATTTTTTATTGTTAAAGTGCTCTCCTTGGTAATGCTAAAATAGCTGCCTGTGCCTTTAAGAGAAAATGGTGACATCATCTTGCACGGATGGAGTAGAACGAAGAGTTGCCCTAGAGAGTACGATGTTCAAGTGCTTTTCCCAGGTTTGGTGAGGAAAGGTGAATAATATTTGATAGTATCCATGTAAATCCATTTATATTTATTTTACAATCTAGAATATCAGTAACTTGACATGTTTTACATGTGAACAACAGGAATTCTGCAGATGCTGGAAATTCAAGCAACACACATCAAAGTTGCTGGTGAACGCAGCAGGCCAGGCAGCATCTATAGGAAGAGGCGCAGTCGACGTTTCAGGCCGAGACCCTTCGTCAGGACTAACTGAAGGAAGAGTGAGTAAGGGATTTGAAAGTTGGAGGGGGAGGGGGAGATGCAAAACGATAGGAGAAGACAGGAGGGGGAGGGATAGAGCTGAGAGCTGGACAGGTGATAGGCAAAAGGGGATATGAGAGGATCATGGGACAGGAGGTCCGGGAAGAAAGACGGGGGGGGGGTGACTCAGAGGATGGGCAAGAGGTATATTCAGAGGGACAGAGGGAGAAAAAGAAAGAATGTGTGCATAAAAATGAGTAACAGCTGGGGTACGAGGGGGAGGTGGGGCCTAGCGGAAGTTAGAGAAGTCAATGTTCATGCCATCAGGTTGGAGGCTACCCAGACGGGATATAAGGTGTTGTTCCTCCAACCTGAGTGTGGCTTCATCTTTACAGTAGAGGAGGCCGTGGATAGACATGTCAGAATGGGAATGGGATGTGGAATTAAAATGTGTGGCCACTGGGAGATCCTGCTTTCTCTGGCGGACAGAGCGTAGATGTTCAGCAAAGCGGTCTCCCAGTCTGCGTCGGGTCTCACCAATATATAAAAGGCCACATCGGGAGCACCGGACGCAGTATATCACCCCAGTCGACTCACAGGTGAAGTGATGCCTCACCTGGAAGGACTGTTTGGGGCCCTGAATGGTGGTAAGGGAGGAAGTGTAAGGGCATGTGTAGCACTTGTTCCGCTTACACGGATAAGTGCCAGGAAGGAGATCAGTGGGGAGGGATGGGGGGGACGAATGGACAAGGGAGTTGTGTAGGGAGCGATCCCTGCGGAATGCAGAGGGGGGGGGAGGGAAAGATGTGCTTAGTGGTGGGATCCCGTTGGAGGTGGCGGAAGTTACGGAGAATAATATGTTGGACCCGGAGGCTGGTGGGGTGGTAGGTGAGGACCAGGGGAACCCTATTCCTAGTGGGGTGGTGGGAGGATGGAGTGAGAGCAGATGTACGTGAAATGGGGGAGATGCGTTTAAGAGCAGAATTGAGCAGATGTACGTGAAATTGGGGAGATGCGTGGCTCTTCCTTCAGTTAGTCCTGACGAAGGGTCTCGGCCTGAAACGTCCACTGCGCCTCTTCCTATAGATGCTGCCTGGCCTGCTGCGTTCACCAGCAACTTTGATGTGTGTTGCATGTTTTACATGTGGATGCTTTAGATTTTCGCGAGTAAATTGATCAGTGCTGGAATAGCATGGTTGTGCGAAGTTCCTTATTGGCCTAGAAGATTAGTCTTTCTGGTAATTAAAACTATAAGGCAATATATTGTAAAAGTTTATTTTTGTCTTTCTTTATTATTTCATGACTTAATGTGAATATAACAGAGTAATGTGAATGTGTTAATCTCTGTTTATGTAGCGTGAGCAAGGAGAATTTGTTTCAAGGACTAGCCTATATGTGTTTGGAGGTTAAGCACGTGTATACCAAAGTGAGTATATCTCTTAGTTAAGACGAGATGTACTTATTTATATTTTTGATGTTGTATACAAGGTACAAGGTTGGTGGGATTCTAATGTTTGTATTGTTTTCTTTTAGAATTGCCGTGACCATATTGGTTTTGTATATTTTGTTTAATTTATTTTCATACTGCTTATGTTACAAAGGTGTGGTCCAAAATTAATCTGAGGTGTTATAGCAAAAACTGTGATTTTTAAAAAAATAATTTCATTGTTTTTATCTTGATACCCTCTTTCTGCATTAAAACATCTAATACAGATAAAGGAATTAAAGACGAAATAAAGTATTTGTTGTCCTGCATGGGTAATTTTCCCCAGGCTACAAAACAAGTCTAGAGCATCAGGAAGTTTTATAAAATGGGTCACTCCTCTGTTTTCATGGATGTCTGCGAGGAGCAAGAATTTCAGGTTGTATGTTACATAGGTTCTCCGATATTCAGTGAAACTACTGAACTAATTTCCATTGTCATTTGCTGTGCACCCAAGAAAGAAAACGGGAGAGGGAGTTACAGGTAGTTATCATGCAATAACTACCTCTTAAAATTTGAACGTCTGATTGTTTCACTTTACAAATCAACTGTTAGTCTTGAGGCACCTGTCTGATCACTTGGTCTTCAAAATTAGAGCAGCTCCACATACCTGAGGCCAATACTTTCATATCATTAAATAGTCTCTGAATGAAGCAGGATGATATTTTTACATCACCTAAAGTCTTCCACTAAGTGATCAAAATATCAACAAAAAATAATTCACCATGAATCCTAATCTATTAGCTCCCCATATCCACAAGTTATCCATAGTTATTGGCAATAAGGTGGGCTCAAATGGCCCGCTTTGAAATTAGTAACTAGTAGTTCTCCGAAGGTTTGCCATGTAGATGCCAAGCAGATATCGGCAGTCGTTGCAATTGTCCAATAATGCTTTTGATTAAATAAGTTGAAGTAATTGGGATTAAGTGACATAATTCCTACAGTCAGTCCTATCTCAAGATCTTTAGCATTGAGGGAAACAATTGCAAGACATGCTCACTATCCTACTATTGCTAATCATGCAGATGCCAGTAGAACCGTGTCCCTTGATTTTATCATAAGTGTAGAGGAGGCCAAGGACCAACATGCCAGAATGGGAATGGGAAGTGGAATTAAATGATTGGCCACTGGGAAATCCTGCTTGTTGTGGAAAGAAAAATTATAAGGTCAGCTTTTTTTCATTCATTCTTGATTCTGTTGTTTGTGAACTTGCAACTATACTATCCCATCAAACTGCAGAAAGAACTTATTGCCTCATAAAACATAAAAGGTGCTTGTGAAATCAAGTTGTTTTCTTTCTTACTCTTTAAATTTCAACTAAATTATATTACAGACATCCCACCCTGCAAAAACTCATTTCAGGGAGATAGCACCACCATTTCAGGGAGGTAGCACCCCCGCCCCCCGCAACCCCATATCCCTCCCACCCCGCCATCGACCTCCAAGGGTGTATGTAATACTTTGTTTAGTGATTTTGTCTAATTTGTAAACCAAGTTGGGTATATGCAGAAAAAGTGACATTAAAGTATGCACTTATATTATCATATTTATTCTATTACAACTTAAAGCAAGTCAACAGGGAGTTTGGCCTCATCACGTAGGACATCAATAGAGTAGCTCCTTAGCAGCCAGCCAGCTAGTTTAAATAACATTAGCTATGCTAATAAACGAATGACACCTGTTAAACTCACCTCAACATGTCTTTTATATTTTAACCCACCATGGGCAATAGAAAAGTCACTGTTGCAAACAGTGCAGCGAGCAACATTGTCATTATTTTTGTGGTCGACTGTAAAGCCTGCCCACAGAGAAAACTGATACGTCTACTTAGCAGGGGTCCCCAACATTTTTTGCACCGTGGACCGGTTTAATATTGACAATATTCTTGCGGATCAGATGACCAGGTGGGGGGGTGGTAATCACAACCGGAATATAGGTGATAAGTCAACTATAAGTCAGTTATAAGTGGCTAATACACTCAATTTTGTTTCTAAAAGTGTTTATCTAATGAATTTAATAGTAAACACACAGCACATATTTTCCTCACATGAATATAGTGATAAGTCAATTATAAGTCACTAGCATCATAACATTTTAAGTAACGATTGGATATTAAACACACAGCGCATATTTTCCTCGTATGAACATATAAAATCATTGCAACACACCAATATTGCTGAACTAGTGGGAGCCCTGGGCTTGTTTTCCTGCAACAAGACGGTCCTATCGAGGGGTGATGGGAGACAGTGATACTCGAAGGGGGTTCCTTGTGTCCAGTCTGTTCCGCAATTTAGTTTTCATTGCATTCATTGCAGAAAACTCCACTTCGCAGAGATATGTTGGAAATGGAAGCAACGTTTTCAGTGCTTCCGTGGCTATCTCAGGATATCCAGTCTTGATTTTGATCCAGAATGCCGGCAGAGATGTTATGTCATACATACTTTTCAGCCTGTCGTCATTTGCAAGCTCGAGGAGTTGATCTTCCTGCGCTGACATGGATGACACGTGCGTTCAAGTTCAACAGTGGGCGTGACAGGGAATGAGGAAAGGAGCAGCTGACTCATCTCGTTTCATATTGCCAAATCATATCGTTTCCTCAGGGCCCGGTGGTTGGGGACCACTCTTAGCACGAAGAGAGACCAATCAGGATGCTTGCTCTCTCTCTCCCTCTCCCTCTCCCTGTCAAAAAAATCGATTTCCGGGATATTGTATATAATTTTCAGGCATCAGGGAGCCACTATCAATATGCGGGAGACTCCTAGAACTTCCGGGAGAGGTGGGATGTCTGATATTATTTAGTTAATTACAGAAAAAACAGTATATGATCATCAGAGTTAAATGTTTGCATAACTCTGTCTGAGACAGGCAATGTAAACTTGAGGTTGGAGTATAATTTAGGGCCACACTGCATTTATGATAACACTACTCCATTTTCTTATTAGTGATCCCTAGTTTGGGAATTTTTGTCATTTTTTAGAAATGTCAATGGCCAGAAACTCAGTTATTTTCTAATGACATCCAGTTCATATTATCAGCTCTCCATATGGTATATGGGGGTTATCGATGTACATATATCAAAATAGAAATTGAAATGGAAAGCATTGATTTTCTGTGATGTCCAAGCATTCTTATATCTCTCTTAAGGATCTTATATTAAAGTTTACCACCCGGCCAATTTCCATGTTGTTACTATATCATTGAAGCTTGTGATGCATTTCTCCGCCAGCACTTCAAACCTCATTTTGACATGGAACAATTATTTATTCCACATAAAGTGGAAGTGAAACTGGTGTATATAAACATTGAAACAGACCACACATGAAACTATAACATTATTCAGTTATCACTACATCTTTATCCATGGCAAAATTCAGAAGAGCCTAGTGGAAATCTGAAAAGTCTTCCGCTCAAGACAGTATCTGTTGTGTATTTAATATTTTGGTAATATTATAAAAATGTATTGTTTGATGAAGCATAGTTTTCTGTTTAAATTTTCGGGTTATATGTTAAAGTATTTAAATAGAATATGTCAACATACCACATCACATACTTGCCTGTTTTGCTTATAGTAAAAATGAAACAAAAAAATTATTCCTGGCTCCATGTTCTTATTACGATGAGATTTATGGTTTAGCATCTACTGTAGTTTTTAAGTGATTCTAATACTCTTGAACCTTTGCCCATCTTCAAATCCATGTGTTGGCAATCTATCATATAAAATGCAGACGTCTTCCTAATTTTCCCTTTTGACTGTTCAATTCTATTTTCCATTGGTTTACCATTAATTTGAAACAGTACCTCAGATTTAACATTACCTTAGAGTTTGGGGATCCGGGGCGGGGGTAGGGGTGTTGGTGGTGGTTATATCTTCACAGAGGGCAGCTGATTCTGGAATTTGCTAGAGGAAGTGGATGGACGCAGATGCAGTCCCTATGTTTGAAAGGCAGGACAGGACAGGAACTTGAATAGACAAAGCATAGAATGCTTAGTTCAGAATGTGGACAAATGGATTTATTGTGGATGGGCAAAACGGTCAGCTTGGATGTGGCAGGTGATTGGCCCATTTCTGAACTGTATGATTTTATGACTCTCTTGCCTTGTTTCAAATAAATGTGATAACGTTATTCTTTCAGTGTAGATCAGTCTAGTGGAAGTGCACATTTGGAACTTGAATACATTGGCCAGTGGCTCTACAGGAGCCATTTAAGAGTAAACCCCTTTAAGGAATCTGAAATAAAAGCGATTCAAACATATTGTTGCAAATGACTATTTTTCCCTTTTTTTCTTTTTTTTTCCATGTTTATTATTTTAAGACACTGTCACTTAGCTATTATGGAATGTCACAGGGTGGTAACAGGCATCATGTGAAACTGTTTAAACTTTCTCGTGAAGTAAAATGTATGACAGATTCTGGTTCTGACTGAAAAAAACAAGACCAAAGTGCCTTCTCAAAGCGAATCTCTCATCTTTGGTGGTATGGAAGCCAATTTACATTGGGCCTTTCTTATGGTTAAGTGCAAAAAACTATTACTTGGAACTCGAATTTTGCATAATTTTGGCACTGTCTTATCGCTATTGCCTTCATTGAATAAGTTTCTCACATTTCACTGAATCTTTGGCTCCATGTTTCCTACATACTGTATCTGGCTCATTACTGATGGTGGACAAGCTCTCAGCTCTATCTCATGAGGGGGCTCACCACTGTTTTTTGTTTCAGTAATACCTGAACATTCCTTATGGCAACAGAAGAGAGAATCTGGCGTGAAGAAGTCCAAAGAGCTCTGCAGTTGAATTAAAAGTGAAATAAAGCATAAAGTAGCAGGGCTTTCGACCTAGAGCTGCCAAATCTTGCACCTCTTCCTATGAAAGAAAGATCTTTTAGCTGGACAAGCAGCACAGGCACATCTAAATAAAAACAGGAAATGCTGGAAATACACAGCATATTAAGCAGCAGCCGTGGGAAGAGAAACACAGCTAAATGCCTCAGGTCAATGACCTTTCATTAATGCTGGGAAGGGTCATGAATCAAAATGTTTCAAAACATCAAAGAAGGCCGAGGCGTGCATAGAACAAATGAATGCCTGTGATGGGGTGAAAACCAAGAATGACGGAGTGATATGAGATGTGGTGCTAAATGAGAGAGGGTGGTGAAGGATTGTTAATTAGAGCTCATCTGTCTGCATGGTGTAAAGGGAATGAATTTAAAAATGCTAGTAGGATACCACACAGAGCACTGCAGTTTTTGGAAATCTGAAATAAAGCAGAGGTTGCTGGAAATTCTCATCAGGGCACACTGTATCTGTGGAGAGAGAAAGCAAGCTAAAGTGTTGAGTGGACAGGATTGCCAATTTTGATAAAACTGGAAGGTTGTCTCTATAAAACAGTTGAATTCAAGTTTATGTCAAGCGCTGTAATATGCCTAGCTAGAAATCAGATGCTGCTCCTCAAGCCTACTTTGTGCTTCAATGTAACAGTTTAAGAAGCCAAAACCTGAAAGGATGGAGTATAGGACAAAGAATTAAAGTGGGAGTCATCTATAAGCCCCGGATTACTTTTATGGACTTCTTGAAGGTGCTTTGTAAAGCAGACACCCTATATGCATTTGGTTTCTTTGGTATAAAGGGAACCACGTTGTGAGCATTAAGCGGAGAACACTGTCACAGATGGGCTCTTCAATGGTGGGAAGGGATGGACAAATGTGGTTTATAGAAAAGTGCTACATGAATGAGGTGAATGGCTGGTGGAGATGGAAGACCAAGCTGGTTGTCAGAGAAGAGGTCATTTCTTTAGACGAAAGAACAGCAAGGGAGAACATATCTGATGGTGGCGTCAAGTTGAAAGTGAATGAAATTATCAGGGATAATTTATTGAATTTGAAGGTGGATGAGGTAGATCTTGAGGGCATCCCCTGTTCTTCTTCAGCTTGTAAGAGAGCTGAGAGCAAAAATACAGGAAATGGAATAGAAGTGTCTGAGGACATTGGCAATCATGACTGAGGGTCAGTAAAGGGGAGGAGGCTGGGAGTGGAAGGGGGCAGTCATAGTTACATAGTTAAGTGAATAAAAAGACAACTCTAATATACTAGCTTAGAAGATGTCACTAGAAAGGACAAAACTGAGCCAGAAAAACTGTGGGGTAGAATAGAGTTCTCTCTGGAAGCAGGTTACTGACTCATCTTCCTGGAAATGGAAAGGAATGGTCACATGTGCTTTTTGAGGCATAGAGACCATATGACTACTAGGTCCTGCATCCAGGTCCTTGCTTCCTGTCATGTCTCCTTCAGGGCATCCCAAAGTAATGTAATCCTTTCTTTTGTCCTCTAAAATTTCAGTGTTGGCGTGTGACCAAGTGGTTAAGACGTTTGTCTAGTGATTTGAAGGTCGCTAGTTTGAGCCTTGGCTGAGGCAGCGTGTGTGTCCTTCAGCAAGGCACTTAACCACACATTGCTCCACGACAACACCGGTGCCAAGTCGTATGGGTCCTAATGCCCTTCCCTTGGACAATATTGGTGGCGTGGAGAGGGGAGACTTGCCGCATGGGCAACTGCTGGTCTTCCACACAACCTTGCCCAGGCCTGCATCCTGGAAACCTTCCAAGGCGCAAATCCATGGTCTCATGAGACTAACGGATGCCTAGAAGAAAATTTTTCAACAAGGGGAGGAATTGGCAGACTTTGATGACTCTGGCTAGCAAAGTTTATTCTTCTTTTCTGGGAATTGCTTGTTTTTGCTATCTCACTTGACTCTACAGTATCTAAAACCCCCTTGGTACACTGATCCTTGTAGCATTCTTCCAAGTAGTTCCCTTGGATGACGGGGTCACAAAACGTAAGCTGTTCAGAGGTTAGTGGATACTCTGTGCAATTCACTGCTTACTGTAGGTTCTTAAATCCTTCCTAAACAAGTTTTAAGCATATCGAAAATTGCAGTTTCATATCAAAAATATTTTCCCTACTGCTGTCTGTTTTGGATAATTATACTCTCCTAAGTTTTCAGTATTGTGGCAGATTTTATCAATTTCCTTTTAAATTTTAAATAGGCTGTGCAATCAGAGCTATTTGTCTTATTCTTTGTTATTCTTTCACTCAAATCATTTGGATCACGATCAAAAAACTAACTGCTGGAGGAATTTACCCAGATGAAGAGTTCTTGATCCAAGCCACTTACAGTTCATTTCACTCCATAGACACTGCCTGACCAACTTAGTTTCTCAGGCAATTTGTTTTTTTTTGCTGCAGATTTCAACATCTGCAGTCTATCTCTTCATTGAGATTCATTTTCAATTACGTCTCTATTTAAGATTACAGTGGTATTTTATTTGTTAGATACTTCTCTGTGGTCATTGGAAGGGATATAAAAGTTTTATTTAGGGTGTTCCTATTTTATAAAGTGCCTCAGATTTCATTCAATATCGATCTTTATCAATGCCAACTCATACGTGTTGTCTATGCCAAGTGTGTTGAGATGATGATAGTGCATTCACTGAACTTGCTTTGGAACAAGCAGAATCCATGAAAAATTTGAGTAAATTTAAAATTTCTTTCTTAATTGTTTGTCTATAATATCCTATCTAGTTGAATAGTTTCCTTGCAATCTCTTTCATGTAAATGCTAACTAGTAGTTAGCTTTTCTGAGTTACTTTTTCTCTACTGCATCTTTTTCCAGGATGAGTCTTTCCTTTCCAGGACTTCAGAAGTGTACTCCTTTGTCAAAGAACAGGGTTTCCCTTCCTTCATTATTGATCCTGCCTTCACCAGCATCTCCTCCATTTCCTGGGCATCCATGCTCACCTGATCTTCCTTCTGCCTTATCAGTGATAGTTGTTCTTGCCCTTACCTAACACCCTGTGAGCCTCTGCATTCAACACATCATTCTAAGCAAATTCCGGCACCTCCAAAGGGATCCTACCACCATACACGTCTTTTCCTTCCCCCACTCTCTGCTTTCTTCAAGGATCACTTCCTCCGTAATTCCCTTGTCCATTCGCCCCTCCTGACTAATCTCCCTCCTGGTACTTATCCCTGCAGGCAGCCAAAGTTCTACACCTGCCCATTCACCTCCTCCCTCACCCTCCTTCAGAGTCCCAAGCAGTCCTCCTAGGTGAAGCAACAGTTCACCTGTGAATCTGCTAGTTACTTATTGCATCTGGTGCTCCCGAGGTGGCCTCCTCTACAATGATGAGACCCATCGTAAATTAGGGAACTGCTTCAGCGAGCAACTCTGCTCCATCTGTCAAAAGCAAAACCTCCTGGTGGCCCAACATTTCCATTTCTGTTCTGACATGTCAGTCCATGGCCTCCTCTTGTGCCACGATAAGGCCACCGTCAGGGTGGAGGAGCAACATTTTATATTCCATCTGGGTGGCCTCCAACCTGCTGGCATTGATCATTCCTTCTAGTAAGAAAATAATTTTCCTCCCCTTCCCCTCTTCTTCTATTCCCCCCTCTAGCCTCATTCCTCTTCTCACCTGCCTATCATCTGCCCTGGTGCCCATTCTTTCCTTTCTCCTACAGTCCACTCTTCTGTCCTATCAGATTCCTTCATCTCTAGCCCTTCCCCTTTACCTATTTCATACACTTGGCTTCAGAATCAGGTTTATTATCACTGGCATTTGTCATGAAATTTGTTAACTTAGCAGCAGCAGTTCAATGCAAAACATGATAATATAGAAAGAAAAAAAAGTAAATCCATTACAGTATATATATATGTATATTATATAGATTAAAAATAGTGCAAAACAGAAATAATATAAAAAACGTGAGGTAGTGATGATGGGTTCAATGGCCATTTGATGGCTTTTTAGAACAGCTTGTTGTTGAGCCCACTAGGGAATCGGCTGTACTGGATTGGGTATTGTGTAATGAACCGGAGGTGATTAGAGAGATTGAGGGTGAAGGTACCCTTAGGAGGCAGTAATCATAACATGATTGAGTTCACTGTGAAATTTGAAAAACAGAAGCCGAAATCTGATGTGTCGGTGTTTCAGTGGAGTAAAGGAAATTACAGTGTCATGAGAGAGGAACTGGCGAAAGTTGACTGGAAAGGGACACTGGTGGGAAAGCCAGCAGAGCAGCAGTGGCTGGAGTTTATGCGAGAAGTGAAGAAGGTGCAAGACAGGTATATTCCAAAAAAGAAGAAATTTTCGAGTGGATAAAGGATGCAACCGTGGTTGACAAGAGAAGTCAAAGCCAAAGTTAAAGCAAAAGAGAGGGCATACAAGGAAGCAAAAATTAGTGGGAAGACAGAGGATTGGGAAGTTTTTAAAACCTTACAAAAGGAAACCAAGAAGGTCATTAAGAGGGAAAAGATTAACTATGAAAGGAAACTAGCAAATAATAATATCAAAGAGGATACTAAAAGCTTTTTCAAGTATATAAAGAGTAAAAGACAGGTGAGAGTAGATATAGGACCGATAGAAAATGATGCTGGAGAAATTGTAATGGGAGATAAGGAGATGGCAGAGGAACTGAACAAGTATTTTGCACCAGTCTTCACTAAGGAAGACATCAGCAGTATACCGGACACTCAAGGGTGGTAGGGAAGAGAAGTGTGCGCAGTCACAATTACGACAGAGAAAGTACTTAGGAAGCTGAATAGGCTAAAGGACGATAAATCTCCTGGACCAGATGGAATGCACCCTCGTGTTCTGAAGGAAGTAGCTGTGGAGATTGCGGAGGCATTAGCGATGATCTTTCAAAAGTCGATAGATTCTGGCATGGTTTCGGAAGACTGGAAGATTGCAAATGTCACTCCACTATTTGAGAAGGGGGCAAGGAAGCAAAAAGGAAATTATAGACCTGTTAGCTTGACATCGGTGGTTGGGAAGTTGTTGGAGTCGATTGTTAAGGATGAGGTTACAGAGTACCTGGAGGCATATGACAAGATAGGCAGAACTCAGCATGGATTCCTTAAAGGAAAATCCTGCCTGACAAACCCATTACAATTTTTTGAGGAAATTACCAGTAGGCTAGACAAGGGAGATGCAGTGGATGTTGTATATTTGGATTTTCAGAAGACCTTTGACAAGGTGCCACACATGAGGCTACTTAACAAGATAAGAGCCCATGGAATTACAGGAAAGTTACATATGTGGATAGAGCGTTGGCTGATTGGCAGGAAACAGAGGGTGGGAATAAAGGGAGCCTAATCTGGTTGGCTGCTGGTTACCAGTGGTGTTCCACAGGGGTCCATGTTGGGCCTCTTCTTTGTACATTGTACATCAACGATTTGGATTATGGAATAGATAGCTTTGTGGCTAAGTTTGCTGATGATACGAAGACAGGTGGAGGGGCCGGTAGTGCTGAGGAGCGGAAAGTCTGCAGAGAGACTTGGATAGATTGGAAGAATGGGTAGAGAAGAGGCAAATGAAGTACAATGTTAGAAAGTGTATGGTTATGCACTTTGGCAGAAAAAAAAATGGGCAGACTATTATTTAAATGGGGAAAGAATTCAAAGTTCGGAGATGCAACAGGACTTGGGAGTCCTCGTACAGGATACCCTTAAAGTTAACCTACAGGTTGAGTCAGTAGTGAAGAAGGCGAATGCAATGTTGGCATTCATTTCTAGAGGAATAGAGTCTAGCAGCAGGGATGTGATGTTGAGGCTCTATAAGGCGCTGTGAGACCTCAGTTGGAGTCCTTATTTAAGAATGGATGTGCTGACGTTGGAGAGGGTACAGAGAAGAATCACTAGAATGATTCCGGGAATGAGAGGGTTAACATATGAGGAACGTTTGTCCGCTCTTGGACTGTATTCCTTGGAGTTTAGAAGAATGAGGGGAGACCTCATAGAAACATTTCGAATTTTGAAAGGCATGGACAGAGTGGATGTGGCAAAGTTGTTTCCCATGATGGGGGAGTCTAGTACAAGGGGGCATGACTTAAGGATTGAAGGGTGCCCATTCAGAACAGAAATGCAAAGAAATTTTTTTAGTCAGAGGGTGGTGAATCTATGGAATTTGTTGCAATGGGCAGCAGTGGAGGCCAAGTCACTGGGTGTATTTAAGGTAGAGATTGATAGGTATCTGAGTAGCCAGGGCATCAAAGGTTATGGTGAGAAGGCGGGGGAGTGGGACTAAATGGGAGTTTGGATCAGATGATAAAATGGTGGAGCAGACTTGATGGGCCGAATGGCCAACTTCTGCTCCCTTGTCTTATGGTCTTATGGTCTATTTAGGAATCGGATGGCAGCCGGTACGTAGCTGTTCCAGAATCACTTAGTGTGTACCTTCAGGCTTCTATACCTCCTTCCTGACCTTCCAGATAGCCTTCTTCCGCTCCCCCAACTTTTCATTCTGGCATCTTTCCCCTTCCTTTGCAATCCTAAAGAATGGTCTCGGCCTGAAATGGCAACTGCGTTCATTTCCATGGATATTGTCTGACCTACTGTGTTCCTCCAGCATTTTGTGCATGTTAATACTATGGTGTGATAAACAAATTAGGTTGGTAATCCAGTAGGACACCCCTACACAGCCAAAATAAATACTTGAATCAAAAAATCTGTGGAATGATTTGGCTTTTCTGAGTTGTTTGGATTAGGTTTTTTAGAGCTACTTGATTTTCCTTGTTTCTTACTTATCATTCCTAAATACTTAATATCTTTCAATATTTACTTGTTGTCCCATTGTTTTTGTAGCTATATCTTAATCATAACCACCATATTCAAATTCTCACAACAAAACAATTTCTCCAGTTTTTGAATACAATGTACAATATTGTGCGTAGTTTAAATATTTCTAATGTTAGCTCCCCCGCTTCCTTTAAAGCAATTATTTATGCTTTTACTATCTGATTTATATCATCTTTTGTCATTTTAATTTTCCATATTCTATCTTTTATTTATTCTTTGGTTAGATATTTCAAAGCATTCTTTCATCTACATCAGTATAACATTTTCATTTTATCTTGGTTTAGGTGCAATTCATTCTAATGCCACAATGGTAAAGTCCAATGAAACTAAATCTTTCCATCTCATAGTCAGGCTTTATCCAATGAGTGACTTTCCTAATCTGTTTGTCCCATGCTAATTTGTAGAAAGTCTGCATAATGATCTTTGGGTTATTAACTGTGATATTCTGCTTTTCAATATAGCCATTAGTATTTCATATTTCCTCAACAAAAATGCTTCTTTGAATTTTCCTTCATAGTTGGTTCTTGCATGGATTACAACAAATTGATCTTACACTGAGTTCCCAGATCCTTTATCAATTATAACAAGATTTCTCTAACCCCAGTAAAAGAGAGGAAACATACAATTTGGAATGATTTTTATTTTAAAGACTACCTCATATATCTTCTGAATTATATTATTTTCTATAATTACAGTATTTCCATTTTGAAAATACTGCCAAACACCACTGTGCTTTGATTAACAGTCTGGCTATTCTTCACATAGCCTTTCCATTATCCTCACAGCTAATGAGCCCTTTGTATCTTTTGGACAGTAGCAATGTCTGCTAGATCATGTTGACTCCCTCTGGACGTTGAACTTAGCTAGCTATTAGTTTTCTTTTCCTCTACCTGTGGTGGATGGCAGAACTCTTGGAATTCCTTCTATTTCCTTCTGCTGGGTGGTATCCAACTTATTCTAATGGCTTCCAACCTCATGATTTTGAACTAGAGCAAAGAAACACAGATGGATACTACCAAAATGCCTGTAAAGAACAGTTTTAAAATCTATAAGCTCTCATATACAACACACACATACAAATACCTGCTCTGCAATGCTTTAATTGTATAAGTGTGAGATAAGGATTTTATATCAATGCCTTGCTATCGTTGGTCAAGAATGCAAAGTTCTTACTTTCCTAATCTCAGTTAATCTCCTTGAAACCGTGGGTATTTTTTGCCTTATTTTAATCTGTTTCATTGTGACATTTTTTTAATGTCTTGCACTGTACTGCTGCTGCAAAACAACAAATTCCATGGCATAGGTCAGTGAGAATAAAACTGACACAGATTCTGTCATACTTTGCTGTGTGGGTAAATGTGCTGGGAATAGCAGAATATTTTGGTGACATCTCCTCAGAAAATACAAATCCAATGAATCGCATTTCCAATGAAAACATGGGTGGTGACTCAGTATAAATAAGTCCCACAATAAATTCCCCTAACCTTTTCACCTATCAGTAAAATTAGTCTCTTTCTATTCATGTTATCACTCTTGTGAGCCCAGCAATAAGCTATAGATAATATAACAATATTAGAAAGAGAAGCAGGAATGGACCAATTGATTATGAATCCTGCTCTGCCAATAAGTAATATTGTTGATGACCTAACTTTGGCCTTACCACTATCCTGCTCGTTCCCCATACCCCCACTCCTTTTCTTGTTTGACTATATCTATTGTTCTCTGCCTTGAATGTATTCAGTGACACTCTTCCTGCAGACCATATATTCATGGTCAATGATGGTCCAACAATTTCTGACCAATGCTCTTCACGGGAGAGAATCTATGTGGTTTGCTCCACAGGTGACTCCTGTTTTGACTCTGTAATAGCAAAGCAATCCACCCAGCTTCAAGAAAGAGGATGATCACCACCTTTTGCAGAATAATGAGGGAGGAGTAATAACTAGGATCTGAGAAATAAGTTGAAAAAAAACCTTCATAATTCATCCAATATAATATGTAAAATAAATGAGGCGTACAAGATATTATGTGGCATTTATCAAGCAGATAGCTGGAGACATTTTTCCCTGGGTGCAATTGGCTAAAATGAGAGGGTATAATTTTAAGGTGATTGGAGTAAAGTTTAGGAGGGATGTCAGAGGTAAATTTTTTACACAGAGAGTGGTGGGATATTAAAGAGACTGTTAGATAGGCATATGGATGATAAGAAAATGGAGGGCTATGTAGAAGGAAAAGGCTAGATTGGTTTTAAGAGTTGGTTAAAAGGTCAGCACAGCACTGAAACCCAAAGGGTCTGGACTGTACTGTAGTACTCAATGTTCCATGTTTAAATCAGAGTCTTTTGTCAAAAATTGCTGGTCTTTCCCTTCTAAATAGAGGATTTATGGAAATAAACTGCAATGAGTTGAGACATAATGAAATGTTCATACGACAAAACCAGTCATGCAGCCGTATTTCAAGTCGTTTTGGTGGAGAGACTTCCTCGATGTGCTCCTGAGGTTCTGCCGTACAGGATCATACTGCTGCATTTTGGGATGCTTCAAGCTACCCTATCCAGACATGAACTTACAAAATCCACGGGGTACAATTCGGAGCAGGGTGGGGCAGGGGAGGATCAAAAATGTAGTGACATTGGATAGACCATGAAAGAGCAGTAGCAGTGTACATTACAGATATGCATACTGTTGCTGCCTATTAAGTATTCCAGTGACTGATAATTTAATGACAGATGTTTATTTTTCAGACAGGCAAGGGGGGTGCTGTTATATTATTCTATGTGAGAAACTCAAATATTGCAATTTCATATCAATTTCATAACAGCCCATTATAAAGTAAGACATGATGATGCAATGCAGAGGTCTGTGTAAGATTATAGCTTTCAGGACTGTAGGGAAGGGGAGTGTGATGGAAGTTATAATATACTGGCTATTGAAAGCATTTGATGCCAGTTCACTTAAGGAAATACTTACAAACAGCAGGTTCCAGGAATGTAATATGAACTCCTTAAAATGAATGGAAATATGTTCATGCCATAAACATTGACGAAAGAAAAATTTCAAGGAAATGGAAGGGAGATCTTACACAACTTGAAAATGCTCAGCACCTTAAACATCCACTTGCTCAGTCACAGTTACATTGTGACTGCAGTGTGGACCATCTACAAGAATGTCCAGCCTCCAAAGAAAAAGGAACTGAGATGAGGAGGAATTTCTTCAGCCGAAGGGTGGTGATTCTGCTGTGTTCATTGCCACAGAGAGCTACGGGCGCCAAGTGATTGGGAGTATTTAAGGTGAAGATTGATATGTTCTTGACTTGTAAGGGAATTAAGGATTAAAGGAGAAGGTGGGAGAATGAGGTTGAGAAAAGAAAAAAAAAATCAGCCATAGTTGAATAGCAGAGCAGAGCCAGTGAGACAAATTACCAAATTTTTCTCCTATATCTTATGGTCCTGTTGTCTTATCCTATGTTCCCTCTGATGTCTTCTATTGTTGTGCGGACTAACCATTGTTCTGAGGCGGAAATTTTGCATTGCCTGAAATCTGCACGGTACTTTACTATTAACATTATATAAGAGAAAATTTCAGCTGCACGACAACAAAGGCAACGTGCATGGGGACGTTTTAGTTACTGTGCGGCTGCACGGCCTGGCAGCTTAGAGGAACAGTGGTCAGATCTATCAGATGCTTCAAAACACGCTCAGCAGCAATTCAGGAAATCAGTTTACTACTCCTTGTGAATGCAGAGTAAATGCTCGCCTTTCCTACAAGTCTCACATGAATTAAAAGGTGATAAATGTGATTTGTCAGAACAAGCCTGTCCACTGATAACACACTTCATAGAAAAGCTGACTTTGAAAAAGAGGACCACATTAATTAAAAGTGCACATTGTTGAAAGCTTCCAAGTGCCTTAGCTAAACCACCAAACTCAGTGCAAAGCAAAGATTTCCTATTTAGCTTCGTACCACATAAAAAGATTTACTAAAAGCACCAGGAGGAATGCTTATAATATTCACCACAATAATTATACTTAGAATGGTTAAAATCTCAGATTTAAATATACGGTTCTGACATGCTCTATACTTGAGTTTAGAGCAGAAGTTAAAGCGGTGATTTGGGCTTTTTACGTGGAAGTATACTTACAATGATGCTCCCTTACTTTGTCCCACTCTCTAGACTGTAAACTGAGATAACACTTGGATCGTGGTCATTGCTGTCTGACTTTACAGACAAACACGGAAGCAACCAATACCAATACTTATTAGGAGCGAGCAGTAGCCATCACACCCCTAGAGACAGCACAGCCCCTTAATATGATTATGCCTGACCTGACTGTAATCGCAACTCCATATTCCCATTCACCAGCAACCTCTCACCCTTCCAAGACCCCTCAAGACCCAATACATTTCAATCAAACCACCACTTAGAGGATAATACCCCAAAATACTAAACTTTCAACACATGGAAATGATTAAAACAAAGCAGCCGTTTTCATTTATTTCTTGCTCTAATGAGGGGATGGACTCGTAAATCTATCTTCAATTCTTCTCAAAAATAGTAGCGTTGGAAAAAATAGTACCGTAAGATATTTTAAAGGATTGTACAAAGACAATTGACTTGCCAAGATTTCCTCATTCGAATCCATTAGAAACCATACTCCGGAAGATATCCAATACTCTATTTCAAAGTGTTGCAGTAATAAATTTCAATCCATTATTAAAATTCCTTCAGTGGGACCCGGAGCAGTAAACCTTCAAGAAATATAATTAGCTAGCTGGAAGCTTCACTGTAGAACTACTGAACTGCTGAGCAACCGGGAATAGAGGGATGCTGGTAGCAGTATCTTGTTCGGACAATATGTTTCTAATAAACTTCGCACCGTATTCCTTTCATTTGATCATCACATCCGTTTCCCTCTCCGTCTTGTGTCTTACATTGTACAAGGCAATGAAGTTATTAAAAATTAAAGCAAATGCGGGAAAATGTTTATTCACTGCCAGATGTACAGTGTGTGGTAGTGCCCGAAAATAATATGAAGAAGTAAGTTTACCATTAAACCTTAATGATCGGCAGCACTGAGAAGTTCGGGATAACTGTAGCTGTTAAATCCAAAAAAAATCATGTTTTCTTACCGACAAGCAGGATCAGAGCCGTGCACTGCAGCTTCCGTGACATGGCTGATTGATTATTACTATTATCACAAATACTTCGGAAGAATTCTGTTTTGCCCAGAGAGAAATACAAAGAAACTGTCTGATCCGTTGGAATCCAGCGTGCTCCAGTGACAAGTTCTGTAAGTTCTGTGGCACTCGGAGTAGGAGCTATGAGGAAATCTTCAGGCATTTCCTGTTTGCCCGAGATGACAGAGGATAAAATCCGACTCCACATTTTCTGCACTCAGATTGATGAGCGCGCTTTTGAACGTATATACACGGCTTGCGGCTGGCGGGAAGCAGCACATTAAACTTCGCCCATATGTTCGCATCAAGCGCTGGACTTGAATCAGCGGACGGGGCTTAGATTCTTTCTTGTAAATAACGGGGACGGGGGCTGCAAATCATGCGAGAATCACACTGCGCAAGTTAAACTAGCTCCTCGCAGTAAACACAGCGGTTTGCAGAGAATCCAGATAAGCATCGCAATGTTTGGCATGGGTTTGCCCCTTCCGAAGTCCGACCTAATATCGCAGTCCAGGATTGCAGACTCACTTATTAGTGATAAGTAGTAAACAGTGCAGAGTTTATTAGGCAAACGATTTCTTAGGTCTTATCTGGACTTCAGCAAATGGGATTTTATTTTCCCAATAGACTGGTTCCAGGGATGAAGAAGCAGCAGCTTTTGAAGAAGTTCATGAGCTAGTACAGAATTTACCTTTTTAAAATTAAATTTGTTCTTTCGCCTTACAGGAATAGATACACCCAGTAAAGCCAGTCATGCACCTTGGTCTGGTATGAAAATAAACACGGATTTTTTTGACAATATAACCAATTATATTTGCTACTGCTTGTATTTGCCAAGAGAGGAAGGCGCGCTGGGCGCAGATTGTAAGGTAACTGCCTATGCTGGCGCTGCAAAATGGTTGGCACATGGCCTTTGGAACATCAGGGCCAAATCAGAGCCGCTCTCATCTCGCTTTAGGCGGTCCGTCGGGTAGTCGATGATTTGCTCGCCCTCCCGTCCTGTGGGCTCTGAGGTGACTTCTAACTCCTAGGTGATATCCGCAAATTCTGCCGGAAGTGAAGGAAGGGGCCGATAGGACAGTTGGGTTAGTTAGTTTATCGCCTGTCCCCTCCACTTGACCTCGACGTGCGCCACAAAAGGAAATTAAAATACTTGATGCCTTTCTGGATGCCTCTCCGGGCCACGGATTCCCAAGGGGCTGTGAGGATGTTTTGGAATATGTTTTCAGGGATGCCCTTGAAGTGTCTTCTCTTTCCTCTTGGAAGTCTCTTAATTTGACAGAGGTCAGAGGAAGGCGCTTTTCTCAGGAGTCGGGTGTCAGGTATGCAGATGCACTGGTTGCACAATTCCCTTCCTTCTCCTGACAGTCACCCAGTTACCTGCCTCCTACAATTTAGGGGTGACAGCCTCCCTGTAGCTCCTATCACTCACTTCCTCAATATCGTGTATGAGCCTAAGGCAATCCAGCTGCAGCTCCAGTTCCTTAACACTTTCTCTGAGGAGCTGCAGCTCAGTGCGCCTGGTGCAGATGTGATTATCCAGGAGACTGGATGTCTCCCCGAATCCCCACGTCTCACACACACAATGAAGCACAGCCCTGGAGCCATTCTCACTGCAGTAACGGTGCCCTAACAGATGAGGAATGAAGAATAAAGAAGAAGAAACTTACCATATACTTACTACACCCAAGCCTGATCTCACCTAAGCCTGATGAACCAAGGCCACTTCAACACTGGCACATACACACAATGGCCTCTCCGCTTGCCCCTGGGTTATTTTTATTTGAGCTTTCAAATGAATCCCATTCAATGATTGGGCACTGTCCAACTCTGAAAACCGCCTGGAGGAGCCGTTTTCTTAAATCTTCAGCCGAGCATCAATGTGATATTGCTGCTGCTTCTCAAGCTTCCATTCACTGATTTTCCATCGATATGAAGCATACCACAGGTTCATTCCTCTTTGGTAAGCAACGTCCTCACTTTGGGATAAGTACTGTTAATCTCTATCCCATCTATGCTCCTTAACATTTTATAAACCTTTATAAAGTCTCCCCGTAGTTCCTGCACTCCACTGAAAACAGTCCCATTATATGTAGTGTCTCCTTATATCATACTGTCTCCAGCCAAAGCAACATCCTTGTGAATCATTTCTGCACCCCTTATGGCTTAATCACATTCTTACTCTACCGTAGCAACCAAAACTGCACACAATACTCCAAGAGCAGTCCAGCCAGTGTTTTGTACAATGGTAATATTTTATCTAATAATTTTGAATCTTGAACAGGACATTCCAACTCTTGTACTCAACACCACTATGATTAAGTCAAGCATGCCATATGGCTTTTTCACTACCCTGTCTAACTGTGTTCTCGCTTTCAGTGAACAATGTACACTTACTCTGTTCTGCAACACTATCCAGAACCCAACTGTGCATGCCCTGGTCTGCTTTCCACAAGTGCAACTTTTTGAATTTAAATCACATCCTCCATTCTTTTGTCCACTTTTCCAGTTGATCAATATCCTTTTTTGTAACCTCAGGAAGCCTTCTTCATTGTCCATGATATCACTAGTTTTGATGCCGTCTGCAAACTTACTAACCATGCAACCTACATTCTCGAACAAATTTTTAACATAGATGGCAAACAGCAGGAGGCCTCATATCAGCCCATCTAGGACACCTCAGTTTTCGTCCATCGTCAACATCGATGAGGACCTCAACACCATTATGATGGTGTGGAAACTAGCGATATGGATTTAAGTGAGGGAGAGTTACGCAGCATTGGCCTCACTCTCTCTTCTGAATTTCCATCTGGATCCAGTGACAAGACAGAGTCAAGATGGCTGGAGATGGGACTAGGCGCAGTGGATGACCAGGATGTCTTCTGTGTCTTCTCATGCTCTACACGTTCCACGACGCTTGCAGAGTCCACCTTCTTGACTGTTGGACCTTCCATTGGTCTCGTCCGCTCAATCCGCCAGAGTCCGTCTTCACATGCTGGGATAGACAACTCCCTGTCTCACTGAGGATTTGAGACCCATCGACTACCCTCACCTGGTTTAGCCAGCTTGTCGAAGCCATTGCCCGGGGTACGGCCGCTGTCGCATGCAAACAGCTACTGGGAGCCACAGGTGAGAACTGAGTACCAGGTGGGAACCAAAGGTGGACTAATCGCCTTGACAGGACTGCGACATGTTCTCCACCAGAGGTGCGACCCCTCCCTGACACTCCATTCACCTATTGTCATAGTCAGTACCACCCCCTGACTCCTTTCACCAAGCCAAGTTTTTATACAGTGGCTTGCTCACACTAACTGTGATCTTACCTTCTGACCCAATATACTATGCAGAGTCCTGTCAAGGACAATGCTGAGTCCATATGCATGATGTCTACTGGTATGCATCCATCAATTGTCTCAGTCACCTCCTCAAAAAATATCAACTTTCCAGATGAAATGTAGATGGTGCTGCATTGTTTCCATCTCAGATTTTAATCTTTGCAGCCCTCTATCTATAAGACCATAAGATTTAGGAGCAGAAGTAGGCCATTTGGCCCATCGAATCTGCTCTGCCATTCAATCATGGGCTGATCCACTTCATCCAGTCTTCCCCACTCCCCTGCTTTCACCCCATACCCTTTGATGCCCTGGCTAATCAAGAACTTATCTATCTCTGTCTTACATACACCCAATGACTTGGCCTTCACAGCCACTTGTGGCAACAAATTCCACAGATTTACCACCATCTGACTAAAGTAATTTCTCCGCATCTCAGTTCTAAATGGACGTCCTTCAATCCTGAAGTCGTGCCCTTCAGATATCACCTCTTTCTCCTATCCCTTTTATTGGGCATCTTTAAGCATAGCTTTTCTTGTTGTCAATCCACTAACATAACCTCTACAACTCTTTGCCAAGCCTTGCACCTATATCTCATCTTTGGGACAAAATGGCAGTTTGTCATGAGCCCTGTGGGCCTGTGTGGTGAGCCGTAGAGCATTGGGCTCCTAAGAGTCTAGAGCACGTGTATTTATTCATTGTTGTCTTAACTAGAGTTGTTAAGCCCTTGTGCTTTCTGTTTAATCTTGTCAAGTTTATTTTGACTGGCGTGGGTTTTCTGCATACTGTAATTATTTAAAGCAGACTCCTGATTAGCACTAATCGTGTGGTCCTTGTTCTGAGAATGATTTCTCTTGCGTTGTCACTCAGTCAAGCCACCTATGTTCTGTTGGAGTTCCTATGTTTCCATTTCTACATGGGAGTCTGTTGCTCCTCCACACCTGGGTTCAGTCATTGCTAGTGCACACCATGGCATGGTCACTTAATTTTGGTTGACCTATGTCATGAAATTTGTTGGTTTTTGGGCAGCAGTGTAGTGAAAGCCATAAGTAAAGATTACTGAGCCGCAATAAAAAATAAATAAATAAATAGTGCAAAAGAGAAATAGCGAAGTAGTGTTCATGAACCAAATTAGAAATCTGATGGCAGAGGGGGAGAAACTGTTCCAAAAATATTAAGTGAGAGTCTTCAGGCTCCTGTACCTCCTCCATGATGGTAGCAATGAACTGGAGTGCTTGCTGGCTTTTATGGAAATAACTATCACAGAACACACAGCCACCAGCATTGTAGTTACTTATATAGTCATACCTAATTATTTTGCTCATAAGATGTAAGAGCAGAATTAGGTCATTCAGCCTATCAAGTCTGCTCTGCTATTTGGTCACATACCAGTCTCCTCTCAGTCAATAATCACTTTTAATTTATAAGCTGTGGAAGATATAAGACTGCACTTCTAACTTTTCCCACTTTTCTTTATTACAGCTGTAGCCTATGTAGTCTTCCTTTCAGATAGCCAGCATCTCCTACTGACCAAGTGGTGACAATTAATCAGCATGAGAGTAATAAAGATGGTTTGCAGCCACCAGTTCAGATAACCTAGCTCATGATGTGGAGTGATCACACTTGAGGTATGTTCAAAAGGACTCAGAAATGAGTATTAACAGCACAATTTTGAAATGAAGGCTCATGAATCTGTATAATAAAATATTTGATGGATTACAAGAATTGTTGAACAATATAGTTGAATCCAGCAGCAAACTTTCACTTGGTTAGTCAGTGTCCAACTTCATTTCAACACCCTGGATCCAGCATGAAACAAAACCTTAGAGATAATCTCTCTGCTTATATCGCACCCCATGTCTAAGTACACAATGAAGCCATGCACCACTATTTTAGAAATCCAAAGACACTATATTTGCTAATCCTGATTTATCCATGGTGTTTATTACATCCTCAAAGAGCACCAGCACACTTGTCAAGCAAATTGCCTCTACTTAATTCTCTTATGACTTTCTAAATGTATTTCTATTAACCCTGCAATAATCAATTCCAGCATTTTCCCAATGACAGTTATTAAGCTTATTGGCCTGTAGTCTTTCTTTAGTAGTGGCATCATATTTGTGGTTTCTCCCGGATTCAGGGAATTTTGTTCAATTACAAACAACAAATCCACAATCTCTGCAGGCACTTCCTTTGTAAACCTAGGATGTACGGTATCAGATTCAGTGCCTGAAGTCTTATTAGTTTGCCTTAAATTTTTGCCAATTAATGGAGATTGTTCTAACTTCCTCCCTCCTTACAACCTTTTTTAACATCTATCATATAGGATGCTTTTTGGCCCTGCAATGAAGAACAATCTGAAATTATTATTTAGAATTTCTGCTATTTCCCCATTTGTGATGGCTATCCGTTTGCACCCATTTATTTCAATTTTGTGCCTTAAACTCTATCTTCCGGCAGAGCACAGCTTGCATTCACTGCTTTCATTTTATTCCATTGTCTTTTTATTGTCTTTCTTTACTCTAATCTGTTAGTTGGTGTACTATTGTGCTTCTGTGGTCTTCCCCTTCTTGTACACTCTGGTTTTAATTCCCCGTGTCTTTGTCCTGCACTATTACTTCTGTTTGCCCTCCTAATTACCACTTTGCTTGAACCCCTTTCTTTGATTTGCAATCGAGAATTTCAGCCATCTAATTCTACTCCTGCAAAGTAACTTAAACTTTCTACAGCGGCGTTAGCAAACCTGAACTTCATGTGCTGTTGGTTTTAGTCTCATTAAGTACAATACATCAGATTTAAAGAAGTCGCAACTTCACATTTTCTTCTCAAGTGTATTACTCTATGTCCTGCAACATTCCTTCAGCCATTCATTCATCTGTTCTATTTTCCTGTTTTTGTCTGTGACATTAATAGCAATCCAGATATTACAGCTTTTGATTATAATGTGCTCAGCAAAGCATGTGTAACCATGCTACATAAAATCTATACAATTCCCATTCACCCACCTTATTCGGCTTTACTGACTTACTCTAATTCCTGCTCCTTCGGTCCCTTGACATGCAAGTCCTCATATTTAAAACATTTCTCAATCTTAGCATCTCAACATCTTGGCCTCTCTTATCTCCACAATAGTTCGACAACTCCCTTCCTCTTTGACAGTACATTCCATTAGTCCATATTTAGAGGCTTTAGTGCATTGGCCTTTAGCTCTCTTTTATAAATCATCCTCAACACTTAACCATCTTTGACTATGTTTCATCATGTGTTCATCTTTGGATACACACCCATTCTTTTAATCCTTTGCCTCTGGACATTCTTGAGATTCCAGGAATTAATAAATAAATATTATTTTTGTTTTTATAGTGTTACCAAATTAACATTTTCCCTACTCCTTGCAGTATAAAATTAGACTAATATGTAAGTACAGTTTATTTAAATTCTGAAAATACATGTAAATGTTTTATATGTGCGGCTTATGAAAATTTCATCATACAACCAAAAGCAATACAAGAAAGCTTAACTTCAATTTAGGATTTGTGGAATGGGAGTTTCTTGAGAAGACAAAGGGAAGTATTCTTTAAGTTTTGTGGCAAAGCCAAATATATGCTGTGGTATGAACTGAGTTGGTTTAAAAAAAACTATTTATACCACTACACCACTACTCTGGCTCTTCAGTGCTCCACTACTGAGGAGCAGCCAGGGGAAAATGACTAGTTAGCAGCTTTACAACTGGATTTGATCATTTTCTTCTAAGCTTGTGTGATCTGATTACTCAGTAAATTAGAATCTACACTAATATATTTATTTTCTTACATTATATGACAAATCCTAATTTTTAAGAAACAAAGATTGATAGCATTTCAATCAAAATCAACTACTTTGCTCCAGACAGCTTTTAGTTTAACAGATTTACTAGAATGTTACCTGTGTTTCATCTCCTAAGTTACAGAGAAAAGTTGAACAAGTTGGGTCTTTATTCTTTGGAGCAAAGAAGGTTGAGGGGGGACTTGATAGAAGTATTTAAAATTATGAGGGGGATAGATAGAGTTGATGTGGATAGGCTTCTTCCATTGAGAGTGGGGGAGACTCAAACAAAAGGAAATGAGTTGAGAGTTAGGGGGCAAAAGTTTAGGGGTAACATGAGGGGGAACTTCTTTACTCAGAGACTGGTAGCTGTGCGGAACGAGCTTCCAGCAGAAGTGGTTGGGGGAGGTTCGATGTTGTCATTCAAAGTTGAATTGGACAGCTATATGGACAGGAAAGGAATGGAGGGTTATGGGCTGAGTGCAGGTCGGTGGGACTAGGTGAGAGTAAGTGTTCGGCACGGACTAGAAGGGCCAAGATGGCCTGTTTCCGTGCTGCAATGGTTATATGGTTATTCATTAGACAATAAATCAGAGATGCACGTTAATGCAATGATCAATTGTGACTTTAACTTACGTTAAGCCTTTTGAACCTACTGTACAGAGGAAGAAGATGAAATATTGGAACGCAAACAAGATTCGCAACAACTGCTCATAAACTAGTCTTACACCTTCAATGCAGGAGCATTACAGGAGTGTTATTGAACAAAACAGTGGCAGCTCAGTAGAACTGCAGTTAGCATAACACTAATACAGTGCCAGCAACCCATGTTCGATTCCACCGCTATCTGTGACTGCGTAAGTTTCCTCTGGGTGCTCCAGTTTCCTGTCTCGTTCCAAAGATGCATGGGTTAGTCGGTTAATTGGTGACATGGGTGTAGTTGGGCTTGTTAGGCGACAAGAGTCTGTAATGGTGCTGTATCTCTAAACGAGTAGCAAGATCAAGATGCAGTTCAATACACTGAGGAAATATTTTGGCATCTTATTCTGTGCAATAATACTGATGAATCATGTCATCAAGGACCTCTGGAGAAGACTGGCCATATGTGATAGAATTCCTTCTGGTAAGGTGGCAGTGTGCACTGATGCTGTGGACTCTCTGGATCGAACCAAAGGTGTAATTGTTTGTCCATTATGTCTTTTTCACGACTACAGGACACTGCTAGTTATCAAGAACAGCAGGTACTGCAGATCTACGCCACGGGCGAGTGGCTGGCTAGCAATTGAGCTGGTCTTGTTGCACACCGTGTTGCAGCCTGCTTCAGCCACCCGGGGAAGAAGATGTTAGACGGGGTGCACGGAGGTGGTGCGTGATCCAACAGACCATGTGGGTAGTTGCTTTGTGTGTCTTTGTTGTGATCACAAGAGCCTGTTAGACGTTGGAAAATCGGTAGAATACTGCTTGTTGTGGTCACTGAGGAAGGAGACGTTGGAGCCGGATTCAACACTGAGTTAGTGGTTGGAACCTCCCGTTGGTACTGCCCTCCAGTGTTCGCTTGGTGGAAGACCAGCTGGGTTGCGTTCGCTCTGCAGCCGCACTGAGCAACTGCTGTTGGCTGTTCTTGCAGGAGTGTGGCGTCAAGACAACATCCATGCACTATCGATCTACAGGCCATGACACTCAGGCACTTGGGCTATGTTATTACTTCGACATTTATTTATTTTGTAACTACATTTTTTTGCTGTCATAATTATATGTGCTATATGTGCTGTGTGTGACTGCTGTTTCTGTGTTTTGTACCTTGGCCCCAAAGGAATGCTATTTCACTTAGCTGTATTGGTGTGTGTGGTTGAATGATAATTAAACTTGAACTTGAACTTGGTATCAAGGTTGCCAGTAATGCAGTTCAGTGCAAAATAAAGGTCTTCCATACAAACAAACTGCAGAGGAGATTGGCTCTGTTCATTGGGAGGAAGCATCAAAAGGTATGATGGTAGGTTGACAGTGCTTAACACTGAATAAAATATATGTTGCAAAAAATCCTTTAATGTACCAACATGTCAACAGGAAAGGTGATTCATATTTAGAAACCAAGAAGCATAGAAAACCTACAGCACAATACAGGCCCACAGAGCTGCAGAACATATCCTTACTTTAGAAATTACCTAGGATTACCCATAAGCCTCTGTTTTTCTGAGCTCCATGTACCTGAACAGGAGTCTCTTAAAAGACCCTATCATATCCGCCTCTACCACCATTGCCGGCAGCCTATTCCATGCACTCACCACTCTCTGCATAAAAAATTTACCCCTGACATCTCCTCTGTACCTACTTCCAAGCACCCTAAAACTATGCCCTCTCATGTTAGCCATTTCAGCCCAGGGAAAAAGCCTCTGACTATCCACACGATCAATGCCTCTCATCATCTTATACACCTCTATCAGGTCACCTCTCATCCTCCATCTCTCCAAGGAAAAAAGGGCAAGTTCACTCAACCTATTCTCATACAGCATGCTCCCCAATCCAAGCAATATCTTTGTCAATCTCCTCTGCACCCTTTCTATGGTTTCCACATCCTTCCTGTAGTGAGGCGACCAGAACTGAGCACAGTACTCCAAGTGTGGTCTGACCATGGCCCAATATAGCTGCATCATTACCTCTCGGCTTCAAAATTCAATTCCACGATTGATGAAGGCCAATACAACGTATGCCTTCGTAACCACAGAGTCAACTTGTGCAGCAGCTTTGAGTGTCCTATGGACTTGGACTCCAAGATCCCTCTGATCCTCCGCACTGCCAAGAGTCTTAACCTTAATACTATATTCTGCCATCATATTTGACCTACCAAAATGAAACACCTCACACTTATCTGGGTTGAACTCCATCCACCATTTCTCGGCCCAGTTTTGCATCCTATCAATGTCCCGTTGTAACCTCTGACAGCCCTCCACACTATCCACAACACCTCCAACATTTGTGTCATCAGCAAATTTACTAACCCATCCCTCCACTTCCTCATCCAGGTCATTCATAAAAATCACGAAGAGTAGGTGTCCCAGAACAGATCCCTGAGGCACACCACTGGTAACTGACCTCCATGCAGAATATGACCCATCTACAGCCACTCTTTGCCTCTGTGGGGAACCAGTTCTGGATCCACAAAGCAATGTCCACTTGGATCCCATGCCTCCTTACTTTCTCAATAAGCCTTGCGTGGGGTACCTTGTCAAATGCCTTGCTGAAATCCAAATACACTACATCTACTGCTGTACCTTCATCAATGTGTTTAGTCACATCCTCAAAAAATTCTATCAGGCTTGTAAGTCACGACCTACATTTCACAAAGCCATGCTGACTATTCCTAATCATATTATGCCTCTCCAAATGTTCATAAATCCTACCTCTCAGGGTCTTCTCCATCAGCTTACCAACCACTGAGGTAAGACTTACGGGTCGATAATTTCCTGGGCTATCTCTACTCCCTTTGTCGAAGAATGGAACAACATCCGCAACCCTCCAATCCTCTGGAACCTCTCTCATCCCCATTGATGATGCAAAGATCATTGTCAGAGGCTCAGCGATCTCCCCTCTTGCCTCCCACAGTTGCCTGGGATACATCTTTTCTGGTCCCGGTGACTTATGCAACTTGATGTTTTCCAAAAGCTCAGACACACCCTCTTCCTTAATGTCTACATGCTCAAGCTTTTCAGTCCACTGTAAGTCATCCCTACAATCGCCAAGATCCTTTTCCGTAGTGAATACTGAAGCAAAGTACTCACTAAGTACCTCTGCTGTCTCCTCCTGTTCTATACACACTTTTCCATTGTCACACTTGATTGGTACCTTTTTCTCATGTCTTATCCTCATGCTCTTCACATACTTGTAGAATGCCTTGGGGTTTTCCTTAATCCTGTCTGCCAAGGCCTTCTCATGGCCCCTTCTGGCTCTCCTAATTTCTTTCTTAAGCTCCTTCCTGCTAGCCTTATAATCTTCTAGATCTCTATCATTACCTAGTTTTTTGAACCTTTCGTAAGCTCTTCTTTTCTTCTTGACTAGACCTACAACAGCTTTTGTACACCACGGTTCCTGTACCCTACCATCCTTTCCTTGTCTCATTGGAATGTACCTATGCAGAACTCCACACAAATATCCCCTGAACATTTGCCACATTTCTTCTGTACATTTCCCTGAGAACATCTGTTCCCAATTTATGCTTCCAAGCTCTTGCCTAAAAGCTGCATATTTCCTTTTACGCCAAGTAAACACTTGTCTGTTCCCATCCGGCTCCAATGCTATGGTAAAGGAGATAGAATTGTGATTTCATGAGCAAAAGAATTAAACATTGTGTTAAAGGCAAGGAGGAGTCTATATATTTGTCAGTAATAACAGTGGGCCTGATGATTGAGAGTATCTGGAACTCAGGCAAACAGGCCAAACAAATTAATAAAGAAATGCATGTTAGAGCATGTAAGTAGACTGGCAGAAGCATGAAAATGGATTTTAAGGGGTTTCATAAATATTTGAAAAGGAAAAAGCTAGTGAGAGAAAGCATGGGGCATTTACAGTCAGGCATAAGAACATTTGTAATGAGGAATATGAAAATTTCAGAGGACTTAAAAATCTATCTTAACAATGCATTGTGGGAAGAAGATATACAGTACACATACATATCTAAACTCAGGTTGGAGGAGCAACACCTCATATACCGTCTAGGTAGTCTCCAGCCCCTTGGTACGAACATAGAATTCTCCAACTTCCAGTAATTCCCTTCCCCACCCTTTCCCCATCCCTATGTCACTCTGCCTCCTCCCCCAGCTGCCTACCACCTCCCTCTTGGTTCCGCCTCCTTCTACTACCCATTGTGTTTTCCCCTATTCTTTCTTCACCTTTCCTGCCTATCACCTCCCTGCCTCCCCTCCCCCACCTCTTTGTCTTTCCCCTTACTGGTTTTTCACCTGGAACCTACCAGCCTTCTCCTTCCCACCCTCCCCCCACCTTCTTTATAGGGCCTCTGCCCCTTCCCTCTACAGTCCTGACGAAGGGTTCCTGCCCGAAACGTTGATCGATCTTTTCCACGGATGCTGCCCGACCTGCTGAGTTCCTCCAGCGTGTTGTGAGTGTTGCTTTGACCCCAGCATCTGCAGATTTTTTTGTGTTTACTGTATATATATTGAGGGAGAGAGAGTGTGAGTGTGTGAGAGAAAAGGAGGGAGAGGTTCAAGGGTTTAGTGAGAATGAGGAGCTGAAGTAACTATTACAAACTATTACTCAAAGTATCAGTTTGAATATTACTTCGCTTGAAAGATGAGAAATCCTAATGACCTGTTGATTTACATCGAAGAGCTTTGAAAGTGGTGGCTTTAGAAATAATTGTTGCTCTGGTTAACATTGTCCAAAATGTTACGAAATCCTGGAACTGTTTCTGTGGATCAGATGACACTAAATGTGAGAACTGGGTGGGGATGGTGGGGGAGTGTATTAGACTGACATGCATTGAGAATTGATTATTGAACAGAAAGCTGAGACTGAAAATAATTGATCATTCTCTGGTTAATAGTTTTCATGTAGTGCTGCAGAGATCAGTGCTTATGCCCCATCTGTATTGATAATTTGGATGAGCGGACAAAATGTTATATTTCCAAATTTTCTGAGAATACTATATCAAGTGGAATTTAAAGTCCAGAGGCCAATGTAAAATGATTTCAAGGGTGGATAGGCAAGCTAAGCCTATACCAAAGAAAACCAAAGAAAATGGTAAATGGAAAATGTGAATTTTTCTATTAGATGAACATAATAGAAAAGTGGGATAGGTTTCAGTCAGTCCAACCATCCCAATGTAACAATATAAACAAAGAGGGCATATGGACAGTTCATAAAGAGTTACACACCTAATGTTGCACAAGCTTCATGCTTCACACCCAGCCCTAATACCCCTCACCTTCATTATGACCAAATAAGTTCAAATGAAAGTTGCTCAAATGAGTGTTGGGTTTGTGACATTTCGGAAGGTAGAAAACTTTAAATGAATGATTTGATGAATGAACAAAGGATACTGGGAAAGCCAAGAGATAAAGTTTGGCTTGAAACTTTCTTATAGCCAACATATTCAAGCAATATAGTTAACTTGTTGCAGATTATGCTAAATGTACAGAGAGCCTGCAGGCCAATAACTTCATCCCACGATGACTTTTGTCATTTGGGGTCATGACCAAGGTCAGATACATCAATGGAAAATAATGAAAGGACATGAAACACCAAAAAACATCAGAGATGGAAAAAAAGAAAACAAAATCAACTTTAATATAAATAAGCAAAGATTAAATAACAGTCCATTGGGTTCCAGAGAAGACTTGTGGCCTCACAGATGTTGCATACCAAAGGATAATATTCAGTGTGAAAAATTCAAGAAAAACCATCAATAAGAAAATAAGCACAGAAGAAAAATGATCAAAGTGGCAGAAAATGTGGAAAAAAATAAGCAGATGGAACCTTTTGACCGATTGGACATATCTTGGGAGTCAGAAGCAATTCACATGCCATAACATGTAAGTTGAAAATAAAATAGGTATGGAAAATTTGTATGAAGAGTGAATTTATGAAAAGCTATTGAAAGTTGAGTTCTCAAAGGATCTGCTATTTGAGAAGAACACGGTGTGCACTTTCAAGTACAAAAACAGAACTTTAGAGGTGAGATTATTGATATTTATTTTACCAATTCCATTGATTTTACCAGTGCAGTGCATTGGAAAATTTAGTTTTATCACTGTTGCCTTAGATTGCTGTGAAACTAAAAGCAATCAGGTTAGTAAATTATTCTTTTTTATTTTGATTTTTCCTCCAGTTCATTTGTATCTGTGTATTCTTATTTGGAGCAATTAGCTTTCTCAGTTAAGGAACATTTTTGCAGGCAGGCTACAAAACAGAGCATCACTGATGACACAAATAGAATGTGTATTCTTTAATTTCTGTGACTGAAAATGTTGAAATGTTTACAATCCCTAGTTGTTCAGCATGAGGTAACTAAACGTTCCTGACAGTCTAACCTCATTGTTCTGTGCTACAAAAATTCCAATGCTTACATATCTGTATATGGTTCTCATTGAAACTGAAACAATTACTACTCGGTCTTTGGGAATCTAGTTTTGACAGAAGCTTCAAATGTGTTTAACCGCTTATAAACTTTATGCAGAATGGTAAGAATGCTGACACATTACCTGGAAAATGGCATATGGTCTAAAGAAGATACACGTTTTATTGCATCTCAGGAAAATGGCATGCCTGTATCCCCTAAACAACTTTAACATTTAATTTCTTATTAATGCTATAGATGAGATGGATAGATGTCTCTAGCTAACCCTGAGACCCTGCAGACTGCTGCTAAGCTATCAAGCATACAGTACCTAGATTAAGAGCAGAAGTAGGTCACTCAGTCACTTAATAAGATCATGGGTGATCTGATTGTAACCTCATTGTTGATAATATTTTACCTCTTTGCTTAAAAAAGATGACTAAAACTTTATTGCTTTCCCGGTGGGAGCTTGGTGACCTTCCTTTCTCAAGCTATAGGCAATGGACATACACTTTGTAGAAGCATAAGGATTCGTAACAGTGCAAGGATTGAGGGCATGTGTGCTTTAATTATTCTCATTAAATATTCTAGATGGAAAAGGACTTTTTTCTCTGCTGAAGTGACAGAAAAATATGAGACTGAGCTAGAACAATGTAACTCGATGGAAATGATAATGCTGTTTGTGAAGTATTGAGACCGGTGGTGAACTGCCACCAGGGTGAGTGGAAGTCCTTGCTTTTGCTTAATTTCTTGCTGCTTGGTACAGTAGGTAATAAAGGCTGATCTATTTGAAGAGAATGTTTAACATTTAGTACACTGCTCCAAATCTGAATTACTATGATGAATTATGAGCAACACACACACAAAATGCTGGAGGTACTCAGCAGGCCAGGCAACATCTATGGAAAAGAGTAAACAGTCAATGTTTTGGGCCGAGACCCTTCATCTCATGTTTGTAATGCTGATGAAATAGTTACTCTTTCTCTTTCCACTGATCCTGCCTGACTTCAGTCATCACCCACACAGCCATGCTTGTGCAGACATTTGGATACCCACTCAGACTGTTCAGTTAACCATCCTCAAATGAAGCGGAAGCACAACTTGACCACAATGAACATCTGCTTGAAGACACTTCTGGAGGCAGAATACCTCATGCTGTTCGCCTGCTCCGCAGCTGTGCTCTGGTTGCTAATATCAGGGATTATAGGCATCTGAAGGAATGTCCTTTATCTCTTAATAATCAGACTGTGACAAGACATGGTGAAAGCAAAACTACTGAGAAATTAGGTACAATGTAATCTTGGTACCCCTAGACATTGAAGATTTTAGCACTAGTCCCCAATCACAACCTTGCTAAAGTAATGTGTTACGTACCCCGTAACTGGGTTGCCAAACCAGCAGAAATGGATCACTCAGTTGGAGTCTGGAGTACTAGAACTAAGAAAGTTTTATTAAAGAAACAAGCAACACAGTAATCGAAAGGATAATAAATGCAACAATTCAACAATGATAACCACACATGTGCACAGAATTAAGATAACAGCATCAATCAAGCTCTATCGTTGTCTAGGGGTAAATGACCAATTTCAAAATGACTCAAAGTTCAGTCCAGTTTGTAGTTCAGTTCGCAGTAATCGTTGCCATGGCGGTGGACAACGTGGGGGAAGAGAGAGATAGAATAGGAACAACTCATCATTCAGAACGGCTTCACTCACAGACCAGCAAGATGGCTCACAGACCAGCGAGATGGTTCACAAACAGCTTTTGGGCAGGTCCTTGGTGATGTCACCTGAGGTCACCGACTGTGACCCCTCCTCCAGATGCGGTCGATCCTCTGCAGTGAACCCGGCACCCAGGCAAGGGCGGACACACACCGGGTTCCCGCTGATCGTACCTTTCCACCCACTCGTGAGAAGCGTACCGCTTCCAGGGTCTCGTTACCTCGGGTGGCGTGTGTGTCTGTCTTAGCGAACCTGTCCCTTTTTATCCCCCTGCTGGGGTATCGCCTGTCCATCACTTCAAACAGTTCAGGGTTCAAAGGGGGGAGCCGCTCCAGATAGCTCTTCCTCCCACATCCCTTCATTACACATCTCCAGACGCTGCTCCATTGTTCCTTATCTCTCCTTCCCCTGAGGGCAGGTGGCAGACCAACTGCTGATGCCACTGATGCTAGCCCAGGCCAGCAAACATCTTAATTTTATGTGTATTCTCGTAACACTTCCCCCCTTTAAGGATTTTTACCGGGAGGTAAAAATTACAAACATGACTACATTATCTGATACATACACAATATACATCTTTAACAGTTATTTAGCTAATACAGAGAATTTGAAGCTGTCAACACCTTGACAGACAGTCATCACATTTTCTGTTCCTTTTACACGGGTTATTAATAATCCCTTAGACCAGGCTCCAACTCAGCAAACTTCATAGTGGCCAAAAACACTGATGAATTGCGACCAATGTAACCTCTCATTTGGTTTTGTCCCGGACCACAATAACAAGGGTCGTCCCATTCCGACTCAATTTTCTCTCGCAAGGGCTTAGTAGGAGGGGGACGGGTATTGACCGCAGAGTTATTGCAAAACTTCCTGCAGTACCCCACCATCTCCAAAAGCCTTCTGAGGGCCCTCTTGTCTGTCGGGGTTGGGAGGTCAGCGATAGCCTGCACTGTAGCTTGCATCACTGCCAGCTGCCCCTGTGTCACCACAATTCCCAGGTAAGTGACTCTCGTGTGGCCGAATTCATTTTTTTCAAGGTTCACTATCAAGCTGGCTTCAGACAGCCATGTTAAATTGCCAATACACACCTCTGTGTTCATCAGCCCTTTAGTCACTGAATTACTCAAAAAATATGGGTGTTGTTTACTTGGCCGCCCTATTGTAACCACAATCACCCAACGTCCCAGTTCTTTGCATTTCCTCGGGACAATCAAACACATGGGTGCGAGTCGTTTAATTACTCCTTCGGGGATTAAGGGAGAGACCTTATCAGTAGACCTGGCCAAAACAATAGCCTTCTCCCATCTGACCGATCCCATCCTAATCTTTTCAAAATGGTTTTTTCCTCTTAGCAAGGGGCCCCTAGCTTCATTGATTTCCACGCTAACACCGACTAGGTTTGTTAGCATATCAAAAGCCGGTGACCGTCTCAGTTCGCGTCGGTCATGATCAATAACATTCTTCCCCCTGGGCAGCCGGTAAATCTCTTTCATGATTCCACCAACTGTTTCCTCCAGCACCGCAAAATGTCCACCGGGGGGTACCTCGTGGGCCATGTTAAAAACCTCATCCCCATAACTCTTTTGCACCACCCCCCATTCCTCATCTGCGGGTACTGTACTTGATTTCCCTTTCTTCCTTAGCACTTCCTCCTCCGCACAATAGCTTGTCAAGGCTGTGTCAGAGAGAGCGGTCTCGGCAAAAACCATCAGCCCCTCGTCTCGCTCCTGCGTCTGCACAAATTCTTTCCTGGCTACTGCTACGTCCGTCCCAGCTCCCTCACTACCTCTTATCTCACTACACCCTGTCTCATACAAGGTTGGCAGAAATGTTTCAGCCAAATTCACCATCGCGGGCGGGGCCTCCATGCTGGCAGGCTGACCCGTCAATCTCACGACTGGGAACACGATTCCTCCGGCGATGTCATTACCGAGCAAGACTTCCACGTCTTTCATCGGTAATTCGGACCTCACCCCGATCGTGACTAGTCCAGAGACCAGGTTGCTCTGTAAATGTATCTGGTGCAAAGGGACTGACTCTGTCCCTTCCCCAACACCTTTGACCTCTACCTCCCCAGTCTGGGTCTCTGAGCTAAACTCTAATACACTCTTCAGTATTAGTGACTGACACGCTCCTGTGTCTCTCCAGATCCGTACTGGAACTGGTTTTAACCTCTCCTTCACTGACACCAGTCCGGCCGAGATAAACCTCTCGCGCCCTTCCTGGACTTTTTCAGACCTGTCCTTCCCTAGCGGTTCGCTTAACAGCTCAATACAGCCATTCAAAATTTCCGCTTTTCCTTTCCCCGTCTCCTTCCTTGGGGCAAAGCACCTGGACGCAAAGTGTCCGACTTTCCCACAATTATAACAGACGACCCCAGGAGACTTCCTACCAGACTGCTCCCGGTCTACCTTATCCTTTTCACTAGTCCCCGGCTTACTTTCTGACTTTTCCGGCGGACTCTCCCCGCCGTCCTGACTACCCTTCTGGTAGCCTTTACTCGGGGCAACCTTCATTTTATGCGTCAACGCATACTCATCCGCTAACTTAGCAGTTGCGGCTAACGTGGCTGCCTCCTTCTCATCGAGGTAGGGTCTCATACCCTCAGGGACACAACCTTTAAACTGCTCAATCAGAACCAGTTGCAGCAGTCTGTCATAATCCCCCTCTACCCCTTTCGAGGCGCACCAACGCTCACAATATGTTTGCATCTCGCGAGCAAACTCCAAATACGTGCGGTCCCACCGCTTCCTCGCATTCCGGAACCTCTGCCGGTATGCCTCCGGGACCAACTCATAAATCCTGAGGATGGCCTCTTTCACCACCTCATACCTCTGGGCATCTTCCGCGGATAAAGCGGAGTAAGCTTGTTGGGCTTTCCCTTTCAGTACACTCTGAAGTAAGACAACCCACTTATCCCTCGGCCATTCCTGACTTATGGCCACTTTTTCGAAATGGAGAAAGTACCGATCCACATCGGTATCGTCAAATGGGGGAACCAGCCTAACCTCCTTGGTCGCCCGGAACCCTCCACCTTGGTTCGGCACGAGCCCCTGCTCGGCCCTTATCTTTAACTTCTCCAGCTCAAATTCCCTTTCCCTCTGTTTCTCCTCTCTCTCCAACTGTCTGTCCCTCTCTCTCTCTTCTCTCTCCAACTGTCTGTCCCTCTCTCTCTCTTCTCTCTCCAACTGTCGTTCTCTCTCTTGCCTTTCTACCTCTCTCTCTTTCTCCTGCCTTTCTAACTCTCTCTCTTTCTCCTGCCTTTCTAACTCTCTCTCTTTCTCCTGCCTTTCTAACTCTCTCTCTTTCTCCTGCCTTTCTAACTCTCTCTCTTTCTCCTGCCTTTCTAACTGCCGTACCCGGAACTCGTGCTCGAGTCTCAGTTTTTCAAGCTGTACCTGTACCGCGTCTCCAGCAGGTTTTTCAATAGACACCTCCCCCAGCTCACCTTGGGGAAACACACCTTTAGATACATAGTGCTCTACAATAGCTCTGTGTATCTCCTCTCTCCTCATTGTCGACTTCACCTTAGCAAGATTCACCCGTTTTGCCACAGCTATCAATTCCGATTTCCTGGCATCCTCTAATGCCTCCAAGGTCGGCGCCTTTATAAATTCCTCAACCTCCATTTCTGCTGTTTGTCTTTTCTTTCTTTCGGGAATTTTAACCCAATCAATTTACTCCGTCCCAAATTTAGCGTTCAAAATCGCGGACGAGAACCCCACTTATGTTACGTACCCCGTAACTGGGTTGCCAAACCAGCAGAAATGGATCACTCAGTTGGAGTCTGGAGTACTAGAACTAAGAAAGTTTTATTAAAGAAACAAGCAACACAGTAATCGAAAGGATAATAAATGCAACAATTCAACAATGATAACCACACATGTGCACAGAATTAAGATAACAGCATCAATCAAGCTCTATCGTTGTCTAGGGGTAAATGACCAATTTCAAAATGACTCAAAGTTCAGTCCAGTTTGTAGTTCAGTTCGCAGTAATCGTTGCCATGGCGGTGGACAACGTGGGGGAAGAGAGAGATAGAATAGGAACAACTCATCATTCAGAACGGCTTCACTCACAGACCAGCGAGATGGCTCACAAACAGCTTTTGGGCGGGTCCTTGGTGATGTCACCTGAGGTCACCGACTGTGACCCCTCCTCCAGATGCGGTCGATCCTCTGCAGTGAACCCGGCACCCAGGCAAGGGCGGACACACACCGGGTTCCCGCTGATCGTACCTTTCCACCCACTCGTGAGAAGCGTACCGCTTCCAGGGTCTCGTTACCTCGGGTGGCGTGTGTGTCTGTCTTAGCGAACCTGTCCCTTTTTATCCCCCTGCTGGGGTATCGCCTGTCCATCACTTCAAACAGTTCAGGGTTCAAAGGGGGGAGCCGCTCCAGACAGCTCTTCCTCCCACATCCCTTCATTACACATCTCCAGACGCTGCTCCATTGTTCCTTATCTCTCCTTCCCCTGAGGGCAGGTGGCAGACCAACTGCTGATGCCACTGATGCTAGCCCAGGCCAGCAAACATCTTAATTTTATGTGTATTCTCGTAACAAATGAAATTGACAAAAATAAGTTCAAAATAAGGATAGGTTGTTTTTTTTTACCCAAAAATAAGTACAGGTATAAGAGACTGGCAGCCTCCTCCTTCTTTCTGATACATTGGTCTGCTCCAGAAGGGAGAATCCCGACACAATGGAAAAGAAATACATTTCACATTCTCAGAGTGGAGATTATCATCAAAAGTATTTTCCATATAGATTATAGAAGAGTAAGGTACGGGAACAGCTCCTTTTGCCAAGCTAGTTAAACTAATAATTAAAATGTCAAACTAAAGTTGTCCCTTCAGCCTACACAAGGACAATATCCCTCCACTCTCTGCACATCTATGGGCTTATCTAAGACTCTCATAAATGCATCTGATACAGTGAAAAGTTTGCTTGAATACTGTTCATACAGATCAAATCATTACACAGTGCACAAGGTAAAAGAATAGCAGAATGCAGGGTAAAGTGTATCAGCTACAGAGAAAGTGTGGCGCAGGTAAGCAATAAGGAGCAAAATCACAATGAGCTAGATTGTGAAATCAAGAGTACTTTTTTTTGTAGTACAGAACCAGTCAATGGTCTTATAATTGCATAGTAGAAGCTGTCCTTGAGGCTGGTGGCATGTGCTTTCAGGCATTTGTATCTTCAGCCCAATGGAAAGAGGGTGAAGAGAGAAAGTCTGTGGAGGGTGGCATCTTTGATTATTCTGCCACTTCACTGCCCAGTTCTGCATGTTATCAATGTCCCAATTTGACACCATTCTACACTATCTAAAATACGAACCTCTGAGGTACCTGCAAACTTACTAACTCTCCCTTCTAGTCACTTAACTCTCCAAGTCATTTATAAAAAAATCACAAAAAGAAGTGATTCCAGAACAGATCACTGACGAACACCACTGGACACAGATCTCTAGGCAGAATGCGTTCCATCTACTGCCACTCCATGCCTTCTGTGGGCAAACCGATTCAAACACAGCAAAGTTTCCTTGGATCCTATGCCTTCTGAATGAACCTATATGGGGAATCTTGTCAAACACCTTACTAAAATCCATATACAACACATCTTCTGCTCTACCTTCATTAATTTAGTTTGTCACTTCCTCCAAAAAAATCAGTCAGGCTCGTCAGGCATGACATAGTCATAGTCAGAGTCATACTTTATTGATCCGGGGGGAAATTGGTTTTCATTACAGTTGCACCATAAATAATAAATAGTAATAGAACCATAAATAGTTAAATAGTAATATGTAAATTATGCCCTAAATTATGAAATAAGTCCAGGACCAGCTATCGGCTCAGGGTGTCTGACCCTCCAAGAGAGAGACTGGTCCCTCACAAAGCCGTGCAGACTATCTCTAATTAGACTCTGCTTCTCCAAATGTTCGTAAGTCCTCTCTCTTAGAATCCTCTCCAATAGTTTGCCCACCACTGATATAAGACTTACAGTCTATAATCCCCAGGTTTGTCCCTATTCCCTTTCTTGAACAAAGGGATACCATTTCCCACCCTCTAACCTTCTGGTATTACTCCTGTGGCCAATGAGGAAGTAAAGATCAACAAAAGCACAACAGTCTCTTCCCTCACCTCCTATAGTATCTGTGGCTATATCCCATATGGCACTGGGGATGTATCTATCCTGAAGTTCCAAAACATTCTCTTTCTTAACGTCAGCCTGTTTGATGCTGAACTCAGATTCATCAAGATCCACTTCACTTGTGAATACTGAAGCTAAGTATGAATTAAGGGCCTCCCCAACCTTCTCTAACACCAAGCACATGTTTCCTTTTTTATCACTGATCGATCCCACCCTCACTCCAGTCATCCTTCTGTTCTTTGCATATGTATAGAACACTTTGGAGTTTTCCTTAATTCTACTCATTAGGCCTTCTCATGCCCTCTTCTAGCTTTCTTCTAAGTCTGTTCCTAAGCCCAGTCTGATACTTGCATTCTAAATCTAAAGTAAGCTTCTTTCTTCTTCTTGAATCATGGTCAACCGTTGATCCTTCATTCTGCCATTCTTTCCCTGCCTCAATGGGACAAACCTGTCCAGAACACCATACAGATGCTCACTAAACAATTCCATATTTCCATTGTGCATTTCCCTAAGAACATCTGTTCCCAATTTACTCTCCCAAGTTCCTGCCTAATAGGATCATATTCTCCCTCCACCAGTTAAATTCTTTCCCACATCATCTGCTCCGATCGCTCTCCAAGACTGTGAAAGTGGTCAGGGAGTTGTGGTCTCTGTCTCTGAAATGCTCACCAGCTGAGAGATTTGCCATCTAACTGAGTTCATTGCTTGGTATCAGACCCAGTTGGTCCGTCTACATATTTTATTAGGAATTCTTCCTGGACACACTGAACAATTTCCATCACATCTGTACCTTTTGCACTGAGGAGTTGCAATCAATATTAGGGAAGGTGAAATAACCCATGACAACAACCTTGTTATTTTTGTACCTTTTCAAAATTTTTCTACTGTTCTGCCACTTAGTGTCTCTGTTGCTATTGGGGTTCTTTAGAATACGCCCAAGAGTGATTGCTCCCTTCTTCTTTCTGTCTTCCACCCACACTGTAGACAATGTTCTCCCTTTCTAGAGCTGCGATACTGTCCCTGAATAACAATGCCACTCCCCCAGCTCTTCTACCTCAGAACCTGTCCCTTTTGAAACATCTGAGCACTGGGAGGGAAATCCAGCAGCTGGGAGGGAAATCCAGTCATAATATTGTGTTTGCATCTACTGATCCATGCTCTAAGTTAATCATCCTTGTGGCGATACTTCTTACACTAAAATAGACATATTTTAACCCATCCAGCTGACTGTAATTATGTCTTATCCTCTGCCTGTCCTTCCTCACAGTCTCCCTACACACTACATCTACTCTGCACCAACTGCTCTTCCACTGACCCATCACTGTGGTTCCCATCATCCTGCCAAACTGATTTAAACCTTCCCCCAACAACTTCAGCAAACTTGCCTGCAAGGTTATTGATCCCCTTCGAGTTCAAGAGTAACCCAGTGCCTTGCAGGAATCTGAAATAAAATCCGTGAAGTATCCCATTCCTGAAGAGTTCAGAGTTTCTTTCCTCCACAAGTGTTGCCCAATCTGTGATGTGTTATCGTTGTTTTTGGCTTTATGCTTCAGCTTATGGTTGGGTAGGAGGAATCCCACACTGATCTGATTGTGGTATAACATGTAAGGGATAAATGGGTCTGATTCAGCATGAGGAAATAACAAGCCAGTATAATGTGGCCGGGTTTTCTCATTGTTGAAGCATGTAGTGCATGTTATATTTAAACTTTACCATGTCAGCATGACTTAAGCAAATAACCAGAAAATGATAAAGAAAGCTAAATATGTGGCATAACAAAGTTAATTACAGGAAGGATCCTGTAACACAGAAAGGAGAATTTCCAGTAGGAACTGTGATTAACCTGACTGAATTTCAGCAGATGTTGGAATAACAAGTGTTGATCAGAATCTGTGTTCTTAAAGCCTGTGCGTAATTCATCAAACATTTAGAAAAGGTGGATACATCCATTATAAGCATCCATTTCAATCTATTGGACTGTGTGATACTCATAATACCCAAATAACCTGGTATGCCTGGGCATAGAGCTGGGTCTGTCCACCTTTTTAAATGCAAACGTAAACTGGAGTTTCACAGCTCTTCCTAATCATCAGAAAAGGAATATTCTACTCTGTGTGCATTACTTTCAACCAGCAACTTTATTGGTATAATATAAAAGATCTCTGGCTAGTCCACCAGCTAGATAGAATGATAAATTAAATGGTAGCTCTAGGCTCCACCTGCTGTTTTAGGTGAGCACAAAAGATCCCATGACACCATTTTCATCAAAGTTTTTTAGATAGTTCCTCATGAATTGGTACAATTTTTTTAATGGTTTTTATATTTTGAAAATAGTGATTTGTCTAGTATAGGAAACACAACAGCTAACTTAACAACTATATCCCACAGACTCCAATGTGGCAGTGACCAGACAATCTTTTGGTGAAGTTCGTCATGGGATAAATATTGACCAGGCCACAGGGATAAGTCACTGGATTTTAATCAAAGGGGTGTCATAGGATCTTGTATGGTCACCTGGAACAACAGGCAGAGCACTGGGTTAGCATTTCATTTATTGGTCTAGCATGATGCCCTGTCCTGTGCCCAGTGAATACTTGCAATCACAAGACTTTTATCAATTAGCTTGTCACTCTAACAAACTACTACAAATGAAAATATCCTGACAGGTTGTATTGCAGTCTGGTACAGCAATTTGAAATTGCAAGTAGTTGCAGAGTAGTGGACTCTGCCCAGTACATCAGGGCACATCCCTCCTCACCATCAGTAGTACCTACAGGAGGCACTGCTTTAGGAAGGCAATATCGATTATCAACGATCCCCACCATCCAGGCCATTCCATCTTTCTGCAACTATCAAAGGGCAGGCGGTGAAGAAATCCGAAGACCCACACCACCAGGTTCAATACTAGCTTCTTCTCTTCAACTATTCAGTTCTTGAACCAGTGGCTAAAACCCTATTTGTTATAGTTTAGAAACATAATGACCACTTTGCAATAAAATAGATTTTTTTTGTTATAATTGTGCTCTTTCTTGTAAAATTTCCATTTGATTTATATTTTTTTTATTGTGAATGTTGCAAGTAACTTTTTCATTACTCGTAAGCATACATGTACATCTGCCATGGATGGTCCTAGGCACGACTGCAAAAGGAGAAGGGCTAGGCATGGGGTTAGCAACGCCGTTATATCCCAGAGCTACAGAAATGCCAAAGAAGCTCTGAAGTCCTCATCTCTGGGAGAAGTGGAATCTTTGACGATGAGCTACATCTGGGACAACTTGAGAGACTGGCCCAGGTCCGATGATTCTGGAGAGCTGCTGTTGGTGGCCGAAACCTCAGTAGGGATGATGGACTTAAGTAAATATGTAAGTACATTCATGTACTTGTGTATATGACAATAAACTTGACTTTGACTTTTTGGTTGACAACCCACAGCGCCAGCCAGAGTTTTAATACTCAGGTTGCTGGAGTGAGACGTGGAATCTTCTGACTCAGAGACTGAAACATTTTTCTCTGATCCCTAATTAAATTAAGAAGCTAATTTATGCTATCTCAGCAGAAAAGAAACAGTTATGTGGTTACTAAAACATCAATGTTTTTCCTGCTTAGATCAACAAACCTGCTGCAAACAGCTTGGACGAAACTAAAATGCAGTTTTAACTGATTTTATTGTTTAAAACTGCCTTCATTTTATATGTTACATGATAACTACTTAATGTATATTTTATTATTTTAATGCAAGTGAATGCAGAACAGGCAAATGGGATCATATGTCAATAAACCCAATTCTGACTATTCCAAACCAGAAAATTGGAGTGCTCTTATTCAGGCATTTCATATAACTTGACAGAACTGCATTGAATCTACAGCAGAAAACAAGATCATTCATTCCATCTGCTGATCAGACTGAACATAAGCCTTCTAACAAACGATTAACAACTTTCCGCCTCAACAACTTACACTCCATTAGTTATGTATCAGGACCATAAGACATAGGAGAAAAAGGCCATTCATCCCAGAGTTTGCTCTGCCATTCCATCATGGTTGATTTATTATTCCTTTCAACCCCATTCTCCCGGCTTCTCCCAGTAACCTTTGACACCCCCTTAATGAACAAAAACTTATCCACCTCTGCCTTAAATATACCCAATCACTAGGCCTCCACAGCCACTTGTGGCAATGAATTCCACAGATTGACCATTCCCTGGCTAAAGATATTCCTCCACATCTACATTCTAAAGAGAAATCCTTGTATCCTGAGGCTGAGCTCTCTGGTCACTATGGGAAATATCCTCTCCATGCCCACTCTATCTCGGCCTTTCAAATAATGTGACTAATGTGACACTGCATCAATACTATCAGGCAGCTCAAGGGATAGAAAATTCAATATTTTCAACAAACATTGTGTGAAGAGCTTTGATGTTACTAGTTGTTGATATTTATAGGATGTGGATTAATTGCATTGTCCCAGCCATGAATCCAGATGAAACACATGACAAACACATTTGAATAATAAGTTAGTTTGTTGACAAAACAAAATCAATATAAAAAGCACTAGATACAGACTGATGACAGAAATGCTAGCAACTCTTCACAGTAAAGTATATTAACATCTCCAAATAAATTAGAAAAATGCAGTGAGGATATTGTTTGCTGGCAATTTAATCAGATGAAATTAATCCAGCAGAAATATGAATAGGCTTGTTGATGGGGGATTACCAGCTTTTCCATTCTGATTAAGGATATCCTTATAGTTATGTGCATCCTTTTTTCTTGCCCATTGGGTCTACGAGGGGTGATTGATAAGTTCGTGGCCTAAGGTAGAAGGAGTCAATTTTAGAAAATCTATCACATTTATTTTTCAACATAATCCCCTCCTACACTTATACACTTAGTCCAGCGGTCGTGGAGCATACGGATCCCTTCTTTGTAGAAGTCAGTATCCTGGACCTCCAGGAGTGGTTCACAGCAGCGTGATTGATAAGTTCATGGCCTTAAGGTAGAAGGAGATGAGTTATTAACTTCGAGCCTACTGACCCTCACAGCTATCTGGACTATTCCTCTTCTCACCCTGTCTCTTGCAAAAACGCCATCCCCTTCTCGCAATTCCTCCGTCTCCGCCGCATCTGCTCTCGGGATGAGGCTTTTCATTCTAGGACGAGGGCGATGTCTTCATTTTTTAGAGAAAGGGGCTTCCCTTCCTCCACTATCAACTCTGCTCTTAAACGCATCTCCCCCATTTCACGTACATCTGCTCTCACTCCATCCTCCCACCACCCCACTAGGAATAGGGTTCCCCTGGTCCTCACCTACCACCCCACCAGCCTCCGGGTCCAATATATTATTCTCCGTAACTTCCGCCACCTCCAACGGGATCCCACCACTAAGCACATCTTTCCCTCCCCCCCTCTCTCTGCATTCCGCAGGGATCGCTCCCTACACAACTCCCTTGTCCATTCATCCCCCCCATCCCTCCCCACTGATCTCCCTCCTGGCACTTACCCGTGTAAACGGAACAAGTGCTACACATGCCCTTACACTTCCTCCCTTACCACCATTCAGGGCCCCAAACAGTCCTTCCAGGTGAGGCATCACTTCACCTGTGAGTCGACTGGGGTGATATACTGCGTCCGGTGCTCCCGATGTGGCCTTTTATATATTGGTGAGACCCGACGCAGACTGGGAGACCGCTTTGCTGAACATCTACGCTCTGTCCGCCAGAGAAAGCAGGATCTCCCAGTGGCCACACATTTTAATTCCACATCCCATTCCCATTCTGACATGTCTATCCACGGCCTCCTCTACTGTAAAGATGAAGCCACACTCAGGTTGGAGGAACAACACCTTATATTCCGTCTGGGTAGCCTCCAACCTGATGGCATGAACATTGACTTCTCTAACTTCTGCTAAGGCCCCACCTCCCCCTCGTACCCCATCTGTTACTCATTTTTATGCACACATTCTTTCTCTCACTCTCCTTTTTCTCCCTCTGTCCCTCTGAATATACCTCTTGCCCATCCTCTGGGTCACCCCCCCCCACCTTGTCTTTCTTCCCGGACCTCCTGTCCCATGATCCTCTCGTATCCCCTTTTGCCTATCACCTGTCCAGCTCTCGGCTCTATCCCTCCCCCTCCTGTCTTCTCCTATCATTTTGGATCTCCCCCTCCCCCTCCAACTTTCAAATCTCTTACTCACTCTTCCTTCAGCTAGCCCTGACGAAGGGTCTCGGCCTGAAACGTCGACTGCGCCTCTTCCTATAGATGCTGCTTGGCCTGCTGCATTCACCAGCAACTTTGATGTATGTTGCTTGAATTTCCAGCATCTGCAGAATTCCTGTTGTTTGTATTCATAAGTCCATGTTGATTTTCACAGATCAACTCAAACTTGTAATTCTGAAGTGCTAAATGTTTTGAACACAGAAATCAAGAATTTCAGAATGAAAATAAAGAGCGCTGTTATTACTTTTAAGATCAAGCAACATATGCAGTGAGAGAAATAGAGCTAATAATTCAGATTACTGATCCTGCAGAGGTCTGTTAAGTTTTCCAGCATTTGCAATTTTTGTATTTTAACCGTGGATTCTAGTTGAATGAAAACTGTCCATTCCATTTTACCCTAGTGAATAATTTTTCCTTTGTAAATTGTTCCACTATGCTTTCTATTCCTTCATGACTAATTTTGTTAGCTCTTTCTTGGGTGTGGCGACATTGATAACTACTGTCCTTTACTTTTGCCCATCAGTTGTGATGTGAGACTGCGGGATGACCTTAAAGAGGTTTATTATGTCATAAGCAGCAAAGATGAGGTGGCTTGCCTTAATTGTTTTCCCTGGGTTGCGGAGTTCAAAGCTAGAGGAGATAGAATCAAGGTGACAGGGGAAAGATTTAAAAGGGACCCAAGGGGAAACCTTTTCACTCAGAAGGTTGTGAGTATATGGAACAAGTTGTGAGAGGAAGCTGTGGGAAAAGGTATAATTGCAATCGTAAGAAAAATTCTATGCTCTATTATTGTTTTACCCTGTATCACATCAGCGCACTGTTGTAATGAGTTAATAAGTAGGAATGTACGGTATGCAAGGCAAGTTTTTCACTGAACCCCAGTATATGTGAGAATGATAAACCAAATTGGATGGACACCTTGGTCAGCATGAATGAGTTGGGCCGAAGAGCCTCTTTCCATGCTGTGTAACTCAATCACTCAATGTGATTGTCATCGTCTTCTTCATCTGCAGCAGCATCACATGCAACCTCAATCTGGTCCTCACCAGGTGCTCTTACTGAGTCGTTGAACAGCCTTTACTGTATCTAGGAAATACTTTATACTTTATACTTCATTGTCGCCAAACAATTGATACTAGAGCGTACAATAATCACAGCGATATTTGATTCTGCTCTTCGTGCTCCTTGGAGTACAAATCGATAGTAAATATTAACAATTTAAATTGTAAATCATAAATAGAAAATAGAAAAGGGAAAGTAAAATAGTGCAAAAAAAAACGAGAGGCAGATCCGGATATTTGGAGAGTACGGCCCAGATCCGGGTCAGAAGGGAAATAAGAAGGGATCTTTATCATTCTGCCCCTTCCTTATGTAGAAGTCTCTTTCTATTGTGTACATAGAAAATCAACTAATCTACCTGTTGGCCACAAGAATTGAAGTTGAGAATTTATTAGTTGGTACATTTAAGCTTTTCATTTTCTGTTTGATCATTGCTTCAGGCAACAAATGTCTGGTTCCTACCAATGCTTTGTTAAATATTCATAAATACATTATACATTATGACTGTCAGGAAGAAACAGATGAGATGAAGATCCAAATAAATTCCTAGTTTAAAATTTTTATTCACTCTTTGAGACCAATCCCTCCATGATCTTGAATCATATAGGGCTCTTATTTTCACTTGAACTTTGATTTTCAGTGTCAGGGTGCATTCCCACTGTATTTTATAAAACGCTGGATAAAGTTTGAGTGTTATTGTCTGTAAGATCTTTGGCAAAATACACAGATATTTTGTTTCTATCACTGCATTTATCTATGTCTATGCTTCTATCAGTTTTAATGAGTGCAATTTCCTGCTCAAAATTGCTTTGAATGGAATTTAGGGGATTTTACAAAATGGTAGGCAGGGGAATCACTTTATAGAAATTTGTAATGTTTTACTGAAACTGATGTGTTGTTAACTTCTTTTTGAGTGTGACCACATAGACGACTATCATTCTCTGCTTATTATTCTTGTGAATCGTGATGTGATGAGATTGTTACCCAGTTAACATCAAACTCAGGCATCACATCAAACCCGTTTTGGTTCTCACAAGCTGTTCTTGTTTCACTCTGAAAGCCTCAGGGGAAATGTAGCATGAGCAGTGATTCCCCTGCACTTCCATTTAGTCAGTTGCTTCTACTCATTGTCTAGGGATTTCATGATAGAACAAGACAATACGACAAAGGAGCAGAGTTAAACCAGCCAGTCCTTCGAGTCCGCTCTGCCATTCAATCATGGCTGATTTATTTTCCCTCTCATCCACTTTCTCCTGGCTTCTCCACATAATCTTTGACAGCCTTACTAATCAACCTTCCCTTTAAATGTGCACAATTACTTGGCCCTCACAGCTGTCTGTGGTGATGAATTCCACAGGTTCACCACACTCTGATTAAAGAAATTCCTCCTTATCTCTGTTCTAAAGGGATGTTCTTCTATTGAGACTGTGCCCTCTAATCCTGTATTCTCTTATTAATGGAAGCACCCGCTCCCTGTCCACTCTTACTTATCTAAGCCTTGCAGTATTCGATAGGTTGCAATGAGCTTTCCCCCCTTCATTCTTCGAAACCAGCGAGTACAGGCCAGTGAAATCTGTATGTAATTTTGGCCCCTATATGCAGAAAATAGTTTGTGGATTTTCAATAGCTGATCAAGGTGTTGGGACTCTCTCGTGGCATGGATGCAGAGTATTGTATCCCACTTTGCTTCAGTGCCAGTAATTAGAAACTGAGGAGCCTTCAAAATGATCAAAATGCGGTATTCAACTATAGCTTGTGGTTAACCCGACTTTAGTACTTTATATTTATGAAGTAATTTGAGCATAAGAATGGCCACCCCAGAGATAGTTAAACCATTGATTACTTATTAACTTGGTCCCTAACACCCAGAAAAGAAGCTGCAGTCCATCTTGATGTTATGAGCTACAATTCCTTCCTCCTTCGAACAAAAAAAAACAGTTAAAGGGAAGTAAAGGTAAAAAAGAAGAATTTAGTGCTTTCCCAGCATATATGATGATTAAACCCTTCTCTGGATTTCAGCTGGGTACTGGTAGCGATTTTAACCAGCGTTTTGATGACAACCTCTGCCATCTTCATCAGGGGTATGTGTAGGCATGTCTAGTCCAGTGCTATATATACCCCCATCATTCGTCCCTCCTGATGTATTAGTTCTCATCATATGGTGGAACAGCAGAAACCTGATTGGATGAGGACTAACCAATCAGGAGTGACTGACGACAGAGGTATAAATACCACCGGTTTAGACATGCTTCGACATCATCCCTGATGAAGATGGCAGAATTTGTCAATGAAGCATGGGTTCAAATCAATACTTGTATCTGGCTGGAACCCAAGAAGAGTTTATAGGAATAAAGGTGGTAAGAACTGTCAGCCCAAACACCATTATGACAGTGTTCAGTTGAATTGAATTGACTTTATTACTTACATCCTCCATATACATGAGGAGTACAAATCTTTACATTACATCTCCGTCTAAATAGGCAATGTGCAATTTATAGTAATTTATAATACAGTAAATAGTATGTACAACAAGATAGTCAATATAACATGGAAATACAGTTGTGTCAGCATGAGTTAAGCAGTCTGATGGCCTGGTGGAAGGAGCTGTGCTGGAGCCTGTTGGTCCTGGCTTTTATGCCGTGGTACCATTTCACGGATGGTAGCAGCTGGAACAGTTTGTGGTTGGGGTGACTCAGGTCCACAATGACCCTTCAGGCCCTTTTTACATACCTGTCTTTGTAAATGTCCTGAAAAGTGGGAAGTTCGCATCTCCAGATGCGCTGGGCTGTCCACCCTACTCTCTGCAGAGTCCTGCGATTGAGGGAAGTACAGTTCCCATACCAGGCAGTGATGCAGCAGTCAGGACATTCTCAGTTGATAATTTTTCAGAGAGGAATTTTGAAAAATACTTTCTAAAATGCTATCACCATCTCAGCAATTGAAAGAACAATTTGCTTAGTAATTTTCTGAGGATGTCACCTAAAAAAAAGTGAATGCTTTATATTATGTTCCTGGGCATTAACGTCACAGAGGATATATTCTGGGCCCAAATCATTGGTGCCAACATGAAGAAGGCATGCCAGTGGCTTAGTTCATTTGGAGTGTAAGGCAATTTGGTATGTCACCAAATATTCTAGCAGATAATGGCTCCTTTCCTATTTACCCAGTATACCTTGGACTTTAGATACAACACTGAGTCATGTCATCTGCAGAAGTTCTCTGATGACTCAGCAATAGGTGGGTGTATAAAGGGAGGATGGGAGGATGAATACAGGGCCCCGGTAGAATACTTTGTCAAATGGTGCAAGCTGACTCATCTGCATTCAACATCAGTAAGACAAAGGAGATGATTGGACTTTAGGAAGACTAAGCCTGCACTGCTCCCAGACAGATTTGAGTGGAACACTAACACAGAGTCTGTGTACAAGAAGGGCCAGAGTCGCCTCTACTTCCTGAGGAAACTGAGGTCCTTTGGAGTATGCAGTCCTCTCCTTCACATGTTCTACCAGTCTTTTGTCACCAGTACAATCTTCTATGCAGTGGTGTGAGGCCAACAGGCTCAATAAACTGATTAGAAAGGCTGGCTCTGTAATAGGAGTTGAACTGGACACACTGGAGGCTGGGTAGAATAAAGGACCCTATGAAAAATCCTGGTAATTCTGGATAATGTTTCTCACCCCTCTCCATGCCACATTGGTTGAACAGAGGAGCACTTTTAGTAACAAACTAAGACAAGTGTGCTGCTCCAAAGAGCGCTTATGAGGTCATTCTTACCCCTGTCCATTAGGCTCTATAATGAACAACCTATAGCTGGGGAAGTGATGACCCTGTCCTGTTAGCTTGATTGAGGTAACATTTTTTATTCTTTTTTACTTCTCTGATAATATTTGTATATCTCTGCACTTGTAATTCTACTGTGACACTGTAATTTCCTTTGGGATCAATAAATTATCAAAAGTATCTGTCAAATTTCTACAGATGTACAGTGGAGAGCATTCTGACTTACTACATCTTTGCCTGGTATGGAGGTTCCAATATGCTGGATTTAACAAGGCTGCCCAGAGTATTTTGGACATAGCTGGCTCCTCAAGAGGCATTTAAGGACCTTTACCATCTGGAACATGCCATCTTGTCACACTACCATGAGAAGAAGGTACAAGATGACCTGGAGGCTGAAGGCACATGCTCAATGTTTTAAGAACTTCTTCCCCTTCACCATTCAATTTCTGAATGGTCCATGAACCCATGGGCACTACCTCACTATTCCTCTTTTGACTGTTTATGTATTTGTTTGTTTATTTATTTATAATCTATTTATTTATTTATTGTAACATACAGTGATTTTTATGTTTTGTACTGTTCTGCTGCCACAAAAAAACAAATTTCAAGGCATTGTCAACGATAATAAACTTGATTCTAATTTTGATTATGTATCTTATTGGAGATATTCTAGATTCACCAGGAGAAAGGGAATTCTTGGTCACGAACATCATCTCCTGGTTGCACAGGAATATAACGCAATAAAAATATAGACACCGTCTCCAAACCTTGAGCTCGGAGTATAATATGCAAGCAATGGTGGGATATGGGTCATGCACAGGCCAAAGTCGTTACATGTCAGTTGTTCAACACAACATTGTGGACCACATTGCCTATTCCGGTGCTACACTGCTCTCTCTTAACACAAGAGCTAAAAGCATTTGACTGTTCCCTTCCTCACCCAGTCCTGCTAGGTCTTGGCCCAAAACATCAATAATTCCTTTCTTCCCACAGACGCTGATAAACCTACTGAGTTCCTTCAGCATTTTTCTTTTTGCATTACACTGGACTGGTCACCCCTGCACATGCCCAGTGACTTTATGTTTTAGCTGGTCAGATGCACAGGAAACTTGTCAAGAAAATGGTACACTTTGTAATCCATGCAGTAATTCCCCAGTTTTGCACTGGATGGTGCACATACAGTTTGCATTATGTGATAAAATGTTTAATGCCTCACCTTCCCAAGTAATGGAAGTTGTTTTTACTCGGGTATCTAGTCAAATTTTCTTAATATCCTTAGAACTTCAATCAGATCACCCTTAAGCTTTGAAATTCCAGTGAATAGTCCTCTAGTTTATTCCATATTTTCCTGTAATTTAGTATTTTGATTTCGGTTATCATTTTTATGTTGCAAAGGACTTACATTTTATGATGAATAGTGCCAGAACTATTCACAAAATTCCATTCAGGACTTTGCATAGTCATAATATTTTCAGTCTCCGTTCCTCTATTCCTCAAGTTACACTATTCTGTTAGATAATTTGATTACTTCTTTAATTTATCCATGGTATTTCAATGAAAAACAATGCTGAGAACTCTGAGCAGGTCAGGTAGCATTCATGGTGTGAGTAAGAGTGTCAATGTTTCAGGTGTAGTTGCAGACAGGAGTGTGGTACAATAAGTAGCTTAACAACACCAAAATTGAGGAAGAAGAGTGCAAGGGCAATTATATAAAGGATCCCTATAATTAGGGCAGAATGGTGTTTCTGTGGCTGTAACCTTGCATTAAGGATTGTACGTTGCCTCTCTGGAGTCAGTGCATCACTGAATGGTAAAGTAGTAAACTGGTTCATAATTGTCACAGGAACTGATGGGCAGTGAAAAACTTTGTTTTGCATTTCATTGCACCAGTGCATTGATGTAGTACAAGGGAAAATGATAACAGAATGCAGAATAAAGTGTTACAGTCACAGAGAAAGGCAGTGCAGGCAGACAATAATGTACACGGTAAAATGCGAAGTCAAGTACCCATTTTATCAAACTCAACTTTCTATGGTCTTTTAAAAGATAAATACAAGTCATCCTATAGTCAGGTGATACAAGCTTTCAGGCTTTTGTACCTTCTATCTGATGGGAGGCATGAGAAGAAAAACGTCCAGGGTGTGTAGGGTTCTTGATTATGTTGGCTGCTTTATCAAGGCAGTGAGAAGGGTAGACATTCCATGGAGGGGACGCGAGCTTCCATAATATGCTGAGCTGTGTTCACAATTCTCTGTAGTTTCTTGTGATCACAGGCAGAGCTGTTGCCCTACCAACTCATGATGCATTCAGATAGAATGCTTTCCTTGGCACACCAATAAAAATTGGTGAAGGTGAAAGGGAATTTCTTTAGCCTTGAAAGGAAGTAGATGCACAGGTGTACATTCTTCACCAGGTCGTCTACTGTATGTTTGGGATCACATGCCGATTATCTTCTAGAAAAGACATGAGTATAACACAGGGTTCTGCTCAGAGCAGGGAGAAAGTAACACACTGATGAATGTAGCTCCCTTTCACTGTGCAGCTCATGTCTCAGTAGGTTCTCTAACAGCTTCTTTTTGGAGTGACTCTTCCCTCTCTCACCTGCAGTAACCTTGTTGTGCCTGCAGCTTTTGTCCTGACTGTAGCTATTCCCTGGCTAAGAGCTGCTTTACAGAAGTCAAATTCTCAATGTCACATCCATTAGAAGCAGCAGAATTCTTTGGTGGAATGAGCAAACAGCTCTCTTCTCCTTTCCTACTGAGTACACTAGCTACCATCATCAAGCTACTGCTCATAAAATTAATGTAACACAAAAGAAAATTATTGCCACTTGGAATGTAAGAACCTATATCAAGCAGGAAGATTGGACAATGTGATAAATGGAATGGAAAGACTAAAGATTAACATAATGGGAATTAGCGAAGTTCGTTATATAGGTGCTGGAAAATGTCAGATTATAAATAAAACACTAGTTTATTCTTGTGGAACATCCCCATACTAATGGAGTAGGAATTCTTATGGATGAAAACATGGCAGAAAGTGTTTTAGGACATTGGGCAATATCAGAAAGAGTGCTCCTTGTTAGATTCAGAGGACAACCATTTGATTTAGCAGTTATACAGGTATATGCACCAACAACAGATGGAACAAATGAGGATTTAGATAAATTCTATGAAGAGCTTGAACAAGCAAAGAATGGATGCACATCGCAAGATATTGTTATTGTCATGGGAGATCTAAATGCTAAAGTAGGACAAGGTGCTGATGGAAATACCAATTTGGACTGGGGAAAGAAATGAAAGAGGGTAGAATGGTGCAAGATGAATAATCAGATCATTATGAATACCTACTTTAAAAACCATCCAAGACACTTGTGGATCTGGAAAATCCAGATGATAACACTAGAAATCAAATTGACTTTATTACTATAACCAATGATTTAGAGACTCAGCGACTCAATGCAAAACAAATCCAGGTGCAGACTGTAACAGTGACCATAATCCAGTAATAGGTCATATAAAAGTAAAACTTAAAAAACTAAAGAGGCAAAAACCTGAACAATCCCTTGACTACCTGCAATTAATTGAAGAAGAAAACTTAAAACAAAAGTTTACAATTGAAGTAAGGAATAGATTTCAAAGTCCAGAAGTAGAATCTGTTGAAGATGATAGTAATCATGCAGAAATGAAATTTAACTCTCTAAAGGATGCCTTGGTAGAATCAGCAAAGTCAGTGATTCCTAAAAAAGAAATAAGCCCAAAGAATAAATGGATGACGGATGAAATCAAAAATCTAATGGAAGAAAGCAAATCCTGTAGAATATAAGTCCTTAGATTAAAAAGTTAAAAGCTTATGTCAAAAAGCCAAAAAAGAATGTTAAACCAGGAATGTGAGCAAATAGAAAGAATCCCTATTACTGATCCAAAAAGGTTACATCTACAAATCAAGAATATCACTGGTAAAAAGCTCCTCTGTTCTTCAGGTGGATGTTTGAAAGCAAAGGACGGTACCATTATCATGGAAAAAGATGAGATTATGAACAGATGGACTGAGTATGTTCAGGAATTGTTTGAAGACGATCGAGGCGAAAAACCAGAAATTAAGAAAAGCATTGAAGCTCCAAGTATTTTAAAATCTGAAGTTCGTAATGCAATAAATAAGATGAAGAAAGGAAAGGCGACAGGTCCTGATCAATTAGTAATAGAACAAATTATCACCCTTGAAGATTATGGAATTGAAAAACTTACTGATTTATCAATGACATTTATGAGACTGGAATAATACCAGAAGAGATGAAAAACTCAGTATTTATCACTCTTTCTAAGAAACCTGGAGCAATAGAATGTGAATTACATAGGTCCATAAGTTTAATGAGTCATATCACCAAGATACTTCTAAGAATTTTGATGACAAGAGCTAAAAGTAAGATACAAGTTGAAAAAGGCGAAGAACAATGTGGTTTTGTGAAAGACAAAGGTACAAGAAATGCAATATTGATGTTAAGGATAATATCAGAACAAGCTATTCAAGTGCAAAAAGATTTGTGTCACACAGATGTTTGTCCCAGTTTGTATTCAGAAACCTGTTCTCCCATTGAGAACGGGGGAACACAATTTCTCAGTTAACTTTTGCAATGTCAAAAGCTCTCCAATTCCAGCCCAGCCCTTTTGTCCCATTAATGTAGGACAGTCAGCCTGTCTTCCTGCAGATAGTAATCCCAGGATTACTCTTGATGCCATGAGCTAACATACTGAAATTGCAAGATCAAGCGAACAGTTGCATGGCTGGGGTAATAATGCAGGAAGGAGGGCTTTAGATTTTAGGGGTCCACACAACAGAATAGTATGTTAGATTAAATCATAAAAGTTGTTGCAAACATGTGGGAAAGAAAAAAATATTGCAGGGATACAGGGAAGTGAAGAGATGATTGAGATTAATGGGATTGATAGACTGATAACATGGACCTGATAACCCGAATGGCCCCTTTTCTGCAACGTTACAGGTGATTCCTGCTTCTAGGAACCCAACTTTCCTGGAATACAATTGTTGCCCGTATAAGATAAGCAAGCACATTTTATATTACATTTGCAAGACTGCACCTCAAGAAATTTCTGTCACTGGTGAAGCCATTGTGGTTGATAATTGGTATGAACTCGCCAGGCCAAATGGCCTGTTTCTGTTCTGCCATATGGGATTGAGGGTAATGTACCTGTTCGGTTGAAAATTGAGGAGAGACCAACCAGCAGGAGGCAGTGCGTAAAGGGAGCTGCCTTTCAGTCCGGCCCGCATTCGGGATTTAAAAAGCAGAGCTTCATGGCAGTTTTCTTTGAGTTGGCAGTCGACGTGAGGGAGTGCATAAAAAAAAGATAGCTTTCAATCAGCAAGGCGATCGAGATTTTAAAGGCAGAGCTTCATGGCAGATTCTCTGAGTTGTGGAGCGACCAGATAGCAGAGGGGGTTCATTAGGAAGGGCCAGCAAAAATAGCACAGGCGCAAGTAGTGCGGCCATTCTTTGAGCTGCCATTCTTTTGAGTGTGTCAGTCCTTGGAGTGGCTTTGGCTCATCAGGCTTGGGTTAGGTTGCATATCTCTCTTCCTGTTCTTATTTGTTCATTCCTTGTCTGTTAGAACATAGTGGTTTGGAGAGAATGGCTCCAGGGGCAGTGTTCTGTACTGTGTGTGTGGATGTGGGAAGTCTGGGAGATCTGCAGTCTCCTGGATAAACACATCTGCACCAGGTGCGCCGAGTTGCAACTCCTGAGAGAACATATTAAGGAACAGGAGCTGCAGTTCAATAACTTTTGACTCATATGGGAGAGTGAGAAGGTGAGAGTGAGTGAGAGTGAGACAGGAGCTACGGGGATAGTCACTGCTAGGTTGCAGGAGACAGGTAGCTGGATGACTGTCAGGAGAAGCAGGGGACATGCACAGCCAGTGCACAGAGTACACCTCTGGCCGTTCCCCTCAATGATAAGTATAGAATTTTAGATGCTGTTGAGGGAATGACCTACCAGCGTGGAGCAACAGGTAACCGGGTCTCTGGCACTGTTGCTGTGGTTCAGAATAGCAGAGAGGTGAAAAGGTCTGCAGGTTTGATAATGCAAACACGAGGAATTCTACAGATGATGGAGATTCAAGTAACACACATCAAAAGTTGCTGGTGAACGCAGTAGGCCAGGCAGCATCTCTAGGAAGAGGTACAGTCAACGTTTCGGGCCGAGACCCTTCGTCAGGACTAACTGAAGGAAGAGCTAGTAAGAGATTTGAAAGTGGGAGGGGGAGGGAGAAATCCAAAATGATAGGAGAAGACAGGAGGTTGAGGGATGGAGCTAAGAGCTGGACAGGTGATTGGCAAAAGGGATACAAGAGGATCATGGGACAGGAGGCCCAGGGAGAAAGAAAAGGGGGAGAGGGGGAAAAACCCAGAGGATGGGCAAGGGGTATAGTGAGAGAGACAGAGGGAGAAAAAGGAGAGAGAGAAAAAGAATGTGTGTATATAAATAAATAATGGATGGGGTACGAGGGGGAGGTGGGGCATAGGCGGAAGTTTGAGAAGTCAATGTTCATGCCATAAAATGCCATTCCCTTCTCACAATTCCTCCGTTTCCGCCGCATCTGCTCTCAGGATGAGGTTTTTCATTCCAGGATGAGGGAGATGTCCTCCTTTTTTAAAGAAAGGGGCTTCCCTTCCTCCACCATCAACTCTGCTCTCAAACACATCTCCCCCATTTCACGCACGTCTGCTCTCACTTCATCCTCCCGCCACCCCACTAGGAATAGGGTTCCCTTTGTCCTCAGCTACCACCCCACCAGCCTTCGGGTCCAACATATTATTTTCCGTAACTTCCGCCACCTCCAATGGGATCCCACCACTAAGCACATCTTTCCCTCCCCCCCATCTGCTTTCCGCAGGGATTGCTCCCTACGCGACTCCCTTGTCCATTTGTCCCCTCAATCCCTCCCCACTGATCTCCCTCCTGGCACTTATCCTTGTAAGCGGAACAGGTGCTACACATGCCCTTACACTTCCTCCCTTACCACCATTCAGGGCCCCAGACAGTCCTTTCAGGTGAGGCGACACTTCACCTGTGAGTCGGCTGGGGTGATATACTGCGTCCGGTGCTCCCGATGTGGCCTTCTATACATTGGCGAGACCCGACACAGAGTGGGAGATTGTTTCGCTGAACACCTACGCTCTGTCCGCCAGAGAAAGCAGGATCTCCCAGTGGCCATACATTTTAATTCCACATCCCATTCCCATTCTGATATGTCTATCCACGGCCTCCTCTACTGTAAAGATGAAGCCACACTCAGGTTGGAGGAACAACACCTTATATTCCGTCTGGGTAGCCTCCAACCTGATGGCATGAACATTGACTTCTCAAACTTCTGCTATGTCCCACCTCCCCCTCATACCCCATCCATTATTTATTTATATACACACATTCTTTCCCTCTCTCTCTCCTTTTCCTTCCTCTGTCCCTCTCACTATACCCCTTGCCCATCCTCTGGGTTTTCCCCCCCTCCCCTTTTTCTTTCTCTCTGGGCCTCCTGTCCTATGATCCTCTCATATCCCTTTTGCCAATCAACTGTCCAGCTCTTGGCTCCATCCCTCCCTCTGCCAATCTCTCCTATCATTTTGGATCTCCCCCTCTCCCTCCCACTTTCAAATCTCTTACTAGCCCTTCTTTCGGTTAGTCCTGACGAAGGGTCTCAGCCCGAAACTCTTCCTCTTCCTAGAGATGCTGCCTGGTCTGCTGCGTTCACCAGCAACTTTGATGTGTGTTGCAGATTTGATAGGAGAGTTCCGAGTCAGAGGAAAAGAGACAAGGTTCTGTGGGCATGATAGAGACACCCAGATGGTATATTGCCTCCCTGGTGCCAGGATCACTGATGTCTTGGTTTGAGTCCATGGCATTCTCAGGAGAGAGGGTGAGCAACTAGAAGTCTTGGTGCATATTGGCACTAATGACACAGGTAGATAAGGTGAAGAGGTGAAGGGAGCTAGGTAGAAAGCTGAGAAACAGGAACTCCAGGGTAGTAATCTCTGAATTACTGCATGTGCCACATGCCAGTGAAGGTAGGTGAATGCATCCTTGTGGAACTTGTGGGGTTCAGGTTTATGGATCATTGGGATCTCTTCTGGGGAAGGTACAGCCTTTACAAAAGGATCGCCCCCAGAGTTGTTCAGGGGGGTTTAAACTAATTTGACAGGGGGAAATGAACTGGTGTGATAATGCTGAAGATGAGGTAGCTAGTTTAAAAACAGAGGCAATGTATAGTGAGGAGAGGCTGTTGGTATGGCAAAACTGCAATCAAGAGGATGAGCTGTAATGTAAAATCTCTGCCTCAGATACACCAAACGACCCGGCCTCCACTGCAGCCTGTGGTACCAAATTCCACAAATTCACCATGGTCTGGCTGAAGAAATTCCTCCATATCTCCATTTTAAATGGACACCCCTCTATCCTGAGGCTGTGCCCTCTTGTCCTAGACTTCCCCAGCATGAGAAACATCCTTTCCACATCTACTCTGTCTAGGCCATTCAACAATCAAAAAGTTTCAATGAGATTCACCCACCTCATCCTTCTAAATTCCAACGAGTACAGGCATAGAGACATCAAACTTTCCTTGTATGATAATCCTGTCATACCTGGAATCATCCTTGTGAACTTCCTCTGAACCCTCTCCAAGGCCAGCACATCTTTTTTTAGATAAGGAAACCAAAACTGTTCACAATACTCAAGGTGAGGCCTCACCTTTTGATTGGTAAAGAACACCTGCAGGGATGACAGTAGAACAGGAATGGATGGAATTTCTGGAAACAATTTGGAAGGCAGAGGATGTATACAGTACCTGTAAAATGTATCCACCTCTCTTGGAAGTTTTCATGTTTTATTATTTTACAACATTGAATCACAGTGGATTTAATTACCTTTTTTGACACTGGGATCAACAGAAAAAAGCTGTTTTGTGTCCAAGTGAAAACAAATCTCTAGAGAGTGATCTAAATTAATTACAAATATAAAACCCAAAATAATTGATTGTATAAATATTCATCCCCCTTTAATGTGACACACCAAATCATCACTGGTGCAGCCAGTTGGTTTTAGAAGTCACATAATTAGTTAAATGGAGATCTGTGTTCAGAGACCTGTGTGCATTCAAGGGGCTTCAATTGATTGTAGTAAAAATGCACCTGTATCTGGAAGGTCCCAACTGCCGGTGAGTCAGTATCCTGGCAGAACTACACCATGAAGACAAAAGAACACTCCAAGCAACTCCGCGAAAAGGTTACTGAAAAGCACAATTCAGGAGAAAGGTGCAAGAAAATTTCCAAGTCACTGAATATCCCTTGGAGTACAGTTAATTCAATCATCAAGAGATAGAAAGAAAATGGCACATCTGTAATTCTGCCTGGGTGGGAGGCAGCAGAAAGGAAACTATAGACCTGTTAGCCTGACATCAGTGGTTGGGAAGTTGTTGGAATCGATTGTTAGGGATGACATTACAAAGTACCTGGAGGCACGCAACAAGATAGGCCAAAGCCAGCATGGTTTCCTGAAAGGAAAATCCCGCCTGACTACTCTACTGCAATTTTTTGAGGAAATGACAAGCAGGGTAGACAAAAGAGATGCAGTAGACGTGGTGTACTTGGATTTTCAGAAGGCCTTTGACAAGGTGCCTCACATGAGGCTACTTAGCAAGATAAGAGCCCATGGAATTACACGGCAGTTAATAGCATAGGTGGAGCATTGGCTGATCGACAGAGAACAGAGAGTGGGAATAAAGGGATCCTTTTCTGGCTGGCTGCTGGTTACCGGTGGGGTTCCACAGGGGTTGGTTTTGGGACCGCTGGTGTTGGTGGCTAAATTTGCCGATGATACAAAGATGGGTGGAGGAGCGGGTAGTGTTGAAGAAACAGAGAGCCTGCAGAGAGACTTAGATAGTTTAGGGGAATAGGCAGAAAATGAAATACAATGTTGGAAAGTGTATGGTCATACACTTTGGTGGAAGAAATAAACGAACAGACTATTATTAAGATGGGGAGAGAATTCAAAATGCAGAGATGCAAAGGGACTTGGGAGTCCTTGTGCAGGATACCCTAAAGGTTAACCCCCAAGTTGAGTCAGTGGTGAAGGCAATGTTGTCATTCATTTCTAGAGGTACAGAATACAAGAGCAGGGGTGTGATGTTGAGGCTCTATAAGGCACTCGTGAGATCACACTTTGAGTATAGTGTGCAGTTTTGGGCTCCTTATTTAGAAAAGATACACTGACGTTGGAGAGGGTTCAGAGAAGATTCACGAGAATGATTCCAGGAATGAAAGGGTTACTGTATGAGGAATGTCTGGCAGCTCTTGGGCTGTATTCCCTGGAGTTCAGGAGAATGAGGGGGGATCTCATTGAAACATTCCGAATGTTAAAAGGCCTGAACAGATTAGGTATGGCAAAGTATTTCCCTTGGCAGGGGAGTCTAAGACAAGAGGGCACAACTTCAGGATTGAAGGATGTCCATTTAGAACAGAGATGCAGAGAAATTACTTTAGTCAGAGGGTGGTAAATCTATGGAATTTGTTGCCACGAGTGGGTGTGGAGGCAAAGTCATTGGGTGTATTTAAGGCAGAGATCGATAGGTTCTTGATCAGCCAGGGCACCAAAAGGTATGGGGAGAAGGCAGGGGAGTGGGGATGACTGGAAGAATTGGATCAGCCCATGATTGAATGGTGGAGCAGACTCAATGGGCCAAATGGCCTACTTCTGCTCCTATATATTATGGTCTAACAGAGCAGGCGTCCTCAAAAACTGAGTGACCGTGCAAGAAGAGGACTAGTGAGGGAGGCCACCAAGAGACCTATAACAACTCTGGAGGAGTTACAAGCTTCAGTGGCTGAGATGGGAGAGACTGCACACACAACAATTGTTGCCCAGCTGCTTCACCAGTAGCATCTTTATGGGAGAGTGGCAAAGAGAAACCACTATCGGAAAAAACTCACATGAAATCTCAGCTAAAGTTTGCCAGAAGACACGTAGGAGACTCTGAAGTCAGCAGGAAGAAGGTTCTATGGTCTGATGAAACCAAAATTGAATTTTTTGGCCATCAAACTAAACACTATGTTTGGCGTAGGCTGTCGGAATGCTTCACTGCAGCAGGCCCTGGAAGACTTGCGAAGGTAGAGAGTAAAATGAATTCTGCAAAATACAGGGAAATCCTGGAGGAAAACCTGATACAGTCTGCAAGAGAACTGTGACTTGGGAGAAGATTTGTTTTCCAGCAAGACAATGACCCATAAGCATAAAGCCAAAGCTACACAGGAATGGCTTAAAAACAGCAAATTTAATGTCCTGGAGTGACCAAGTCAGAGACCGTTTGGGAATTTGTGGCTGGACTTACTAGAATTACTAGATCCTGGTATGGTTCCAGAAGACTGGAAAATTTCAAATTTCACTACACTTTTCAAGAAGAGAGACAGGTAGAAGAAAGGAAACTGTAGGACAGTTATTCTTGTCGGTTTATGCAAATAAAATGAAGTGAGATGTTTATGTTTAACGAAACCCGTAACATATTTTATTGAACTCCAAAACCTACACAACAAAAGTGAGCTAAAAACCTTTTACACAATAATATCATCACGTCAGACCAACCTCTCAAATTAAAACTCCTACTCAATGTCAATGGTATAAATGAGATACATTTCTCCCAATTACATTACCCTACAGTCTGACCTAGGTGGTTGGGAAGATGTTGGAGTTGTTTATTAAGGATGAGTTCTCAGGGTACCTGGAAGCACATGACGAAATAGGCCATAATCAGGATTGCTTTCTCAAGGTAAAACCTTGCCTGACAAGTTTGTTGGAATTCTTTGAAGAAATAACAAGTAGGATAGGCAAAGGAGAATTGGTTGACATTATGCACTTGGATATTCAGAAGGCCTTTGACAAGGTGCCATACATGAAGCTGCATAACCAGCTACGAGCCCGTCGTATTATAGGGAAGATTCTACCGTGGATAAAGAAGTAGTTGGTTGGCAGGAGGCAAAGAGTGGGAACAAAGGGAAACTTTTCTGACTGGCTGCTGGTGACTATTGGTGTTCCACAGGGATATGTGTTGGGACCAATTCTTTTTGCGTTGTATGTCAATGATGGAATTGATGGCTTTATGGCCAAGTCTGCAGACAATATGAAGATAGGTGGAGAGGCAGGTGGCTTTGAGGAAGCAGAGAGGCTACAGAAGGACTTAGAGTAATTAGGTGAAAGGGCGAAAAAGTGACATGGAATACAGTGTATGGTCATGCCCTTTGGTCGAAGAAATGAAAGAGTTAACTATTTTCTATTTGGAAAGAACATACAAATAATCGAGGTACAAAGGGGTTTGGGAGACCTTGTGCAGGATTCCTTAAAGGTTAATTTGCAGGTTGAGTCTGTGGTGAGTCCAATGCAATGTTAGCATTCATTTCCAGATGACTAGAATATAAAAACAAGGATATAATGTTGAGACTTTATAAAGCACTCGTGAGGTCTCACTTGGAGTACTGTGAGCAGTTTTGGGCCCCTTATCTTATAAAGGATGTTCTGAAACTGGAAATAATTCAAAGGAGGTTCTCTACAATGATTTCAGGATTGAATGGCTTGTCATATGAAGAGCGTTTGATGTCGCTGGGCCTGTATTCACAGAATTCAAAAGAATGAGGGGTGACTTTATTGAAACCTATTGAATGGTGAAAGGCTTTGATAGAGTGGATAAGGAGAGGATGTTTCCTATTTTGGGAGAGTCTTAAGACCAGGGATGCAGCCCCCGAAGAGAGTGGCGTCTTTTTAAAACGGAGATGAGGAGGAATTTCCTGAGCCAGAGAGGGGTGAATCTGTGGAATTTGTTGCCACAGACAGCTGTGGAGGCCAAGTCTTTATGTATATCTAAGGCAGAGTTTGATGGATTCTTGTTGGTCAGAGCATGAAAGGATGCGGGGAGACGTCAGGAGACTGGGGCTGAGAGGAATATTGGATAATCCACGATGAAATGGCGGAACAGACGATGGGCCAAATGATCTAATTCTGCTCCTATATATTATATATTCTGCTCCTATATATTATGGTCTTAAATTAGCTGACAGTTGAGAAGCAGCGTATGAATAGATGAGTCTTTTACCGGTTGGCTAGCTGTGGCCTGTGGGATACTGCTGGAGCCCCAGCCAGTCAGAATATTCACAATACCTATCAATGATTTGGCTGAGGGAACTGAATCTGATTCCCAATAACAAGAAAGCTCAGTAAGAATGTGAGGAGAAGATCCAAAAAGGCTTTACGGACAGTTTTCTTTTTTGTGCCATGGACCCCTACCATTAATCGAGGGGTCGGTGGATACTGGGTTAGGAACCCCAGCTTCAAGGTGATTTAGGCTAGTTAAGTGAATGAGCAAATTTATGTATTTAGTAGAAAAAACAAAAAGGCATACTATTACTTAAATGATATTAGATCAGGAAATGTTCATATATAAAGGCATCCAGATTTCCCCTGTGACTGCATGGGTTTCCTCTGGGTGAACATAGTATATAAATCAGTACAGCACAGGAACAGGCCTTTTCGCATACAATGCTGTGCCAGACTAATTTAATTAGTAATCAAATGCCCATTAAGCTAATCCCTTCTGCTTATCCATACACATTTATTTCATGCACAATCATGTGACTGCCGAAGAGCCCCTTGAAAGCCTCTAACATCTTCGTCTCTGGGGGAAATTAATGAGAATGTGTGATGAATAAAATGGTATTGTTATAAGATAAGTATGAATGGTTGCTGCAGACTTAATGTACCAAATATCCTGTTTCTATTCTGTATGGGTCATTGAGGGAAATACTTGCTTTTAGTTTTTGTAGTTTTTGTTTCTTACAATGATTTTATAAAATGAATTATGGGAATGTTTTAAACTTGATCTTTCACTAGTTCTTCTGAACTTGGTTACTTCTGGGTGTTTTTATTTCAAGTGTTCCTATCTGCAGTTGGCAGACTAGGCCAGTTGAACACACTCCGATATAATCTCAAATTAACTCTGAAATCTAGATTAAATACAGAAAATGCCGGAAACACACAGCAGGTCAAACAACATGCTTTGAGGCAGACATTAACATTGTGTTTCATGTTGATGAATTGTCTTCAGAACTGGAAGGAAATGGAAAAAGTAGGAGCTACTTTAAGTTGCAGTAAAAGGACAGGAGTGGAAAGAACAAGGCAAATGTATGTCAGTGGCCACATTATTAGGAATCTCCTGTACCTAATAAAGTGACCACTGAGTGTAAGTTTGTGATCTTCTGCTGTTGTAACACATTCACTTCAAGGTTCGATGCGTTCTGTGTTCAGTAATGCTCTCCTGCACACCACAGTTGTAATGATGGAGTGAAAGGATAGGTAAATAGGGGTCTAGACAAAGAACACTGATTAACTTATGATCAATCACCTTCTGTGCGCCTTAGCTTACTGTTTTGGACAGTCGAAAAGAAGCTTTACCCAACAACCGGTGACATACTAGTCATTATTCTCTAAAGATAGGCAAAGGTTCAAGTAAGGAACTATCTGATCATGCAGAAGCATCTCAAGTATAGCTAAATATGGGAAGAATAGTGTAAGGGCTAGAATTGTCTGGGGAAAAGGGGAAGGTGTCCGAATGAGGAACTGATGGGCTAGCTTTGGCTTAAAATAATTATAACTAACTAACCAATGATTATTTTACATCTAATTGTATCTTAGCATGTGATTGAAATGATTCTAATATTAGCTAAACTTGTAATCGTAAGATTTCCTGCTACCTGATCAATGTTATAAATTGTGGAGAATTGTGTAATTCGGGGGCAGTGTCAGGACTGACTCTTTTGGGAGATCAGTCCGTAACTTCCCCCATAGCATGCTATGAGTAAAGAATAAAGGTTTGAAAAAGAATTATGTGTGTTAGTGCATTTGTGGTACTATTGTCTTTGCATCGGTCAGTCCAGTACGACAGTAATGCATGTTATTGTGTTACTGTTGCCTTCCTGTCAGCTTGAACCAGGCTTGCCAATCTTCTCTGACCTCTCTCATTAACAAGGCATTTTTTGTTCTTTACACCATTCTCTGTAAACTCCTGAAACTGTTGTGGAAATCTCAGGTGATCTTTTTCTGAGATACTCAAACCATTCCATGCAGCACCAATGATTATTCCATGGTGAAAATCACTTATATTTCTTCCCCATTTTGATACTTGGCCTGAAGAAGAACTGAACACCTTGACCATTTCTGCAGGCTTTTATACATTGAATTTCTGCCACATGTTTGGTATATGCATTGATGAGCAAGTATACAGTGGTACACAATAAAGTGGCTACTGAGTGTAAGTGATAGGGTGGATATATGAAACAAATAGAGGTGATGGCTGCTTAGAGAGGGTAGTAAAGGTTTAATCTGTCTTTAGGAGATATAAACAAAAAGGGATCGATGAGGAAAAAGCAGAATGAGTGAAAAAAGCAATACTGGAACTGAAATAGAAATTACTGCAATTATTAGAACTGTGAAATGAAAGAGAATGCTAGAAATATTTAGCAGGTCAGTCAGCATCTGTAGAGACAGAAGCAGGCCAGTGCCCTTCATTAAAACTAGCAAAGTGCTTAAAAATGATGACTGCAAGAAATAGAAAGAAATGCATTCCAATGCATTTGGAAAGAAGTGGATTCCAATTATTCTGGGCCATCAGTTAATCAGGGCAGCCACTTATTTGGGACAACTCTTAAAGAACAGAAACTAACTGAGATTTGTTTATTTGGGACACTATGCTGCTTAATTGGGTCAGGAGACTGCTGCTGAACGGTTTCAAACCAGAGTCACTTGCGTGCTCTTGTGTGCCCATGAGACACCACATTACTCAGAGTGAACAGTTTTCAGATAGCGTCAGTTGCATGATTTTGAGTTCAAAAAGAAGTGATCTTTGTCACTGATACTTGGTGAGAAATAAACAAGAAGACAAATCAGAACTGTTTTACTCACCGTGGTTTCAAGCATTCAGGCTTGGCGATGCCAGAAACTTCAGGATTGGAAATGAACCGATTTCACTACTTCAGCAGGTTAAGAGTTATAGAGAATTTGAAGGTATTGACGATTATCTTGAATATTACAATAAAAATGAAGATTTGGAGGATGTAATCATCGAAAGCATTGCAGAATGGCAGTCTGCTAACTGCACTAGGTGTCTGCACTGATTTTGTTTATTTGTAGTCAATCAAATGAAAACGGCATTGTACACTGGATGAACTAATATACAGTTTTATAGTACTGTAGTGATATTGGTGGTGTTCTAATTTGTTCTGTATTTCATTTAATTACATACATTATTACTCAGTTAAATGGGAGTTTGTCTTTTTTATATCTTTTGAACTATTTCCATGAAATTTTGGCTAATGGGCAGCCGCTTAATTGGGCCAAGATAAATTGGTCCCAATGTATTTCGATTAACCAGAATCCATTGTATTTCAACATATTCATAGTGGTCTGGTTTGAATTCTAACTTCAGCTGTTCCTGGATAGAAATAAAAGGAGTAGAGATCTCTTCAAAACTAAGATTAGAGCTGATATGTACATGTTGTATTTGTTAGTGTTTCTGAGTTTTACTCCAAGATACCCCTGCTGTCTCTCACTGGGAGACAAATTCCACCAACAATCAAAAAAAAAATCAAGGAAAAGCACATATTAATTCAACAGTGCTGCCAAATTAAATTGTGCATGCTTAGTCAGTATTTTAATTAATAGCATAAGCTCCGCTTTATTTCCATAGAGCTCATTGCTTTCAAGTATTATTTTCATAAATATTATGATAGTATGTCTGAAAATTAGATTTTCTTTTAACTTGGCCTGCAAAATCTAGTACTAAGATCGTTAAACTTTTCCTTAAACCTATCCAGATGCAGATTTGGACCCAAATTATTAACATTTCCTTCCCCCACTTGATCCACTCATTTGCTGCAGCAGTCATTTTTATTGCTTCAGAATCCAGCATCTACAGTTTCTTGTATTTCCAATCCTTAAAAAGAAAACTGTGCTGAGATTTATTGTGCTCTGCGTCAATTTGTAGTTTAATCCAGTTATGGAACAGTAAAAGAATCAAAAATCTTACATCAACACATATTGATTGGGTTGCTTAAAGGCTCAATTCACATCTGTGGCAGAATTCTGGAAACAGGGCTTGACCTGGCTTCTGGGAGAAATAATGTGGGACTTCCTCCCTCAGGGAACAGAATATTTAAGTTGTTGAGAAAAGGTGTTGTTTAAGCTACTGGTGGATTTTCCCATTAATGTTCTGGGTGTTGCGGGCACTATGGTTGGAAAAGTATTTTTAGTTGAATTAAAGATGAGTTATAAATGCAGATCTTACCAATACCCAAATCCGGTAAATGAACGAAGCAAAATGATTAATGTGGCTCTGATGCGTAAGCTCATTTACAGATTTCTGGCTCAAGTTGTTTTTTGGACGTTATTGCAACATCAGGGGTTACTGTGGTTGATCTTCGTCATTGACTTACATCCTGCTGTTCCCTCGCATTTCTACATTGTGCAGAAAACATAATTGTCAGTAATTTAACCCATTGTAGATTTTGTTCATCAACATGGTTGCTTAAGACTTCCAAAAGTTTGCTCTATTCTACTATTATATTGTTGTATATTAGGTAAATGGAAATGACTGTCGAAAGTCAAAGGTTACTGTTCCAAGGTAACTGGATGACAGTTACTATTTTGAACAGTGGCCAGGTTTCCGTGAAAAAGCTGAGAACTTTTTGAAAGTAAAAATGAAAAAAAAGAATTAAGATTATTATATGCTAACTAATTTCATATCAGGCCCATATGTTGGAAAACAATGTTTGCCTTTCTTTTGCTTCAGTAAGCCACATTTTCTGGCCAAAATACTCATGGCTGTCATTTGCTGGCTCTCGTAAAGTCTCCTGAGGGAGATTGGAATGAATGAAAATTCTAAAACAAACAGGGTTTAGTTCTGAGTGGAAGAGCTGGACTGATATTACTCTGGGGCAGAAGCCATCATCCAGCGATGGGAATAGTTCATTCAGTGCTCACCTTTCTAAGCAAGTTTCCTGAAACCAACACAATTACAGAAATTAGACTCCACTGGTTAAAGCCAAGACTTGATGGAATCTCTTCTGACATTGCTTTCCTGCAGTTGTCACTATTCCAGGTTCTCCACTAGCTTCCAGAAGCTATAATTGCCAGGTCACAACTTCCAAGGTGGTTTTCTAGGCAGTCAATTGTTCGATGATTTTGAATTTGTCCTGTATTTTGGTGTGACAGTCTTTTAATGGACAGCAAATAAGTGCATTCCCTTTCAATATAGGTAAATCTTTCTTTCCATGAATGGAGGAGATAGGATGTATAACAGAAGCAGATAGATAAATAATAATACTTAAAATTATCAGATTTACCAGTGCAATTTATCTTATGTCTGAGATATCATGGATAAAAGAAGGTTCCCAGTCACTCACTCCAAATGTGCATTGCAGCAGTTCCAATTGTACCAAGGTTTACTTTGGTTGAAGACAATGCAGCCAAATTTTAAAAGCAGGTACAACATCTGTCTGTTTCTATATCTGATGCCCAAGGAATACTCAATAAATACCATGTTTAATTCATTGTCCTAAAATGAACATATTTTGTCTCGAGATAGGTATTTCAGACGGCTTCTTAACTATAATTTTGAGTGGCTTGTGATCACTGAGTACTCTTGTGAAGTGGCCAAAAGTGTATTGATGAAAACACTCAGGTGCAAAAATGATTGCGAGCATTTCCTTTTCGAACGCTGCGTAACGCGTTCCTGTGTCCTTTAGCGCTCTGCTTGCATATGCGATTGGACGTCCATTTTGGAGGAGTGCTGCCCCTAGGCCTTTGTTGCTGGCGTTACATTGGATGGTTAGCTCTTCCTTAGAATTGTGGTATGCTTCGGATACCATCCGCTTGATCTTGGAGAGAGCGTTTTGCTGCTCAGTTGACCACTCCCATGCTACACCTGGCTTTGTCAGCTGTCTTAATGGCTCAAGGGTATCTGAGAGGCTTGGTAGAAAATGGCTCAGGTAGTTGAAAAATCCAATCAATCGCTGCACTTCCTGCACATCCGTGGGTGCTGGCATGCTGAGAATGTCAGTGACCTTTGCAGGATCAGGCTGAAGTCCCTCACTTGTGATGAGATGCCCCAAAAAGGGTACCTCTGTCGCTCTGAAGACAGATTTGTTTTTGTTGAGCCTGATATACTGCCCTGCACAACACTGTAATAGCTGCTTAAGTGTCACATCATGATCAGCGATTGCCTTTTCCTGCGTTTCCCCTTTTCCATACACCAGAATGTCGTCTGCGACGCAGATCGCTCCCGGTAGTCCTTCCAGCGCCTGATGCAGCCTGCGCTGGAAGACCTCTGATGAAACGTTGGTTCCAAACGGCAGTCTGAGCCATCTATACCACCCGAAAGGTGTGTTGAAAGTGGTGAGCACGCTTGATTCTCTGTCCAGTTTCACTTGCCAGAATGCAGAACTCATATCAAACTTGCTGAAAACCTTAGCCTGGTCAAGATCGGGCAAAATGTCCTCTATCACCTGAAGGGTGTAGTGTTCTCTCCTCAGCACTTTGTTCAATGGTCAAAGGTCAATGCGTAGACGAAGATTGCTGTTCTTCTCCTCTGCGACCACTAACTGGCTAACCCACCCTGTAGGTTCATGGACTGGAGCTATCACATTGCGGTCTACCGGTTGACCAAGCTCAGCTTTCACTTTCAGCTTCATAGCGTGAGGTAGATGTCGTGGGGGTAACACTGTGGGTTGAACTTCCTGGTCAATCTGCAGGTGGGCTGCACCTGGAAGCCCCCCAAGCGCATCATCGAACACCGCTGCATAGCGTTCTTCTGGTGTGCATTGTTTTGCTTTAAGTGTAGATGCATGCACCCGGCGAAAATTGTCATCATTGACCGCAATCAGCTGCATTTGCTGGCTGGCGCTACTTCCTAGAGATGATGTAAAGTCATCAGCGACCATGACAAATTCGACAGAATACTTGCGATTCGTTATGGGGTTACACAATTTCACTCTACACATCCCTTCTGCATCCATGTTGGTCTTGTTCCACATCATCAGCTTTTTTTGTGCATTGTCTTAGTGTGTGGTCTACTCACTCCAAGTATTTGCGGGGTAAAATGTTAATGCTCGCCCCGCTGTCGACTTGGAAGTTTATTGGATTTCCATTGATGAGCATCTGTGCGTATACGTCATCCTTTGTCCTCAAACAGTTGACCACCAGTGTGACATTGTCGATAAACTCGGTGCTGCTGTCACTGTCAGTTTGGTCATCGCTTTGTGCTTCCACCCCATGCACGGGCTTCTGCTTGCATACCTTTAGATTAGATTAGATTAGATTATGAGGACATGCAGTCCTCTTTTATTGTCATTTAGTAATGCATGCATTAAGAAATGATACAATGTCCCTCCAGAATTATATCACAGAAACACAAGACAAACCAAGACTGAAAAACTGACAAAAACCACATAATTATAATATATAGTTACAACAGTGCAAAGCAATACCGTGATTTGATAAAGAACAGACCATGGGCAGGTAAAAAAGAAGTCTCAAAGTCTCTTGAAAGTCCCATCGTCTCACGCAGACGGTAGAAGGAAGAAAAACTCACCCTGCCATGAGCTTCCAGCGCCGCAAACTTGCCGAAGCAGCACCCTGGAAGCACCCGACCACAGCCGACTCTTGAGTCCATCCGAAAACTTCGAGCCTCTGACCAGCCCTCTGACACCGAGCACCGAGCACCATCTCTGCCGAGCACTTCGACCCCGGTCCTGGCAACAGGCAATAGGCAAAGCCGAGGATTTGGGGCCTTCCCCTCCGGAGATTCTTGATTGCACAGTAGCAGTGGCAGCGAAGCGGGCATTTCAGAAGTTTCTCCAGATGTTCCTCCATGTCTCCATCAAATCAGGATTGTGCACGGTACCTACTTCACAAATATGATATCATTTCAGAGCGGCCACACGTGCTGCATCACGTCGCCATCTTCTCCTCCTCTCTTTGATTTTTGGCAAAGTGATTTCGAATGCCACACACCTTGCACACCTGTCCGTATGCTGGGTATTGTTGCTTGTCTCTTGCATGTTCCGTGCCACAGTACTTGCAAGGGTTCACTTTGCTTCTGTGGCTGTTCAAGGCGCCTTTTGCTCTGTCTTCATCACTAGCACTAGCCCTCTGTCCAGGATGCTTTGAGCCTTTCTTGTTAGTGCGAGGTTTAATCCCATGGACAGTAGCGGATCTGCGATCTGCAGCTGTACTGAATGCTTGTAGGTGTGATTCAGCCATTTCTGTGCTTTTACAGATGTCAATGCAGCCATTGAGCGATAGCTTTCTCTCTTGTAACAGACGTTTCCTGGTTTGGGAGTCATTAATGCCCAGTATGATCTTGTCTCTCTGCAGACTGTCTGACATACATGAGCAAAAATTACATGTCTTTACAAGAGATCTAAGGCTGGCATAAAACGATTCAAAGGTCTCACCTTGTTCTTGTTGCAGCTTGTCGAACAAGTACCGTTCATATGTTTCATTTTTCTCACCGATAGCCTATCTGTCAAATGCAGCTAAAATCTTTGTGAGGTCTTGGCCTTCAGCCTTGTCTGCAAACACAAAACTGTTGTAGACCTCAAGTCCTGACTGTCCAACTGTATGTAAAAATAATGCCGTCTGGTACGCTGGAACCTGTTTGTGCAGTTGTGCTACGACGCTGTAGTTAGTCCACATCTGCCGCCATGTCTTCCATCTGTCCATCACTCTGCAGTTGACCGTCACGGCCGGTCGCGGGCGGATGCCGCTGACTCGGGGAGGACTTTTGCCCTGACCATGGTTCCCCGGCACGGGGTCACCCGCGGGTGCTGGGTGCCGCTGAGATTCTGCTGTCTCACCTCCCGGCATTGCTACTGCACCCGTCTCTATTTGTGGCTGGTTGCTCGTCTCGGTCGACATTTTTCTACTCTTACACTCACCCACCGATGTTTCAGAGTTGCGCTATTATTATGCTACCAACTGAAAGTTGAAAAAATCGGGTGCAGCGGTTGAAAAAAGCAATTTTCCAAGCCCCACCACTGCCACCATGTCTCGAGACAGATATTTCAGATAAAAACGATGGCGCATGCGCACCAACTTTAAACATCTGCTCACGAGTGCATGTACAAGTATATTACAACATATTTCAGAAGTAGTGATGCTAAGATCACTAAAAATACTGAAATTTTGGTTAAGCATCATACTTGGTGTAGTGACGTAGATTATTTATGTATGGTCAGTTTCTTAGGTGGAGGAGTGCAACTTGATGTGGTCTTCTTCTGCTGTAGCTCATCCACTTCAAAGTTCATTGTGCTGTGCCTTCAGGGATTCTCTTCTGTGCACCCCAGTTGTTTGTAATGGGTGGTTATTTGTGTTCAGAATCATAAGGCTCAGGTTTGAAATAACTGGCATATGTCATGAAATGTGTTGTTTTGTGGCAGCTATACAACTAATAAAAACTATAAAATACAAAAAAAATAGATTGTTATGCTTTGGGGGCAGTGGTGGGGGAGGTGGAAGTGCATGGTGGTGTGGTCGACAGCCCACCCCTACGTTTCTCATGACCAACACTGGTTATTGTTCTTGTGTTAAAATGCTTTTGTGGGATTATGGTGGGATGTTCCAGTTCATATATTGTTACATTCTAGCTTTGGTTATATTGAGTTAAACTATATAACCATATAACAATTACAGCACGGAAACAGGCCATCTCGACCCTTCTAGTCCGTGCCAAACTCTTACCCTCACCTATTCCCACTGACCTGCACTCAGGCCATAACCCTGCATTCCTTTCCTGTCCATATATCTATCCAATTTAACTTGAAATGACAACATCGAACCTGCCTCAACCACTTCTGCTGGAAGCTCGTTCCACACAGCTACCACTCTCTGAGTAAAGAATTTCCCCCCTCATGTTACCCCTAGTTCTCTCTCTGGGTCTGTTTTTTGTGTTTATCACAATAAGACAATTGTTGAGTTTAACGAGCTTCCTTGTCTGTCATTATGGACCAAATGCTCCCCACATTGGTGTCAGGAGCGGAATCCGAAATTGACAATGAGATTGAAGAGATACAATATTGGATAGAGTGCCTTAAGACCTAGGGAGTAAATCGAGGGACCGAACAGTATGCCTCCCCCACTAGAAGCTTTTTGTATAATGCATGGCTCCAGGGTTGAACACCAAATGTTTTTTTTTCTTGTTTAGTAGGTTTTTTTTGTCACCAAAATTTTTTCAATCTTTAAAGCAATGATTTTTTCTTGAGACATTGTAAGTGTTGCCTACTTCCATGTACTTCTGTTAATTTTGGAAAATAATAATAAAAAGATTTGAAAAGTATGCCTCCCCCACATCCCCGGGCCAGATTCATGAAGGTGGGACCCTAACGGCGCACCTGGTAACTGATCATTTTGCCTTCCCAGTGAGCCACGTCAGAGCAAGCGTACCCAGGCTCCCCAGCCTGGGAGACATGGCAGAGCGCATCATCATCCTCCGTTGTGACCTGCACCGGCGAACCCAAGACGTCGTAGCCATGGGAGGATGGACAACATGGCAGATGCCGCTGGTGCAAGAGGAAGACCAATGGGCCTCAACGATTAACATCACAAGGTCCACTCTGAAGCCTCCCCGATACAACAGTAACAGCCACGTGGACCATTACCTTGTGCGAGGTAATGACTCATGCCACAACAGGTAGGCCCCACCGAGATGGCGGTGCACCTTGCCCTGGCACTGGAGGGGGATGCCCTGCGGGCCCTCCTCAACCTAACGCTGGCTGAGTGTCAGAATGCTCTCCACGGTACATCTATAGAAGTTTCTGAGTGTATTTGTTAATATAGCAAATCTCTTCAGACTCATAATGAGGAACTACCACTCCCACTGTCAGGCTCTGGAGCAAAAGGGGACAATTACACTTCCCCATCCATTGAGATGTTCTCACAATCAATGATCTCTCTTTAAGGATTCATTTTCTCATGATTTTGTTATTCATTGCTATTTATTTATATTTGCATTTGTACAGTTTGTCATCTTCTGCACTCTACTTGAAGTTTCATTGATCCTGTTATAGATTGGCTGAGTATGCCTACAAGAAGATGAATCTCAGGGTGGTATGTGGTGACATATATGTACTCTGATAATAAAGTTTACTTTGAACTTTGAATTTTGATATACAGTATATATATATTTCTCATGGTGATAAGTCACTTTGAGTTTCCACTATTTGTTCTTTGGCACACACAGCTTTATTTGACCTGTTGAGGGCCATGTCTGCAGCTGTATGCACTCAGCAGGCTTGAACAAAATAAATAAACTTCTGAAAGAATGAAAGACAACCTTTATCCTCTTTTGTAAGATACAGAAAATTGTTCCTATGGCAGAAGGGACATTAAAGTGATTGTGAAAAGGGAAGTCTGACAATCGTGGGCTTAAGAAGGTGAAAGGAAAATCGTACACCTAATAGGCAAAGGTTTAAATTTGACTTATGCTTAAGAACTTGTAATGAAGTAATGGCTGAGTTTGAAATTAATTGAAAAAATCATAAGATATACAGTAATTCTTAAAGGTGTTATGGACAAGGTTAGTGAACTGAGCTATTGATAATTCAGAGGCAGTTGTTATCAGAAGTGAATCTGACCTTTGAAAATATGCTGAATATTGTCCAAGCAATGGAGGATTTATATGTGAGACTGTCTCTTCCACATAACAGAATGCACTGGGGACTGGTGGCAAAAGTCAGAGAGAAAATCATTGAACCTGTTATGTACTCTGACTTGACAATGTTACGACACACACCATCCATGCCTGATTCTGAGGTTTAGATGCTATAACTCCTGGAGTATGAATAGGTGCCGAGGCCCTTTTAGAGATTCTGGACAGTCCCACTAACTGGCAATCATATTTTGGGGGCCAAGGATTGAAAATTTAAGGAGAGCCTGAATTGAGGTTTGAAGCTCAATTGTAAACCTGCCAGTGATTTCATCTAGTGTTTGTTTTGTGCTCAGATTCTTGATCCAGTTTGAAACCATGTCTCGATCCTGGTCTCCAATGCTCCAGCATTTGGCTCCAAGCCATTCTCGTCAGGGACTCTTATTGCAGTATGACTGAGCCAGTACAGGTGCAGCAGGGTTTCAGAGTATTTCGTCTGCTGTGACTAGCCACAGCAAAGATATTTCCTGACAGAGCCTGGAGATACACGACCTCCAAGTAGCCATCGGTCAACTTTGGCAAGGAGGAGGTCAGAGTCATTTGGGAGAAGCCAATGGTACCACTCTGGAGCCAGTACATCTTCCAACCCCAGAGAGATTCGACGGTGACCCGGGCCCTTGCCACAGCTTCTCATCCAGTGTTCATTAGTGTTTGAGCTCCAGCCGTCTCGGTTCCCTTTGGAGTGCTGTAAGGTGGCCTTCATTATCTCTTTTCTGTCTGGGAGAGGTCAAGGAGCGCTAGCCCGGGCTCAGACTCAATGCACCATTGTTCTACTCCCCAGCCTCAGACCACGACCAGCCCGCTGCTTGCTCAAGATCCGGTTGCACCCATGCAGACGGGTTGCACTAGACTCGGCTGATGAGAGGTCCCGGTGCTGGAGTCAAGATTGCTGCTTTTACTGCAGGGAAGCAGGTCAAAAGTCTGAAGGTGCAGCCACCTGGGGAACTGCTAAGACTGTCCAATGTTGGGAAGATTGTGACGGTAGCAACCGCTACGCCCAACTCCACAGATTCTGGTTTTGTGCTGAAGGTGGAGTTTACCTGGGGTCTGTGGACTCAGGGGGAACAGGTAATTCTCTTGGTAGAGGAACCACCTGTCAGTTCCACATACTGCTGGGAGAGTTGAGCCAGCCTATGCTGCAACTGTCTTGGATGGCCGCACGCTAGAGATATGGGCAGATCTAGCAAAGGACTGTGGTGTTGCAGATCAGGATAGGGGATCATGTGGAAGACATTAGTTTCTACATTACTGACTCTCCACTCATACCCCTGATCATTAGGTACCCTTGCCTGTCTCAGCATAACCTGCCTGTGGACTAGAGGGAGGGGAGAATCATTGCTTGGTTCTCGGGTTTCGGTTTGGTGTTCCAAACCCCAGACTCTCCTGAGACCAGCTGCCAATGAAGGGATCGACTTCCGCGGAGGGTAATCTGGAGCCTTCAGAAAACCCAGTCCTACCTTCAACGGGAGACAAGCTGGCTACAGCCAGTAGGCCTAACCACAATCTGTGCAGATCTCCTCCTCGCTGACGACCATAAGACATAGGAGCAGAATTAGGCCACCTGGCCCATTGAGTCTGCTCTGCCATTCAATCATGGATGATCCTTTTTTTTTCTCCTCCTCAACCCCAGTTCCTGGCCTTCTCCCGTAACCTTTGATGCCATGTGCAATGAAGAACTTATCAATCTCTGCCTTAAATACACCCAGTGACCTGACCTCCACAGCTGCATGTGGCAATAAATTCCACAAATTCATCACCCTTTGGCTAAAGAAATTTCTCAGCATCTCTGTTTTGATAGGGCGCCCCTCTATCCTGAGGCTGTTCTCTCTTGTCCTAGACACTCCCACCATGGGAAACATTCTTTCCACTTCTACTCTGTCTCTGCCTTTCAACATTCGAAAGGTTTCAATGAGATCCCCCTTCATCCTTCTGAATTCCAATGAGTACAGACTCAGAGCCATCAAACCTTCCTCGTATGATAACCCTTTAATTCCTAGAATCATCCTCATGAACCTCCTCTGGACCCAATGCCAGCACATCTTTTCTAAGATGAGGAGCCCAAAACTGTTCACAATACTCAAGGTGAGGCCTCACCAGTGCCTTAAAGAGCCTCAGCATCACATCCCTGCCCTTGTATTCTAGACCTCTTGAAATGAAAGCTAACATGTTATTTGCCTTCCTCACCACCGACTGGACCTGCAAGTTAACCTTTTACATCAACACTGGTGCACCTCAGGGGTGTGTGCTTAGCCCGCTGTTCTACTCCCTCTACACCCATGACTGTGTGACTAGGCATAGCTCAAATACCATCTATAAATTTGCTGACAATACAACCATTGTTGGTAGAATCTCAGGTGGTGACGAGAGGGCGTACAGGAGTGAGATATGCCAACTAGTGGAGTGGTGCCGCAGTAACAACCTGGCACTCAACGTCAGTAAGACGAAAGAGCTGATTGTGGACCTCAGGAAGGGTAAGACGAAGGAACACATATCATCATATAGGGATCAGAAGTGGAGAGAGTGAGTAGTTTCAAGTTCCTGGGTGTCAAGATCTCTGAGGATCTAACCTGGTCCCAACATATCGATGCAGTTATAAAGAAGGCAAGAAAGAGACTATACTTTATTAGGAGTTTGAAGAGATTTGGTATGTCAACAAATTCACTTAAAAACTTCTATAGATGTACCGTGGAGAGCATTCGACAGGCTATATTATTGCCTGGTATGGGGCCTATGGACAGTATCAAAATAAGCTGCAGAGGGTTGTAAATTTAGTTGGCTCCATCTTGGGTACTAGCCTGCAAAATACCCAGGATATCTTCAAGGAGTGGTGTCTCAGAAAGGCAGCATCCATTTTTAAGGACATCCAGCACCCAGAGCATGCCCTTTTCTCATTGTTACCATCAGGAAGGAGGTACAGAAGCCTGAAGGCACACACTCAGTAATTCAGGAACAGCTTCTTCCCCTCTGCTATCCAATTTCGAAATGGACATTGAACTCATGAACACTACCTAACTTTTTAAAATATGTATTATTTCTGATTTTGGCACAATTTTTAATCTATTCAATATACATATACTGCAATTTATTTGTTTGTTTATTTATTTATAATGTATGTATGTATGTACGTTTTATTTGATTGTTTTCCTTCCTCTTCTATATTATATATTGTATTGAGCCGCTGCTGCTAAGTTAACAATTTTCATGACACATGCCGGTGATAATAAACCTGAATTTGATTCTGTTTCTGAGCCCTGACCCAGTCCAGTGAAGGGTGTGCTGGAACGAGATCTCTGGTTCAGGAGCAAACCAAGGAAGTGCCCAAGCAGTATGGAACTCTGGCAGCAAAGCCAAGGGGCTCCAGTTGCCAGATACCATCTAAGGTGAAGGCTCCAAAATGGAGGCCCTTGGAGCCTAGTCCCAGGAGCACAAGGACCATTTATTGTGCCTCATTGCCAATGTCTGAGAAGACAGATGACAATTTGGACTGTGATTTGACTTCTATTTTCACCAAAGACTTTGTGGACCTATGGGGGAGTCTCAGAAGTCATGATCAGAGGAGAGTTCAGGGGGTGATTACAACCAGTAGAAATCCCTTCCATTTGCAAGAATTTGGAAGAGGCTTTCAGTAAGGGAAAGGCCTTGACTCTTCCTCCGCACTGACATTTCGTCTGTGCAATAGATCTACTGCCGGGTACGTGTCCTCTGCGGGGTCCATTATACGTGCTCTCAGGCCCAGAGAGAAGTGCTACTGGGGAGTATGTTAAGGAGGCTCTTGCCCTGGGATTCATTCGACCCTCCATCTCTCTTTCATACAGAAGAAGGACGGCAGTCTGTGGCCCTGCATTGATTTTAGAGGACTGAATCACATAATGGTCAAGAATCGTTACCCTCTTCCACTCATGAACATTGCTTTGGAGATTCTCCAAGGGGTAAGAGTATTCTCGAAGCTGGACTTGCAGAGTGCATACAACTTGGTTCGTATAAATGAGGTGATGAGTGGAAGATGGCTGGAAGGAGCCCTGCACCCAACCTCAAGGGCTCCAGCCTCTGCCTGTTCTGGAAAGATCATGGGTTTACATCTCCATGGACTTTGTCACAAGTTTTTTCCTTCCAAGGGGAGGGCTGTTAACATGGTCATTGTGAATTGTTTTTCAAAGACCTGCAAATCCATCGCCTTAGACAGACTTCCATCTGCAGCGGAGACAGCTAAGATTGTCTTGCAGCAGGTTTTCAGGATCCACGGTTTTCCAGTGGACATTGTGTTGGATTGTGGTCTGCAAGTTGCATCATGTTTCTGGAGGGCATTCTGCAAACTGACTGGGGCAAGAACAAGTCTTTCCTTTGGGATTCACCTGCAGTCCAAGGCCAAATGGAGCCAGTGAACCAAGATATGGAATGTCCCTTAAGAGCCTTACGTCTGTGGTAGGAAAGCTGTTGGAAAAGATTCTTAGAGATAGGATCTGTGGGCATTTAGAGAATCATGGTCTGATCAGGGACAGTCAGCATGGCTTTGTGAAGGGCAGATCGTGTCTAACAAGCCTGATAGAGTTCTTTGAGGAGGTGACCAGGCATATAGATGAGGGTAGTGGAGTGGATGTGATCTATATGGATTTTAGTAAGGCATTTGACAAGGTTCCACACAGTAGGCTTATTCAGAAATTCAGAAGGCATGGGATCAAGGGAAGTTTGGCCAGGTGGATTCAGAATTGGCTTGCCTGCAGAAGGCAGAGGGTGGTGGTGGAGAGAGTGCATTCAGATTGGAGGATTGTGACTAGTGGTGTCCCACAAGGATCTGTTCTGGGACCTCTACTTTTTGTGATTTTTATTAACGACCTGGATGTGGGGGTAGAAGGGTGGGTTGGCAAGTTTGCAGACGACACAAAGGTTGGTGGTGTTGTAGATAGTGTAGAGGATTGTCGAAGATTGCAGAGAGACATTGATAGGTTGCAGAAGTGGGCTGAGAAGTGGCAGATGGAGTTCAACTCAGAGAAGTGTGAGGTGGTACACTTTGGAAGGAGAAACTCCAAGGCAGAGTACAAAGTAAATGGCAGGATACTTGGTAGTGTGGAGGAGCAGAGGCATCTGGGGGTACATGTCCATAGATCCCTGAAAGTTACCTCACAGGTAAATAGGGTAGTTAAGAAAGCTTATGGGGTGTTAGCTTTCATAAATCGAGGGACAGAGTTTAAGAGTCGCGAGGTAATGATGCAGCTCTATAAAACTCTGGTTAGGCCACACTTGGAGTACTGTGTCCAGTTCTGGTCGCTTTACTATAGGAAGGATGTGGAAGCATTGGAAAGGGTAAAGAGGAGATTTACTAGGATACTGCCTGGTTGAGAGAGTATGGATTATGATCAGAGATTAAGGGAGCTAGGGCTTTATTTTTTGGAGAGAAGGAGGATGAGCGGAGACATGATAGAGGTATACAAAATATTAAGAGGAATAGATAGAGTGGACAGCCAGTGCCTCTTCCCCAGGGCACCACTGCTCAATACAAGAGGACATGGCTTTAAGGTAAGGGGTGGGAAGTTCAAGGGGGATATTAGAGGAAGGTTTTTTGCTCAGAGAGTGGTTGGTGTGTGGAATACACTGCCTGAGTCAGTGGTGGAGGCAGATACACTAGTGAAATTTAAGAGACTACTAGACAGATATATGGAGGAACTTAAGGTGGGAGGTTATATGGGAGACACGGTTTGAGGGTCGGCACAACAATGTGGGCTGAAGGGCCTGTACTGTGCTGTACTATTCTATGTTCTATGTTCTATGTTTTATGCCTGGCCCCTGAAAGACTGAACAAGTGGGGTGACCATTTGATCTGCGCAGAGGTCACCCACGACGACTGTCTCCTTTCGAATGCCATTTTGAGTATTTTCCACCATTCTTCCCTAAGCAGGAGGCAGAGGTTGGGGTTCCTGCACGTGAAGATCTCGTCTGACGCTGCAAGGAGAGATGGATGAGGGCAAGGGAGATTTTGTTAGCTGCTATCCAGAAGGCTGAAATAAAGGCTAACTGCAAGAGAAGACAGGGACCAGTTTTGCAGGTCTACAGGTCTGGCTGTCGACTCTGGATTTGCCTCTGCAAGTGGAGTCCAGGAAATTGGCACCCAAGTTCATTGGACTCTTCATGATTCTCAGGAAAGTAAAACCAGTGACCTACAGCTTGCAGCTCCCCATGACCTTTAAGATCAATCCCACTTTCCACGTTTCCAAGTGGACAGCCTGTTGGCCCCACGCCGTCACCCTGCTGCCACCCAGGTATGTTGATGGGGAGCAGGTCTTCACTGTGAGAAGAATTTTGGACCTGTGTACTGTTCGAGATGTTTGGCAATATCTTGTGGACTGGGAAGGATTCCAACTGGAAGAGAGGTGCTGGGTGCCTGAAAGAGACTTCTTGGATCTGGCTCTCATCCATGAGTGCAATTATTGTCTCTTCCGAGCAGACAGGGACATCAGGGGTCGGCTATAGGGGAGGGGCTCCTGTTATGACACGCCCCCCATCCGCACTAGCTTCTGACGTTTAGTATCCCTGGAGTATGGATAGCTGGTGCGACCACTGTAGAGATACAGGGCAGTCCCGCTAATTGGCAATCATGTTTTGGGTGCCAAGGATTGAGCATTATAGGAGGAGCAACTACACTGAGGTTTGGTGCTCGGTCGCAAGCCTACTAGTAATTTTGTTTTGTGCTCAAATTCTTGATCCAGTTTGAAACCATGTTTCAATCCTAGTCTCGAATACTCCAACATTTGTGTATAAGCCATTCTCATCAAGGACTCTTGTCACAGGCAACACCTGTTGTGTACATGTAAAAGCATGATAGATCATTTAGGATCTGTAAAAATTACAAATGGATTATAAATGGAGTTTCATCCTTGGAGTAGTGTTCTATTAATAAAATAGATGACATGCACAATTTTGTCTGGAGAAAAATAAAGAGAAGTTTACCAAGTTTAAGATGCTTCATGAATATCCATTGTTAGTGTTAAAGAATCACATGCATTTCCATTGTCAGTGTTAGAGAATGGATCTAAAGAAATATTTGATCATCAATACACAGGGCTTGTTCACAAAAAAATTGAATACATTTTGGACTTTTGCCTGTGACTGCATTCTTTCAGAGAATTATGGAAGGATTGTAGGACACTCCCAGGGTAGGGCAATTAAAATTAGAATCAGGTATATTATCACTGGCATATGTCATAAAATTTCTTGTTTTGCGGCAGCAGTACATTGCAATACACAATAACAAAACATATATAAAATATAACAAGAAATATATATATATATATATATATATATAGAATTATATAATTCGTTTAAAAAGAAAGCAAATAGATAAACATAGTAGTGTACATGGGTTCGTTATCCATTCAGGAATCTGAAGGCATAGGGAAAAAGTTGTTCCTGATGAGCTGAATGTGTCTTTAGGCTCCTGTATCACCTCCTTGACAGTGGCAATGAGAAGAGGGAATGTGGGAATGCTCTGGGTGGTGACAGTCCTTAATGATAGATGCCACCTTTTTAAGATATCCTCGAGCTAGGGAGGCTACTGCCCATGATAGAACTGACTGAGTTTACAACTTGCTGCAGTTTTTCTGCTCCTTTGCAATGGCCGCTCCATAGCAGATGGTGATGCAACCAGTTAGAATTGTCTTCACACACCCAGTCTCCGAATGAAATATAGCCACTGTTGTGCCTTCTTTGTAATTGCATCAATATGTTGTGCCCAGAATAGATCCTCAGAGATGTTAACACCCAGGAACTTAAAATTGTTCATTCTTTTCACTGCTGATCGCTCGATGAGGATTGGTGTGTGTTTCCTCGACTTTCCCTTCCTGAAGTCCACAATCAATTTCTTGGCCTTGCTGATGCTAAGTGCAAGATTGTTTTTGTGACACCAGTCGACCAGCTGAGCTACCTAACTCCGGTACACCACTTCGTCACCATCTGAAATTCTGCCAACAATAGTTGTGTCATCAGCAAATTTATGTCTGGCGTTGAGCTGTGTCTAGCAGAGTTGTTTTCTCACTCTTGAAATAGCCTTCAATAGGTCATACCTGGACTTCTTGTATAGTTCTGGATCACCGGTCTTGAATGCCACAGATCTAGCCCTCAACAGACTATGAATCTCCTGGTTCATCCTCGGATTTTGAGATATGTTCTTGAAGGCACACACTCATTTACACAGGTCTTGATACAGTCGGTGACAACAGTGGTGTATTCATTTTGATTCAAAGATGAATCCCTGAATATTGTCTAGTCCACTGACTCAAAACAGAGTCCTGTAAGCACTCTTCCGCCTCCCTCCTTGACCCTCACAATTGGTACTGCAGTCTTTAGTCTCAGCCTATACGCCTGAATTAGAAGTACAGCCTGGTGATTGGACTTTCCAAAGTCTGGGCATGGAATGGCATGGTAAACGTCCTTGATGGTGGTATAACAGGGGTCGTGTGGTTCAGGTTCTCTGAGAAATAAATCCCTGTGAAATCTGGAGCAAGTGTTGAGAAAACTAGAAAAGGTGGGCCTAAGTCATAGGACCAGCAAGTGTACTTTCATAGTGAGTTAAGCACAGGAATGTGCTGAACCACAATGCAAAAAGCAGAAAGTTAATTTTACCTTGTGATATTTCACCACATGGTCTTGAATGGTCCCACCTGAAAAACTAATCGGGTTTATACAGTTCTAGTGTCATAGAATCATACAGCACAGAAACAGGTTCTTTGGCCAACAACTCCTTGTCAACCATCAAACATTCACCTATATTAAGTGTCTGCCACTTACCAGCATACAAGGAGCAATTTACAGAAAACAATTAACCTATCAGTTCACTCCGGGATGATGTCGCAAGCAGAGAAAAAGTTCTCAGCTGGATAAAAATAGATTTAGAAAAGACAAAAATGGCTCTAAGGAGCACAGAAGGTTGGAATTTAATTAATTTATTTATTATAGCCCACTGATTTTCTATTACCTAGAATTAAAACATTTGTATATTTGTAAAAAATTCAAGGTAACTTGCTTGAAGCTGAACACTCACATTTATGACTGGTCACATGCTATCAGAAAAGGATACAGGGCAATTTTTGATGTGTGTTTCTGGTCAGAAAATAAGAAATGGATCTGGGGGAGATTTGTACTTTGACAGAACTGTACATAAAGTAATAAATGCCATTCATATGGTTAAATTTTATATATATATAAAATTTATACACACACACACACACACACACACACACACACACACACACACACACACATATATATACACACACACAAAAACATATACTATATATATTACCACGATGTTGATTATGCGCCTCAGAAATCTTTGGCAATATCTTTAACAAGTGAAAATGAAGGTGTATGAAATCAAGGTAATTTACATTTAAAGATTATAGGTATTGAGTGATTTCAAATACATTAGCAGGTCAAGTAAGTCAAGACCCAAAAGTGAATAAAAATGTCAATGTGTCTAACAGGTCAGAATCTTGTATATATGGAAAATTACTTAAATATTCTTGTAAGAAATGTCTGACCTGAAGATATTGCAAAAAATGTGAATATGAGAGAGAGTATTCAGTTACTAATTTCTCAAAGGACATCAATTGGCCTTCTTGAAACAAGTCCATAAAGGAAAAAATTCCTTTATTCCTCCAAAGAAAAAAGGTAGGATCACTAAGTGAAGATTTAAATAAATAGTTTCAATAAATTAAACTAAAAATGTTAAATTTTTTAAGATTAAAAAACTTACGAAACTGGTACCAGATTCGTAATGATTGATTAATCATAGGATTTATATTTAGAATAGAAATTTTGGCTAATTGTACAGGTAAAGGAGCTCCTAATAACAAAGTTAAATGAAATTGTTTCACAATTTTCAATTCCAGATCAACCCAAGGTGGTCGTTCCTCTTTATTGGTCCACACATAACGTATATTAACTGCCCAATAATAAATTCTTAAATTAGGCAAAGAAAGACTCCATCCTTTTTTAATTTTTGTAAATGACATTTTTCAATTCTTGGTCTTTTATTATTCCAAACAAAAGCTGAAATAATAGAGTCAACCTGATCAAAAAACTTCTTAGTTAGAAAAATAGGAATATTTTGAAATACATATAAAAATTTTGGTAAAATCATCATTTTACCTGCATGAATTCGACCTGCTAATGAAAGTGTAAGTGGATTCCATCTAGAAGAAAATTGCTTCATAAAATCCACTAAGGGAACTACATTAGCTCTATAAAGGTCTCCATAGTTTTTAGTGATGATAATACCTAAATATTTAAAAGAATCCGTAACTTTTAGAGGAATGTCAGCATATATAGAAGCAGAATCATTTAAAGGAAATAATTTACTTTTATGCAGGTTTAATTTATATCCTGAAAACAATCCAAATTCATTTAATAATTTCAATAAACTAGGAACAGATTCTTCAGGATTCAAAACATAAACCGAAAGATCATCCGCATAAAGGGAGATCTTATGAATAGTCCCATTTATAGAAATTCCTTGAATATTTTTAGCTTCACAAAGTGCAATAGCCAAAGTTTCCAACATCAAATTAAATAACAAAGGGCTTAATGGACATCCTTGTCTCGTACCCCGGGAAAGTTGGAAAAAGGAGGATCTACAGTTATTAGTAATAACAGTGGCAATAGGGCTTTTATATATCAGTCTAATCCATTTATTAAAATTAGTACCAAAGCTAAATTTCTCTAAAACTATTATCTATTTAGATATTTCCATTCAACTCTATCAAATGCCTTTTCAGCATCTAGAGAAACAACACACTAGGGAGTCTTAGAGAGGGATGAGTATATAATATGTAACAATCTCCGAGTGTTAGAAAATGAATAACAGCCTTTTACAAAACCTGTTTGATCCTGAGAAATAATTTTAGCTAGTATATTCTCCATCTGATTAGCCATTATTTTTGAAAGAATTTTAGCATCCACATTTAATAATGAAATAGGTCCATATGAAGCACAATCAGTAGGGTCTTTATCTTTCTTAAGAATTAAAGAAATAGAAGCTTCATAAAATGTGGAAGGTAACTCTCCTAGCACAAAAGAATCTTTAAGCATTTCCAACATATAAGGAGTAAGCAAATCTTCAAATTTTTTATAAAATCCTACAATAAAACCATCCAATCCAGGAGCTTTACCAGATTGCATTGAAAGAATAGCTTTCTGAATTTCTCTTTCAGTAAAAGAAGCATCGAGAATTTGCTGATCTTCAACAGATATTCTAGGAAAATCAATCTTTTGTAAAAAGGCATACATATTAGAAGGGTCAGCTGGAAACTGAGATTTATAGAGTTCACTGTAATAGTCTTGAAAAATGTTATTAATATCTTCATAATTACAGGCTAAACTACCATCTCCCTTATGAATTTTTAAAATTTGTCTTTTATCTCTAACTGCTTTAAGTTGAGATGCTAATAGCTTGTTACTTTTATCTCCAAACATATAACATTAACTTTTTAATTCAAGCAAATTCCTTTCAATAGGATAAGTTAATAGTAAATTATATTGTGATTGAAGTTCAACACTTTGTTTAAATAAATCAACATTAGGAGAAACAGCATAAGTGTTATCCAGGTCTTTAATTAGTTTTGAAATTCTATCTAACTCTATTTTTGTCTGTTTCTTGTGTTTAGCCAAATAGGATATTATCTCATCTCGCAGATATGCTTTAAGTGTATCCCATATAATCAATCTCGAGACATCTCCCGTGTGATTAAGAAGAAAGAAATCTTTTATCTGAATCTCTATAAATTTAACAAAGTCCGAACTTTGTAATAAATTTTCCGGAAAGGCAAGTTTACATTACTAACATCATTTAACTCAAAAGTTAAGCTTAAAGGAGCATGATCCGAGACAGCAATAGCATCATATTCACATTTCTGGACATAGACAAAAATTGGAAATCAGCTATAAAATAAACAATTCTCAAATATTTATTATGAACATGTGAATAAGAAGAATAATCTCTGTCATTAGGATGTAAATTTCTCCAGATTTCTATCAAACCATAATCAATTAAAAAGGAATTAATAAGTGTTGCCAAACGACTCAGAAGCTGCTGGTTGGTTGAACTCTTGTCAATCAAAGGGTTTAAACAGCAGTTGAAGTCACCTCCTATCAGCAGCATATATTCATTTAACTGGTAATAAACCAAATACACTTTTAAAAAAAGGATCATCTACATTAGGTCCGTATAGATTAACCAGGACAATTTTTTCTATTACAAATTGTTCCTTTAATAATTAAAAATCTACCATTATTATCTGAGACAATATCTTCTTGAATAAATAAAATATTAGATTTAATAAAAATAGATACTCCCTTTGTTTTATTTTGACAAGTAGCATGGTATTGAAGGCCCTTCCATGTTTTACATTATTTTAAAAATGAACCCTTTAGTGAAAGGTTTCATTGGGAAAATTTATAATTTACTATTACAACAGGATAACTATCCCTTACTTAAGATTAAGCAAGATTGGGAAAGAGAGCTTAACATGACCTTGATAACAGAGGATTGGTTGTGAATTTTGAAGCTGGTTAACTCTTCTTCAATTTGTGCTAGTCATTCTCTAATTCAATTTAAAATTGTACATTGTTATTATTTGACAAAGGAGAGATTGTCTAAAATATTTCCTAATGTAAATAGTCAGTGTGATAGATGCAAAACTGAGATAGCTATATTGACACATATGTTTTGGTCATGTTCTGTATTGAAACAATTTTGGAAATCTATTTTTTCTACAATTTCTAAAGCTTTAAAATTCAATTTATAACCTAATAAATTGACAGTTTTGTTTGGTATAATTCCTCAATACATTCATGGTATTTCTATATCAGACCAATACGTAATTGCATTTGTCACATTATTGGCTAGAAGGGCTATTTTATTAAAATGGAAAGATGCCTGTGCTCCCACTGTGATACAATGGTTCTCTCAGGTGATGTTATGTCTCAGTTTGGAAAAAATTAGAAGTCGAACTTTTGACCCTAGATTTGACTTTGAGAAAAGGTGGGGTTCTTTTGCCCGTTAGTATCATTTGATTTGAGTTAATAAAGATGGTCCTTTTCTGATGCTTGGTTATATAAATTTGGTTGGCGGATTGATGTCGTTTTTTAATGGAAGCTTGTATGGTGTATAGCTCCGGGTTTGTGCTCCAAACGGGTTTTTTTTCCCGCTTGTTTTTTGTTATTAGGGTTTTTTTTTTCTGTTTTAGTTAGCAGGGGTACTTTTTTTCTTTCTTTTTTCCATAAAAAAAGCTTTAACATTTTGTTTTTTTTAATTATTATTGATATACTGTTCAGCTTGGTTGATAGTTTAACTCTTATTCTACATATGGATATGTTGTCTTGATTATTTTGATGTATTTTTCTCTGTTGTTGATTTTCAATAATAATTAATAAAAAGATTTAAAAATGAAATGAAAATGTCAATATGAAGCAATACACATTTACTTACTTCAGTACACAAACAAGCATTTCTTACTAAGAAAGAAAGAGACTAACATTTGGTAAGTAAAAGCCAGATTAAAAAAAAAGTTTAACATGATGAGCAACACACACAAACTGCCAAAGGAACTCAGCAGGGCACGCAGTACCCATGGAAAAAATTACAGTCAGTGTTTTGGGCTGAAACCCATCAGCAGGATTGGAGGGAAAAAAAGCTGAGAAGTAGATTTAAAAGATGAGGGGGTGGAGGGGAGAGAGAAACACCAGGCGATAGGTGAAACCTGGAGGGGGAGGGATGAAGTAAAGAGCTGGGAAGCTAATTAGTGAAAGAGACAGAAGGCCAAGGGAGAAAGAAAAGCGGGGACCATCAGAGGGAGGTGATGGGTGGGCAAGGAGATAAGGTGAGAGAGGGAGAAAGGGAATGGGAAATGGTGAATGGTGAAAGGGGGGGGAGGGAGAGGTCATTACTGGAAGTTTGAGAAATTAATTTTCGGGCTATCAGGTTGGAGGCTACCCAAACAGAATATAATGTGTTGTTCCTCCAACCTAAGTGTGGCCTCATCACGACTGTGGAGGAGGCCATGGATGGACATGTCAGAATAGAAATGGGAAGTGAAATTAAAATGGGTGGCCACTGGGAGATCCCGCTTGTTCTGGTGGATGGAGCGTAGATGTCAGGGAAGCAGTCTCCCAATCTACATCAGGTCTCACCGATATACAGGAGGCCACACCCGGAGCACCAAGCACAATAAATGACCCCAACAGGCTCACAGGTGAAATGTTGCCTCACTTGGAAGAACTGTTTGGGGGTCTGAATGGTAGTGAGGGAGGAAGTGTAGAGGCAGGTGTAGCACTTGTTCCACTTGCAAGGACAAGTGCCAGGAGGGAGAATAGTGGGGAGAGATGAATGGACAAGGGAGTCACATAGAGAACGATCCCTGCGGAAAGCAGAAAGTTGGGGGGGGGGAGGGAAAGATGTGTTTGGTGGTGGGATCCCATTAGAGGTGGTGTAAGTTATGTGCTGGATGTATAGCCTGGTGGGGTGGTAGGTGAGGACAAGAGGAACCCTATCCCTTGTGGGGTGGCAGAAAAATGGGGTAAGAGCAGACGTGTGTGAAATGGAAGAGATGCAGTTGAGGGCATCGTTGATGGTGGAGGAAGGGAAGCCCATTTATTTGAGAAGGAGGACATCTCCTTCATTCTAGAATGAAAAACCTCATCCTGAGAGCAGATGTGGCGGAGATGAAAGTTTTGAGAGAAGGGGATGGTGTTTTTACAAGTACAGAGGCTGTAGTCCAGGTAGCGGTGAGAGTCCGTGGGTATGTACTAGAATTGGTGGATAAGCTGTCTCCAGAGATAGAGACAGTGAGATCAAGAAAGAGAAGGGAGGTGTCAGAAATGGACCAGGTGAATTTGAGGGCAGGGTGGAAGTTGGAGGCAAAGTGGATGAAGTTGACGGATTCGGCACAGGTGCAGGAAGCAGGACCAATGCAGTCGTCGATGCAGCATAGGAACAGTGGGGGATGGACACCAGTGTGGACTTGGAACATAGACTGTTCCACATAGCTGACAAACAGGCAGGCATAGCTGGGACCAATGCAAGGGCCCATGGCTATCACCTTTGATTGAAGGAAGTAGGAGGAGCCAAAAGGAGAAATTATTTATAGTGAGGACAAGCTCTGCTAGGCGGAGGAGGGTGGTGGTGGAGGGGAACTGGTTAAGTCTGGTGTTCAGAAAAAAATGGAGAGCTACACTGGTGACAATCCCACACTTTTCCTCCACTATATCAATGGCTGCATTGGTGTTCCTTCCTGCACTCGTACTGTTCACTTTGCCTCCAGCTTCCACTATGTATTAAAATTCACCTGGTCCATTTCTGACACCTTGTCCCAAACTACTACTTGTAAAAACGCCATCCCCTTCTCTCAATTCCTCTGTCTCCGCTGCATCTGCTCTCAGGATGAGGCTTTTTATTCTAGAATGAAGGAGATGTCCTCCTTTTTCAAAGAAAGGGGTTTCCCTTCCTCCGCCATCAATGCTGCCCTCAACTGCATCTCTTCCATTTCACACACGTCTTGTCCTTGCCTACCACCCTACCAGCCTCCGCACCCAGCACATAATTCTCTGAACGTTCTGCCACCTCCAACAGAATCCCACCACCAAGCACATCTTTCCCTCCCCCCCACACTCTGCTTTCCGCAGGGATCGCTCCCTACGTGAGTTCCTTGTCTATTCATTCCTCCCCACTGATCTTCTTCCTGTAACTTACCCTTGCAAGCGGAACAAGTGCTACACCTTCCCCTACACCTCCACACTCACTATCATTCAGGGCCCCAAACAGTTCTTCCAGGTGAGGCGACGTTTCACCTGTGTCTGTTGGGATCATTTACTATGATCAGTGCTCCCTGTATGGCCTCCTGTATATTGGTGAAACCCGACATAGATTGGGAGGTGGCTTCGCTGAGCATCTATGCTCCATCCACCAGAACAAGCGGGATCTCCCAGTGGCCGCCCATTTCCTATTTCCATTCTGACATAAACAACAGGAATTCTGCAGATGCTGGAAATTCAAGTAACACACATCAAAGTTGCTGGTGAACGCAGCAGGCCAAGCAGCATCTATAGGAAGAGGCGCAGTCGACGTTTCAGGCCGAGACCCTTCGTCAGGACTAACTGAAGGAAGAGTGAGTAAGGGATTTGAAAGCTGGAGGGGGAGGGGGAGATGCAAAATGATAGGAGAAGACAGGAGGGGGAGGGATAGAGCCGAGAGCTGGACAGGTGATAGGCAAAAGGGGATACGAGAGGATCATGGGACAGGAGGTCCGGGAAGAAAGACGGGGGGGGGGGTGACCCAGAGGATGGGCAAGAGGTATATTCAGAGGGACAGAGGGAGAAAAAGGAGAGTGAGAGAAAGAATGTGTGCATAAAAATGAGTAACAGATGGGGTACGAGGGGGAGGTGGGGCCTAGCGGAAGTTAGAGAAGTCAATGTTCATGCCATCAGGTTGGAGGCTACCCAGACGGAATATAAGGTGTTGTTCCTCCAACCTGAGTGTGGCTTCATCTTTACAGTAGAGGAGGCCGTGGATAGACATGTCAGAATGGGAATGGGATGTGGAATTAAAATGTGTGGCCACTGGGAGATCCTGCTTTCTCTGGCGGACAGAGCGTAGATGTTCAGCAAAGCGGTCTCCCAGTCTGCGTCGGGTCTCACCAATATATAAAAGGCCACATCGGGAGCACCGGACGCAGTATATCACCCCAGTCGACTCACAGGTGAAGTGATGCCTCACCTGGAAGGACTGTTTGGGGCCCTGAATGGTGGTGAGGGAGGAAGTGTAAGGGCATGTGTAGCACTTGTTGCGCTTACACGGATAAGTGCCAGGAGGGAGATCAGTGGGGAGGGATGGGGGTGACGAATGGACAAGGGAGTTGTGTAGGGAGCGATCCCTGTGGAATGCAGGGGGGGGGGAGGGAAAGATGTGCTTAGTCGTGGGATCCCGTTGGAGGTGGCGGAAGTTACGGAGAATAATATGTTGGACCCGGAGGCTGGTGGGGTGGTAGGTGAGGACCAGGGGAACCCTATTCCTAGTGGGGTGGTGGGAGGATGGAGTGAGAGCAGATGTACGTGAAATGGGGGAGATGCGTTTAAGAGCAGAGTTGATAGTGGAGGAAGGGAAGCCCCTTTCTTTAAAAAATGAAGACATCTCCCTCGTCCTAGAATGAAAAGCCTCATCCTGAGAGCAGATGCGGCGGAGACGGAGGAATTGCGAGAAGGGGATGGCGTTTTTGCAAGAGACAGGGTGAGAAGAGGAATAGTCCAGATAGCTGTGAGAGTCAGTAGGCTTATAGTAGACATCAGTGGATAAGCTGTCTCCAGAGACAGAGACAGAAAGATCTAGAAAGGGGAGGGAGGTGTCGGAAATGGACCATGTAAACTTGAGGGCAGGGTGAAAGTTGGAGGCAAAGTTAATAAAGTCAACGAGTTCTGCATGCGTGCAGGAAGCAGCGCCAATGCAGTCGTCGATGTAGCGAAGGAAAAGTGGGGGACAGATACCAGAATAGGCACGGAACATAGATTATTCCACAAACCCAACAAAAAGGCAGGCATAGCTAGGACCCATACGGGTGCCCATAGCTACACCTTTAGTTTGGAGGAAATGGGAGGAGCAAAAGGAGAAATTATTAAGAGTAAGGACTAATTCCGCTAGACGGAGCAGAGTGGTGGTAGAGGGGAACTGATTAGGTCTGGAATCCAAAAAGAAGCGTAGAGCTTTGAGACCTTCCTGATGAGGGATGCAAGTATATAAGGACTGGACATCCATGGTGAAAATAAAGCGGTGGGGGCCAGGGAACTTAAAATCATCGAAAAGTTTAAGAGCGTGAGAAGTGTCACGAACATAGGTCGGAAGGGATTGAACAAGGGGTGATAAAACAGTGTCGAGGTATGCAGAAACGAGTTCGGTGGGGCAGGAGCAAGCTGAGACAATAGGTCGGCCAGGACAGGCAGGTTTGTGGATCTTGGGTAGGAGGTAGAAACGGGAAGTGCGGGGTGTGGGAACTATAAGGTTGGTAGCAGTGGATGGGAGATCCCCTGAGCGGATAAAGTCGTTGATAGTGTGGGAGACAATGGCCTGGTGCTCCTTAGTGGGGTCACGATCGAGGGGTAAATAAGAGGACTCGCGTATACCTCCTCTGATGATCCTCTCGTATCCCCTTTTGCCTATCACCTGTCCAGCTCTCGGCTCTATCCCTCCCCCTCCTGTCTTCTCCTATCATTTTGCATTTCCCCCTCCCCCTCCAGCTTTCAAATCCCTTACTCACTCTTCCTTCAGTTAGTCCTGACGAAGGGTCTCGGCCTGAAACATCGACTGCGCCTCTTCCTATAGATGCTGCTTGGCCTGCTGCGTTCACCAGCAACTTTGATGTGTGTTGCTCCATCCTGACATGTCCATCCATGGCCTCCTCCACTATCGTGATGAGCCCACCTTAGTTTGGAGGAACAACACCTTATATTCTGTTTGGGTAGCCTCCAACATGATGGTATGAACATCGATTTTTCAAATTTTCGGTAATGCCCACCCATCCTCCCCCCTTCACCATTTCCCATCCTCTTTCTCTCTTTCTCACCTTATCTCCTTGCCTGCCCCTCACCTCTCTCCGGTGTTCCCCTCTTTTTCTCTCTTCCATGGCCTTCAGTCTCTTTCACCAATCAACTTCCCAGCTCTTTACTTCATCCCTCTCCCTCCAGGTTTCACCTATCACCTAGTGGTTCTCTCTCTCCCTCTAAATCTATTTCTCAGCATTTTTTTCTCCAGTCCTGCTGAAAGTTTTCGGCCCAAAATGTTGTCTGTACCTTTTTCCATCAATGTTGCCTGGCCTGCTGAGTTCCTGCAGAATTTTGTGTGTTGCTCTGATTCCAGCATCTGCAGATTTTCTCTTGTTCGTGATTTAACATGACGAGATTTGCCACCACAGTGTATTAAGCATATATGACTTTGCACAATCCATATGGATAGAAATCTGCAGAGGACTTTGTGCAATCCATATGGGTGGAAATCTAGGCATGGGAGTGGGAATGTCTGGAAGAATTGGATCAGCCCATGATTGAATGGTGGAGCAGACCCGATGGGCCGAATGGCCTACTTCTGCTTCTATATCTTACGGTCTTAAATAAAGCTGAGGTCTAGTCACAATTGTTCAATTATTCTTAGATTTGTTAAGTGTACTGTGGAACTAGACAGAAGCTATTGCATTATCCTTGTTTCTGAAGGATAAGTAAGGTAAGCCTGATACTATAGTTAATTTTAACTAAGTACTTCAACTTCATGTCTCTGAGATTGAACTGATAATCTAGTTCAAAATCAGATAGCTGCTTAAAACATGGAATGCTGGAAACACCCAGCAGGTCAGGTAACATCTGTGGAAAGAATTAATGTTCCAGTTTGATGTTATTTCTTTATTGCTTTCATTTCAATCCATCTCAGGTAACAAAATTGCAGCTTGGTTTAAACTCTGCAGGCTTTAAGCCAGTGGCCTATTTCAGAACTTGTGGCCCTAGGACAGAAGTGAGGCAACAAAGTACCTAATCATTTTCAGGATTACAAACTCTCAAGTCACAGGTCATTTCTGAAGACTAAAATATCTTAGTTCTCTAGTTCATTTATTTGTTCTTGTTTTTTACTCTATCAGTGTTACAAAGTAAAGTTGAAGTAAAGTTTATTATCAGAGTGCATTCGTGTCATCACATACAACCCTGGGATTCTTTTTCCTGCGGACATACTCCGCAAATCTATGGAATAGTAACTGTAAACAGGATCAATGAAAGAGCAAGGGCATTTAAGATAACAAAATGTGCAAAGGCAAATATAAATAACTAGCAATAAATAATGACAGAATGAAATAACAAAATAAAGAGTTTTTTTAATCTGATATCATTGGTTGTGGGATGAGTGTAGTTATCCTCCTTTGTTCAAGAGCCTGATAGTTGAGGGGTAGCAACTGTTCTTGAACCTGGTGATGTGAGTCCTGAGACAGTTGTACTTCCCACCTGATGGCAGCAATGAGGAAAAAGCATGGCCTGGGTGATAAGGATCTTTAATGATGGATGCTGCTTTCCTAGGACAGTGTTTCATGTAGATGCACTCAATGATTGGGGGTGGGGGGAGAACTGTACCTGTGATGTACTGGGCTGAATCCACAACCTTTTGTAGGATTTTCTGCTCGTAGTGGCAGAAGGATTGGAGCTGCTGCCTCACTGGGTTGAACCATGGCCTCTAGTGCTGTCTGCATGGAGTATTCATGTTCTCTCTGTGACTGCGTGGATTTTCTTCCAGAAACTCCTGCTTACGCCTACATCCAAAGACATACAAGTTGGTAGGTTAATCGGCTGCTGTGGATTGTCCCTAGTATGTGGTGAAGTGGTAGAAACAGTGGTAATTGATGAGGGGTGTGTGGAGAATAAAATGGGATTAGTGTAGAACTGGTGTAAATGAGTGGTTGATAGTCAGCACAGATTTATTGGGCCAAAGGACCAAGTTCTGTGCTGTATGACTCAATGACTCTCCTGACATCTTCCTCTATTACTGAGTATTGATGTTATTCTCTAAATCTATTTTAGTCGTATGTCATTCCCTAGAATCCTGAGCACATTTTTAAAATGATATAAGCACTTCTGTTAACTTTGAGTGAATTTTAAAGGAAACTCTATGAAAATTAGTTTCAGTAATTTTGAGTGAATTTTAAAGTAAAATCCATGAGAATAAGTTTCAGGAATGAGATTGCAACATTCAAGCATTGAAGCATGTGTATTAAATTTGATGTTAGTACTATTACTCAAGGTCAATATGATGATAGAGAAACCATTATCTTCTCACTAGGTTTTCAAAAGGGACAGGATTTCCTTTATCAGTTGAATTATGTAGGAAACTTTTCATTGTAGCAGGTTTGATTAATGAATCCTCTGGGCAAATTCCAGATGAAACATATGGATGTGGATTTGGTTGTGCTGGGATAGAACTGAGACGAGTAAAGAACAAAGTTCACATGATAACAGATCAATTTTGTTGAAAGAGTATTACTTTTATTTGCAGGACAGTTCTTATTTTGCACAAAATGTATTTTTTCCTGTGACTGCTGGTCAGAGATTGAATCTCAGGGTAGTATATGGTAACATATATGTTTTTGATAACAAATTTACTTTGAATTTTGAACTTTGTACTTTGGTTTTCTGTTCATGAAAACCCAATACAAAACAATAATATGTCAACATCAATTTGGACTCAGTTATGGAAGTACCTTTCGTAGAATATGTTCCAGTTTTACCCTGCTTTTTACCCCAGGGTTTTTCATGTACTATTCCCCTACAACACCAACCGTCCTATAGTTTGTGCTGCATTCCTGCATTAGCCTTGGGCCAAGTTGGATGCCTTTGACTGATTTTCAAAGGAACCTTTTACGTACAGAGTTCCAGGCTGTTTTGGTGGGAAAGATGTTCAGCAGTGTGAAAGACTTGGCCATTATAAATGGGATGAGTGGGCCTTCCGTGGCTGCTTCCTTATGATTTGACCATCCTCTGGTCCCCTTCCAGACTGGGTTAAAATTTCTGCCAAGCTCGAATTTGAATAGATTTGCACACATCCTGAATACACTTAACTAAGTATGTTACTTTTTTGGTAAGAGGGTGAGAATTTGGATGGATCAAATCCATTGGTACTTACAACATAACAATTTGTGATGAAAATTATTATTCAGCACAACACAGCCAAACTTCATAAGTGATGAGAAAAATAATCAATTTGTTTAAAAAAGTTGTTCTCTGGGACATCCCGGAGCTGCACAAGGAAGTGCCATTGGTTTTAAAGAACATAGGAGAAGCTGGGGGCTCTTTAGCTCACCTATATATTTCCAGATAGCTTCCGACAATATTTGACTTCCTTCCAATGAAAATAACTGCATTCTCTAGGACACAAGCTTTTTTTTCTGTTGAGAAAAGCCATAACTGGGTAAACAATTGCTTAGAGTTATCACACCATTGTTCAAAATCCTACATCAACTTCAGGAAGTGGAAAGACAGATGTAAACAAAGATCCAATTTTTGGATGCATCAGAGTGCCTAAAACAATTAAATTAACAATTAACAATTAATATACTACAATAAAAATTCAAAATCTAGCAAAATTTTGTAAATAAGAATATTTTTATTTAGAATAATTTATCAATAATTATTTTCAGATTAGTCCAAGCTCTCAAGCTCTCATAAATAGCTTTCTGTCTGCACTAACAAACCACTTAATGAAGCTTTCCACTTGTGACATTGACCTGTCTCTGAACTTCAGTTTAGAGACAGAGTTATTAATGAATCTCCTCCAATGGAACCACCCAGAAGTATAATTTTATGAGGACACACTGTACACCCACAGATGATGTACTCTAATTTGTGCGTTATAGTCAAATTTGGTTTGCCACATTGGATACCTAAATGTTTAAATAAATGTAACTGATTTGTCTTCAGTTGTATTTGAAATCTTAAAGGAGTTTATACTTCGTTCGAAATATCTGTCAAGAAAAATGCCAGTCAGTCAGGATAAGTTAATGCCACGATTGTTTTCAGAGAGATGTTTCATTCACAATTTACTGAATGGATTTCAGTTCAGCACATCTACAGGCAGTTTTCATTGAATATTTCAGTATTGTTATTCCAACTTGTCAATTGTTGGACAATTCCATTGTAAGCTGTCTGATATATGAGTGATAACGTATTATGTATGCCCTTGCACATAAGAGTGTGTAAGTAGGACTATGGGCACCACTGTGTAATACAAAGGTACCACAATCCAGTGGCACGGGTGGAAGAACTGCTTTCTCACTGTTCTTCCAACTGAGACAACACTTCACTTGTGAGTCTGTTGGGGTCATCTGTTGCATCCGCTGCTCCCGGTGCGGCCTCCTCTACATCGGTGAAACCCTACGCAGATTGAGGGACCGCTTCGTTGAGCACCTCCACTCTGTCTGCCACAACAGACAGGATCTCCCGTTAGCCACCCACTTCAACTCTGCTTCCCATTCCCATTCAGATATGTCCATACATGGCCTCCTCTACTTCCATGATGAGGCTAAACTCAGGTTGGAGGAGCAACACCTCATATACCGTCTAGGTAGTCTCCAGACCCTTGGTATGAACATAGAATTCTCCATCTTCCGGTAATTCCCTCCCCTTCCCTTTCTCTATCCCTATTTCACTCTACCCCCTCCCCCAGCTCCCTCATGTTTCCGCCTCCTTCTTCTACTACCCATTGTTTTCAGGGCTATGACGTCAATGCTTCCCCTCCCCCACCCCTTTGTCTTTCAAATTACTGGTCTATCGACTGATGCTACAAGCATTCTTCAAATCCTTCCCCATCTTTCATTCTTCAGTCCTGATGAACGGTTCCGGCCCGAAACGTCCACTCATCATTTCTGACTGATGCTGCCCGACCGGCTGAGTTCATCCAGCGTACTGGAAGTGTTGCTTTGCTTTCTCACAGTTCCAGACATCCGAGTTCAGTCCTGACCATTAGTGCTGCCTGCCTGAAATCTGCATATTTTGCATGTTTCTGTGTTTGTGTGTTGTGTGTGGGGGGGGGGGGGAGGAGGGGAGGGGATTCCCGGGTGCTCCATTTTCCTCCCATAATCCAAACAGGCAAGATGGTGCTGGCGATATATGATAACATTTTGCAGGCAGCTAGCAAAACTACTAACTATTCTACTAAAAATATTTTCTTTGGACTACAATCTTAATATAAGCAATCTTGGACCACTGGGTTAGATTGAACCTCTGAAGTTTGATCAAATCTAGCTGTGATAAGTGACAGACACGTACACAGTTAATGAGAGAAGGAAACTCTAAGAATTCCAGCATCCCGGGCAACGATAAGGCCCAGCGTGTGATTGCTGAAAACATGTTCGAATATTTCACAACCTGTTTAGTTAGGAATACTGAATAGAATATTCACCTTGGCTGCTGAAACTCCCAACAGTCATTTCAATCCACTGCACTCCTTGTGACATCAACAAGTGTCCAGGAGCACTGGACACAGTAAAAGCTGTGGGAGCAGACAATATCCCAGCTGTAGTTCTGAAGACCTGAGCCCTAGATCTAGCTGCATCTCTAGCCAAATTGTACCCGTGCAGTTATAAAACTGACTTCTACCTAAACAAATTGTCTATTGAATCATGTTCTAAAAAAGAGAAAATACATCCTTGCTTAAAGCCACTTAGTTAATTTACTCTCTGCCAGTTCTCAATCAGCAAAGTGAAATTTATCATCAACATGGTTAGTAACTGGTAATTTCTATTAATCCAATCTGTGGTGTTGAGTTTGAATTCCACCACACCTTTTGCTCAGACAGCCAAAACCGTGCTGGTATGCTGAAAGCTATGATGAGCCTCATCATTGATGTCAGTCTTTGCTGAGATGTAGTTCCTAGGTGTGGTACTAGATCTCCGTTTCTGCAGCATGTTGTACGAAGAAGACTGGTGTTTGGATATTCAATGTGAAGACAGTCCTTCCACATGCTTCAGTGAATGAGTTGGCAATGGAGGAAGTGTTCATTGGGTACAGCAGCTCAATCAATGTGGGTGAGATGATCCTGATTTGGAATGTAGGGAATGTAGTTCAAAGAGTTCCTGTCAGCGCTGTCAATTACTTCCAAAAGTAATTTCAGTTTAAGATAGTGCTACCGAAGTTGTGCGACAGCTCACTGGTAGTTCGAAAGTCTCACAGTCTCTGTGACGCTGCGGATGTGAGACGGCCACGGACTGCTGTTACTTTGTGGCGATTTGCCCCCACTAATATGATGAACTGATACCGAGGCTTTGGGACTGCTCTGGGGATTTGATTCTAAGGAGTCAATTTGGTTTGGAATACTGTTGTTGTTGCTGGCTGCTATTGTTCGCAGGATTTGTGTTTTTTTCTCTTTTTCTGTGCATTGGGGGTTGGTCATTTTTTAATTGGGTTCTTTCAGGTTTAGACCACAAAGCCATAAGATATAGGAGCAGAATTAGGCCATTCAGCTCAACAAGTCTTCTTCGCCATTCCATCATGGCTGATCCCAGATCCCACTCAACCCCATACACCTGCCTTCTCGTCATATCCTTTGATGCCCTGACTGATCAAGAAACTATCAACTTACACCTTAAGTATACCCATGGACTTGGCCTCCACTGCAGTTTGTGGCAGAGCATTCCACAGATTCACTACCCTCTGGCTAAAAAAATTCCTCCTTACCTCTGTCCTAAATGGTCCCCCCTCAGTTTTGAGGCTGTGCCCTCTAGTTCTGGATACCCCCACTATAAAAACCAACCTCTCTACCTCCACCCTATCCAGCCCTTTTAACATTAGGTAGGTTTCAATGAGATTCCTCCCGCATTCTTCTAAGTTCCAGTGAGTAAAGGCCCAAAGCTCCTAAATGCTCCTCATATGTTAACCCCTTCATTCCCAGAATCACCCTCGCGAACTCCTGTGGATTCTCAACAATGACAACACATCCTTTCTGAGATATGGGGCCCAAAACTGTTGATGATACTCGAAGAGCAGCCTGACTAGAGTCTTATAAAGGCTCGGCATTATCTCTTTGCTTTTATATTCTATTCCCATTGAAATAAATGCCTTTATTTTAAATTCATTGCATTTGCCTTCTTTACCACAGACTCAGCTTGTAAATTAACCTTCTTGGAGTCCTGTATGAGGACCCCTTAGTCGCTCTGCACCTCTGATGTTTGAACCTTCTCTCCATTTAGATAATAGTCCGCACTATTGTTCCTTTTACCAAAATGCATTATCGTACATTTCCCAACCCTGTATTCCATCTGCTTTTTTTTTGCCCGTTCTTCCAGTTTGTCTAAGTGCTGCTGCAATCGCATTGCTTCCGCAGAACCACCTACCCTTCCACCTAGCTTTGTATCATCCGCAAACTTTGCCACAAAGCCATCAATTCTATTAGATTTCTTGCTTTGCAGCTGCCTGTAAGCTGACAAATATTAAGGTTGTATAATTTATACATTCTTTGATGATAAATGTACTTTGAAACTTTGAATTTAGTTCAACGTCATGGGAAGTTTGTTAGAGATGACATGCATCACTGCCATAAGTTAGACTGAATAAAAACACTGGCAATTTGTTGCAGCATTTTTTGACACCAGTCTGTACTAAGAGTAGTTTTGTTGTAGACACACTGGTTAGGATCAAATTTTGCATGCCATCATGAAGGAAACATATGACAGAGGTGAATTTATGTTTGAGGAGGATGCTCCACAGCTCCTCCACACTGACAGAAGCTTTAGTGCTGTTGAAAAAGTGGTTGATGTTTCCTGTATTCCTCTTGGAACTGCCTTGTGCTTTCAAATAGAGAGAACTTACATTGCTCTTTGCCTCTAGCAGGAAGAATTTGAGGTAGATGCTGGTAATGACCTACCACAGTCATGTTTGCAATAACTTAACAAGGTTACAGCATCGCTGAAGTTAGGAGGCAAATCCTTACTTCCCTGGATATTGTAAATGTGGTTGTGAGTTAGACCATACTGATGAATTGCTCCCAATCTTGATCATGCCAGTGTAGCAAGTATGTGAAACTCTAGAGGATCCAGGGATGAGGGAATATAAATACAAGATTTGACAGGGAAGCTGGTGTTGTTTTTCTTGGAGCAAAGAAGATTGAGAGGAGATTTGATGATGGTTTATGTGACCTTGATTGGTTTAGATAAATAAAGATAAGCTGCACCTTTTGGTCCAACCATGTAGAGATGGGATACGACCTTAAAATTTTCTGTAAAATATGAAAAGTGTTGGTGTAAGGAATTTTTTTAAGCATAGTTTCATGTCCCAGAATTCACTACCCGTCATGAAGATCAGAATGAATCAATAAGGACTTTTAAGAAGGAATTGGATAGGTACTTGATGGAGAATAATTTGCAGGGCAATTGACAAAAAACAAAATAATGAGACTAATCAGATTGCTCTCTTAAAATCCACTATGGACTCAATGTACTAATTGGTCTGCTTTTGTGCTATAACATTTCATTGGTTCCTATCCAACTCCCAGCAAGCTTCATATTATTACTTCCTAAGTTTGAATTCCTGTGATTCCTTGCCCATCAATTCCTGGATGTATAACCAAACTTAATGTTATTCCTTGGTCCAGATCCCAATTCATACTAGGACTGTGTTTCCAATTACCACCTCTGGTTCAGTTTTCAGACCCCACCCTGACCCTGGACATGAGCCCTGTTTCCCTCGCTGGATGCTATCCTTTCATTAATTTAGCCTCAGGCTTCAATCAACAAGCACAGTGTATTATGATCCAAAAGCTTTGGAATCATATACTTGTTAATGCTCAGGGTATTACTGGAAAGAAACTGTAGAGTTTATGTTACTCTCCACTTTCTACTAACTTACAAATTAGATGCTATGTTCTTTAATATTGCAATAATGACTATGTTTAAAAAATCATTTACTGTAAGGTATTACAATGCATTTTGAAAATTAGAAATACTCTGAAAGTGCAAGGTCATTTATATTTTACTTTTGCAAGAAATGTTCCATATTACTTTCTGTGAACATAGCCACAGACCAACTCTCCCTGCAACCTTGTAACCAGGAAATGGGAGACACACCCTATGTGGTTTTAGTTACATTTTCTTAAATTCTGAAAATGATTATAATCCAATTTGGATTGAATTATATGGTATATGTGATGCTTTGTAAGTATTTTAAGCTGCTGTCCTTTTAAAGCCACAGAGCAGGTTTTGTGACATTTCTACTCCAAGGAATATCAGTTACACTGGGTGTTCCAGACCATTAACTAGATGAAAATAAAGAAATGTATGTATGTCAAGATGTTGTGTAACTTGAGAGGAACTTGTAGTTAGTGGATGCATCTACCTTCACATCCTTGAAAAGATCAATAAAAGCAGGTTTAATTGAGCTGCAGTGCATCTAGAGATGGTGAAAACTGCAACCATGGGGTATTAGTAATGGTATGGACAAATTTTTATGTGGTTGCAATGCAGTGCCAGTCCCAGCTGAGTTGGCCTTACGGAGAGTATTCCATCACATTCCTGGCCCCTCATATAGACATAGAAAGGCTACAGTGAAGCATGAAATGAATTCCACATCACAGAATGTCCAGACTCTAATATATTCTTACAGTAGCAGTGATGACATGCTTTATCTAGTTCTGATCCTCAAGATGCAAATGGTGGGGATTTGATAATAGCAATGACAATTGAATTTGAAGGAAAGATGGTTGAACCTTCTTATGTAGTTGACAGATTTAGTTTTTTTTTAAAAAACTAGAATTAAGGCATTATTAACCTGAATCTTGCAGAAATACCACTTGTTCCTTTCTTCTTCATACTTTCCTTTGTTCGCTCCTTCATCTTCCTCTTTAGCAACCATATTCTCCGCCTTTTTAGCCGTGTTGCGTGTAGATGAGGGCTGTGAAGCTCGTCACTTTTAACCACTGGAACTGTAATTCAGTGCAAAACTCTGTAAACAATGTCTGCATTATTTGTTGCCGTTTCTCGGATCTAGGACACAAACAGAACTACACACTCTTAAGCAGCAAACAGACATAGTACCAAGACCAAATCCCTTCCTATTTTAATTGAGAGGAAGATTCTTACTTTCTCAGTCTTAATATAACGTTATTTTCACCGTTTCCAATGTAATAGAGGCCTCCATGCGGAATAGACTGTGTTCAGTGATTTCTGGGTTTAAGGACATTGGCTGTGGCTTTATCTGTGATTGATCATCTTTATGTTGGTTTTATGGTTATTCACTTTGGCTTCGCTAACAATGGATTATTTGAATACTAAAAAGCCTGCTGTGCTTTCAGTGATATATTTTGTGCAGTGCAGCTGCAGACAAATGCAATCCAACTAATTTTCCACCGAGCAATCACTGGAGTCAGCACTGATGGGGCGGGGGCACATCCCCAACCCCGTACAGAATCCAACGGAGCACAGCCAGCTCTGGCGTCTGCTTCCTCAGTGGTCACAACAGATGACCCCAAGGCATGAGGGCCTGGACCACACCACAAACGAGGCCATGCAGCCTTCCCCACTGTCTGTCTTCCCACTGAACCATTAAACCAGATTCACTGTATTCTACACTACCAACGTCCAACAGGGTCTTGAGGGTCACAACAGAAATATCCAAGACAATCACCCACACCGTGCCATTGGACCATGCAGCATTCTGTGATGCATTCTTCCCTGATGCAGCCTATAACATGGTGCACAACAAGTCCAGCTCCACTGTTATTGAGCAACATGGTAGTGGGGTAGGCCCACAGTACTTGCTGTTTTTGATAACCAGCTGTATGTAAAAGATGTAAAGGATAAGCAATTACACCCTTGGATGCCATCTTACTTCATACCAGAAGGTAGATCTGTCACGTCAACACTGATGAAAGCCCATGGTCCTTTTGGATACTCTATAATGTTTCCATTTTTAGAACATAGAACACAGAACATTGAGCATAGTATGGGCACATTGACCCATGATTTGTGCTGACCTTTGAATCTACTCTAATATTAATCTAACCCTTTTCTCCCACATAGTCCTCCACTTTTCCATCATCCATGGGCACATCTCTTAAATGTCCCCTTATTTATCTGCTTCTACCACCACATCTGACAGCACATTCCACACACCCACCACTCCCTACGTTAAAAAAATCTTACGTCTGACATCTGTCCTATACTTTCCTCCAAGCACCTTAAAATTATGAGACACGTCTCCCAAATTTCACCTCTCAATAGGTTTCAATGAGGTCATCCATCTATTCTTCTGAGTTTTAGTGAACACAGGCCCAGAACCATCAAACTTTCTTCATAGGACAAGCCATTCAATCCTGGCATCATTTTCATGAACCTCCTTTGAGCTCACCCATCTTTGGTCCCCACTGGGCACTGAGCTTCCTCCTATGACTTCAAAACCATCTTTTCTAAGATAAGGAGCCCAAACTTGCTCACAATATGCTGTGCCTTCTGAATTGCTTCCAGAAATTCTGGCCATTGCTGCTTTGCTATCACCTCTGCCAGTGTTCTTTTCCAATCAATTCTGACCATCTCCTCTCTCATGCCTCTGCAATTCCCTTTACTCCACTGTAATACTGATAGATCTGACTTTAGCTTCTCCTTCTCAAGTTTCAAGGTGAATTCAATCATATCATGATCACTTGCCTCTTAGGGTTCTTTTTCTTTAAGCTCTCTAATCAATTCTCGTTCCTTGAGCAATATCCAATAGGTGGGGAGGAGAAGATGGCGACGTGATGCAGCACACGTGACCACTCCAAAATGATATCGTATTTGTTAATTAGGTACTGTGCACAATCCTGATTTGATGGAGACAGGCGTGAGAAGCACAGAGGAACATCTGGAGAAACTTCTGAAATGCCTCCTTCGCTACCATTGCTAATGTGCAATCGAGAATCTCCAGAGGGGAAGGCCTCAAATCCTTGGCTTTGCATATTGCCTGTTGCCAGGGCCGGGGTTGAAGCGCTCGGCAGAGATGGGGCTCGGTGTCGGAGGCTCAAAGTTTTCAGATGGACTCAAGAGTCGGCTGTGGTCGAGTGCTTCCAGGGTGCTGCATCGGCAAGTTTGCAGCGCTGGAGGTTCATGGCAGGAAGAGAGTTTCTCTTCCTTCTACCGTCTGCGTGAGATGATGGGACTTTGGAGAGACGTTGAGACTTTTTTTTACAGTGCCCATGGTCTGTTCTTTATCAAATTACCCTATTGCTTTGCACTGTTGTAACTATACGTTATAATTATGTGTTTTTTGTCAGTTTTTTTAGACTTGGTTTGTCTTGTGTTTCTGTGATATCATTCTGGAGGAATAGCCCTATCAACCTGCATATCTAAATCTCCCATGACTATTGTAACATTGCTCTTTTGGCATGCACTTTCTATCTCCTATTGTAATTTGTGTGCCATATTCTTACTGCTGTTTGGGGATCTGTATACAACTCCCATCAGTGTCTTTTTACCCTTGCAGTTCCTTAGCTCTATCCACAATAATTCAACACCTTCCGACCTTATGTCACCTTTTTCTAATGATTTGATTTCATTTTTTACCAACAGGGCAACTCCACCCCTCCCCCTTTGCCTTCCTGCCTATCTATTTGATACAATGTGGATCCACACCATTATCAAAAGGTTTCAAATTAAAAATTACATCTATTATGTTCTTTTCTGGGCTGGTAGGAAATATATGTAGTTTAGATCTTAAAAAATCTCCAATCTTTAGATATCAAAAAAAGTGGGCATTTGATAAGTTATATTTCACTGAGAGCTGCTCAGAAGAAGAAAGAGTCCCTACAACAAACAGATCCTGAAATCGTTTAATGCCTAATCTATCCCATTCTCTAAATAACAGATTGGTCGTAGATGGTTTAAAAAAATTAGAAAAAATAGGACTAGAAATAGAAAATCTCAATAAACCGAAATGTTTTCTAAACTGTAGCCAAATCCTCAAAGTGTGTTTAACCACCAAGCTGTCAGTTAATTTATTTAAAGATAAAGGAAGAGATCCTCTGAGAAGATTGGTCGTAGATTGGTTTAAAAAAATTAGAAAAAATAGGACTAGAAATAGAAAATCTCAATAAACCGAAATGTTTTCTAAACTGTAGCCAGATCCTCAAAGTGTGTTTAACCACCAAACTGTCAGTTAATTTATTTAAAGATAAAGGAAGAGATCCTCTGAGAAGAGAAATAATAAAAACAATTGTAACAGAGTTGGCTTCCAAAAAGACCCATGTTGGACAATCCACACGATTAATATAATATAACCAGAACGTGAGATTTCGTATGTTAATTGTCCAATAATATAACCTAAAATTGGGTAGAGCAAAGTCTCCATTCTTTTTAATTTTTTGAAGGTGGGCTTTATTTAATTGGGGTTTTCTGTTCTTCCATATATAGGAAGAAAGAATAGAATCTAAAGAATCAAAAAAAGACTTAGGAATATTGAAAGGCTTAGATAGAGTGGATATGGAGAAGATGTTTCCTATTGTGTCTGATTCTAGGACCAAAGGGCACAGTCTCAGAATAGAGGGATGTCCATATAGAACAGAGATGAAGAGAATTTTCTGTAGCTAGAGGATGGTGAATCTGTGGAATTAATTGCCATGGATGGCTTTGGAGGCCAAATCATTTGGTATGTTAAAGGAGAGATTGATTGGTTCTCGATTAGTCATGGCATCAAACGTTATTGTGATGAGAGACCTTGCTGAAGGATAGTTAGGTCCCAGATGCTGGAGTATCTGAGCAAGGATTGAGACATGGTATGAATCTGGAATGAGAACTGAGCACAAAACAAAACACTCGACAATATCTTTAGTTGAGTTTATGATTGAGCACTGAGGCTCATTCAGGTGCTCTTTTGATACTGAATTGTTGGTGCCAAAACATGATTGCCAATTAGCGGGATGGTCCTGAACCCTTACTGGGGCTATGCCAGCTATCCATAGCCCTGTCTGCTCGGAGAAACGGTGATGGTAGTCGTGAATGCGAACCGGATTCAAGGTGACATTTTCTTCTGGTCCGAATCCTTCCCAGTCCACGAGGTATTGCTGAACACCCTAAACTGTTCTTGAATCCAAAATTCATCTCACTGTGAGGATATCTCCCAACGATAAATCTGAGTGGTGGTGGAGCTAAGGGGCTGGAGCTGACAGGTTTTAATTTAGAGATGCAGAAAGTGAGATTGATCTTCAGAGTCTTGGGGAGCTGCAAGGTGTAGACCACTGGATTTACTTTCCTGAGGACTTTGAAGGGTCCAATGAACTTGGGCACCAACTTTCTAGACTCCACCCGGAGAGGCAAATTCTGAGTGGACAGCCAAACCTGTACTACAGGCTGCAAAGTGGGTCCCTGTCTTCTCCTTCGGTTAGTCTTGGTTTCCACCCTCTGGGTAGAGACCAGCAAAATTTATCTTGCCCTAGTCCATTTCTGTTTGTCGCGATGGATGAGACCTTCAGCCGCAGAAAAGCCAGACTTGGCCTCCTGTACCAGGAAGAGTGGTGGAGGATACCCCAACTGGCAGACTAATAATGGCATTGAATTCTGTAAGGTGCTGTGGGTGACCTCTTCCCACATCAAATGGTCGCACCGCTCCCAAGGTCTTTCTGAGGGCAGGCATCAGAGGGTTCATTCCAAATCTTGGTTAACCCACTTCATCTGGCAGTTGGACTGCGGGTGAAACCCAGAGGAAACACCCTCCAAAAATGAGATGCAAAGTGTGGACCATGATCTGTGACAATGACCATTAGTAATCAGTGGATCCTGAAGACCTGGTCCAGGGCAATTTCAGTCACCTCTGCCGCAGATGGTAGCTTATCTAAGGCAATTAATTTGCAGGCCTTTGAAAACCAATAGACAATTACCATGATGATGGTCTTCCCCTTGGATGGCAGAAGACCCGTGACAAAGTCCTTGGAGATGTGCAACCTGGTCTTTCTGGAGCATGTAGAGGGTGGAGGAGCCCTTGAGGTAGGGTACGGGGCTCAATCTTCCAGGCATTCACTCGCATGCCTGCACATACTGCTGAACTTCTTTGGTCATTCCAGACCACCAATGCCTTCTCTTGATAAACCCAAGGGTGTGCGGTCATTCTTGATGAACCTGAGATTGGATGGAACTTGGGACGAATAGCTGACCCGCGGGACCCTTTTAGGAACCTCCCGTTGCTCTTGGGCCTTGTGAGAAAGAATGTCCGTTAGCCAAATTGGTGCTACCTCTTTGGCTTGGGACAAATGGTGGTAGGCCACTCTTCTCATTAGGTTCGTCAAATTGACAGGACAAGGCATTTGGTTTCTGTTTTTTTTTGACCCCAGATGATAGGTCAAGATGAAATTAAAGTGGTTGAAGAACAGAGACCACCTGGCCTGGAATTCAGCCTCTTGGCCTTTTGAATATTAGCCAGGTTCTTGTGGTCTGTGCAAATGATAAAAGGGTTTTTGCACCCCTTATGTCAGTGACGCCACTCTTCCAAAGGCAAGTTAACTACAAATAGCTCCTGATTTCCGGCATTATCGTTGCACACTGTCAGGGATAGCTGCCTGGATGAGAATGCTCACGGGTACAGTTTACTGTCCGAAGGTGACTGTTGAGACAACACTGCATCCGCTCCGATGTCCGAGTCATCCACCTCCACAATGAAGGGAAGGTCTGGGTTAGGTGAAACCAGGGCGGGAGCTGATGTGAACTGCTGTTTAAGCTCTGTAAAAGCAGTCTCCACTTTTGTAGTCCAGACAAAAGGACCCATGGATCTCTTAGTTAGAGCCGACAATAGGCTACCACTGAGCTGAAGTTCTTGATGAACTTCTGGTTAAAAGTTAGAAAACCCCAGGAATCGTTGGACTTGTTTGACACTGGCTAGTGGCGACCAATCTCTGAATGCCTGGGTCTTTGTAAGGTTCATCTAAAGATTGCCATTAGAGATGATGAAACCCAAAAATAAAATGGTTGTCTCACGAATTTCAGACTTTTCCAGCTTGACATAAAGTCCATGGTCCAGAAGCCTCTATAAAATGTCTCTGAAATGATTGATGTTCTTCTCCACCGTCTTCCAGAAGATTAGGATATCATGCATGTAGACGAAGGTATACTTATGGAAATTATCCTGGAGCATGTAATTTATAAAGGCCTGAAAAATTGCTGGAGTGTTCACAAGCCCAAAGGGCATAACCAGGTACTCGTAGTGCCTGTTGGTGTATTGAATGCATTCTTCCACTCATCACCCTCCTTTATGTGGATCAGATTGTACACAATCCACAGGTCTAGCTTAGTGAATACTCTCGCCCCTTGGAGAATCTCGAAGGCAGTATCCATGAGTTGAAGTGGATAACAATTTTTGACTGCTAGGCGGTTTAATCTCCCATAATCAATACATAGCTGTAGGCTCACATCCTTCTTTTGTATGAAGAAGCCTGCCCCAGCAGGAGAGGTCGAGGGCTAAATGAATACCATAGCAAGAACCTCCTTTATATACCCTTCCATTGTGCTTCTCTCTGGGCCTCAGAGCTCGTATAATCGACCACGCAGAGGACAAGTACCAGGCAGAAGACTGTAGTCAAAGGGTCAGTGAGGTGGAAGAGTGGAGGCCTTTTCTTTGCTGAAGACCTCTTCCAATTCCTTGTATGGAAGGAACTTTGACCAGCCTGGGTGTTGCAAGTTCTTATGAACCATCCTTCTAGGATGAATCTTGAGGCTTCTTAGGTGGCAGTGGTGGTTTGACCAACTTCTGGGTTTTCTCCCTAGGTTCACTAGACTCTTTTGTCCCCTCAGGCGATGGCAGTGAGGTGTTACAGATAGTCCTTGCACACCCGAGAACAGGCTCCAAGGATCTGTGTTTAAAGGTCTTGCCATAACACAGGGCCTGACAGCTGGATCCCTTAGGCTTTGATGTCAGAATTTTGATGTAAATTGGAATCTACTTGGCATCCATGAGTGCTGGATAAAAAAACTCTAGAACATAGAAACATAGAAAACCTACAGCATAATACAGGCCCTTCAGCCTTCAAAGTTGTGCCGAACATGTCCCTACCTTAAAAATTACTAGGCTTACCCACAGCCCTCTATTTTCCTAAGCTCCATGTACCTATCCAAAAGTCTCTTAAAAGACCCTATCGTATCCACCTCCACCACCATTGCTGGCAGCCCATTCCACACACTCACCACTTTCTGAGTAAAAAACTTACCCCTGACATCTCCTCTGTACCTACTCCCCAGCACCTTAAAACTGTGTCCTCTTGTGGCAACCATTTCAGTCCTGGGAAAAAGCCTCTGACTATCCACAAGATCAATGGCTCTCATCATCATATACACCTCTATCAGGTCACCTCTCATCCTCCGTTACTCTAAAGAGAAAAGGCCGAGTTCACTCAACCTGTTTTCATAAGGCATGCTCTCCAATCCAGGCAACATCATTGTAAATCTCCTCTGCACCCTTTCTATGGCTTCCACATCCTTCCTGTGGTGAGGCAACCAGAACTGAGCACAGTACTCCTAGTAGGGTCTGACCAGGGTCTTATATTGTTGCAACATTACCTCTCGGCTCCTAAATGCATTTCCACGATTAATGAAGGCCAATACACTGTATGCCTTCTTAACCACAGAGTCAACCTGTGCAGCTGCTTTGAGTGTCCTATGGACTCGGACCCCAAGTTCCCTCTGATCCTCCACACTGCCAAGAGTCTTACCATTAATACTATATTCTGCCATCATATTTGACCTACCAAAATGAACCAGTTCACACTTATCTGGGTTGAACTCCATCTGCCACTTCTCAGCCCAGTTTTGCATCCTATCAATGTCCCGCTGTAACCTTTGACAGCCCTCCACACTATCCACAACACCCCCCAACCTTTGTGTCATCAGCAGACTTACTAACCCATTCCTCCACTTCCTCATCCAGGTCATTTGTAAAAATCACTAACAGTAAGCGTCCCAGAACAGAACCCTGAGGCATACCACTGGTCACCGACCTCCATGTAGAATATGACCCGTCTACAACCACTCTTTGCCTTCTGTGGTCAAGCCAGTTCTGGATCCACAAAGCAAGATCCCCTTGGATCCCATGCCTCCTTACTTTCTACTGCCCAATTCAGTTGTTTAGTCATTTTATATTTTAATTTGAAAATAAATTCTAGGATATTCTAGGTTTCTACCATTCAGTGAGAAGCCCTGTAAGCAGTAATATTGCAAGCAATAATCATTTTAGTTCAGACTCAGTAAAATGACCAGTCCCAGTGATTATCATTTTCATACTAATTTTATTAAGGCTGAATCCTGTTTACTCCTTCATGATTAATAACAAAATAGAATGTTTGCCTGTTTTATAGTTACACTGATTACCAATATAATTAATTGTATGATTTCTTTCCACACGTTTGAATAAAGCTGATCTTAGTGGGCAAAGGTAATCATAAGCAGTAAAACTTACTTAGATATAGCTCAGTGAATCAAGTCTGGTATGAACAAGTTTTATGCAAAGATATGATTTAAATTAATTAGAATATATACAGGTTTGCATAGTTGGTCTTTTGCTAGTTTTTATCCTTTGAAACAGCCATTTTCCCCTTTGTTCATCGGTCATTGGAATGGATTATGGAGCTGGAAACCTATTTGTTCAAACAGAAAAGTAGATTACACAGTGATGCCTATGGAGAAATTTCACACATGCAAAAATGTAACAAAAACAATATATTTCTTAAATCGTAAAACAAACACTGAAGGGTCTGTTTCTGTGCTACTGTATTGTATGACTGTATTGAGCCAGATGTAGATCAGTGGACAAGGCAGATGAATGGTACGACATAGACCAAGTTAACCAAAGGGCCTGTTTCTATGCTCTGGTGTTCAATGACTCAATGACATCGTCTGCTCAGCATTAAAGGGGGATTTTCTGATTTTATATTACCTGTAGGGATTTCCAGCCAACAGGTGCAATGGGAAACTGCAAGATCCTGTCCACAGGCTTTGGGAAATTTTCAAGAACTTAAATAATCTACTATTATATTTCTTTTCTAGTATTTAATGAAAAACAATCAGATCAGTAGCATTTTGGGCACCTTCCACTGCTGCATTATTCTCAGATAGCGATGGGAATCACATCAATATAGTTAGCGTGGGCCACACCAGCATCTGGTTTCCATTTGGAAGGTTTAAAGTCTTTATCTTGTTTCTTTTCTTCTACAAAAGAATTGCAGCTGTCATTGAGAGAGTCTTTTTTTTTGTATTATATGTTCTCTGGATGTCCAGAAGCTTTTTACACCCAATGAAGTACTCTTGAAGTTTAGCTGCTATTATAATTTAGTAATGATACAAGACGAACTCAGCAAGGTCCAACAGACACCATGAAAACAAGGATTAGGGAATGTTTTAATGACATTGATTGAGGGGCGTGCACTGCCCTCTCTTTAGCAAACAATGTCATAGAAATTTTTGAGAGAGCTAAAGCAGATTAGCTTTATTTATCACACGTACATCAAAACATACAGTGAAATGTTTTGTTTGGCATCAATGGCCAGCGCTGTCCAAGACCGAATTTGTTGCCATGATCCTGGCACCAACACAGCATGCCCACAACTCACTAACCCTAACTGTAAGTTTTTGGAATGTGGGAGGAAACTGGAACATCCGGAGGAAACCAACGCGGTCCCGGGGAGAATACACAACTGCTTACAGACGGCAGCTACTCTACCATACAGTAATATATCCACGTGACAGAATCATTGAACTGAATAGTTAATTTATTGATTCATTTAAGAATGTCATCACAACAGTGCAGGGCTCATAAATTCATGGAGTTATACTGCGTAGCAACAGGCCATTTGGCCTGACTCATCTAATATGCTAACTCCATTTCCCTGCACCTGGGCCATATCCTTTCAAACCTTTCCTACCCAAGTATCTGCCCTAATATCTTCTAATTGTTGTAATAGTTCCTATCCCTACCATTTCCTCTGGCAGTTTGTTCCAGATGCCACCCTCTGTGTTAATAATTTGCCCACACATTCACTTTAAGTCTTTTCCCTTCCACCTCAAACTTCTGCTCTCTGATTTTAGTTTCTTTTATCCTGGAAAAAATTATTGTGGCTATTCACTCTATCTATGCCCGCACATAATTTTATAAGCCTCTATAAGGACACCCCTCAGCTTCCTTGACTCCAAGGAGAACAGCCCTAGCCCATGTAGTCTCCTAGTCTCCTTATAACTCAAGTACTCCAGTCCAGGCAACATTCCCGTGAATCTTTTCTGCTCTCTCCCCAGGCTTAATGACAGCTTTCCAGAAATGTACACAATACTCCAAGTGTAGCCTGACCCAGAGGTCCTCAACCTCTGGGCCGCGGATCGATACTGGGTCGCGAAGCATGCAGGGGTGCAGCTGTAGCCGGAGTGCACCCAGCACATCTTTAACAAAAAAGCCGAAATAAACAAGCTAATTAATTAGGTGCTGCCCAGAAGCCAGTCTTCATTAGAGAAACCGAGGTGGAGAGGGTCAATAACTTTAAATTCTTCAGCATTAAGGATCGATTGACCAAACAATGGAACAGCTAAAGGCTCCAGCGCCCTGGAAAGAGGAGTGAACATCACGTAGAGCAACTGAAATCGGCAATCGCCTCTGATCTGGGCCGACATTTACGTGCTGGGCGGCACCTAAGTAATTAGCTTGTTTATTTTGGCTTTTTTTTAAAGATGTGCTGTGTGTGCTCCAGCTGCCGCTGCACCCCTGCATGCTTCGCGGCCCGGAGCTTAGGGACCACTGGCCTACCAACGATTCCTACTACTGTATCATGACATCATAACTCTTTTACTCAGTGCTATGCTATCCAAAATCAAAATGTAGGTTTACTAGTTTCTCTGGGTACGGCACGACAGCATAGCAGTTAGTGTATTGCTTCACAGCATCAACAATCAGTGATCAGGGTTTGATTCCCGCCACTGTCCGTAAGGAGATTGTAAGTTCTCGCTGTGATTGTGATTTTCCTCCAGGTGCTCCAATTTCCTCCCACATTACCAAGATGTACAGGTCAGGGTTAGTAAGTTGTGGGCATGCTATGTTGGAGGCTGAAGTATGGTAACAGTTGCAGGCTGTACCCAGCACGCATTTGGACTGTGTTGGCCATTGATGCACATGAAGCACTTCACTGTATGTTTTTATGTTTCAATGCACATGTGACAAACAAAGCAAATCTTTATCTTTAAAACATTTTCTATTTTAACTGCTGCTACTTAACAGGCTGAGTCCCAAAATTTCTTTATATTGTATTGATTTCTTACATTCTCTTTTTTCTGATGAAGAACATTTTGAACCTAAGAACAATTATGGTAAAAGCATAACTTCACAGGAAGTAAAAGAAGTTAACTTAAAGCTTCCCAAATGTCAGAGTGTCTTTTTCTACTTTTGAGATCTATGGCAACGTGGCAATGTATGTTGCTGTACTGCCACCCACTGGTCTAACAATGCACCTACAAATAGAAACTCAATCCTGCCCGACAATGGGTCATCGCAGAAACAGATTCATTATGTCATGAAATTCATTGCCTTGTGGCAGCAGTACAATGCAAGATATAAAAATTACGATGTTACGATAAAAATAAATAAATAGTGCAAAAGACAAATACTGAGGTGGTATTCTTGAGTTCATGGACTGTTCTGAAATCTGATGGCAGAGGGGAAGAAGCTGTTCCTAAAATGATGAGTGTGCATTTTCAGGCTCCTGTACTGCCTCTCTGATCGGTAGTAATGAGGAGAGGAATTGAAATGTCACAGTGGTGAGGTTCCATAATGATGGATGTCATCTTTTTGAGACACCCCTTTTGAAAGTACACTCGATGACAGGGAGGTTTGTGCTTACAATGGAGCTGGCTGAATGTGCAAATCTCTGCTGTGCAGATTGAGTTAAATGTCTGAACAGACATTGAACTCAAACCGTACAAGTAAAAGCATGGACTGCTCTGGATCACATTTCCACTGCTTTGTTTGGGTTCTCAGTTACGGAACATTTCTGGAAACCACTTTAGAGGGAGGCTAAAGAGATTCAGCAATTTTGGCAGACTAATCTCAGCACATTCCGATTAGTCACAAAGCAGCACTGACAGCAGTTTCAGGCAAGTCATTTAACCAGATCATCCAACATCATTACAAAGGTCATTACAGAGTTTGGTGCTGAGGAAGTGAAAGTTTTTGTTAAAGCAGTATCTATACAAATTATTACCTCTGGCCCAAAGAAAGTCTGTCTAGAAGTGACTATTGGAATGATTTACTTTCAGGTTATTTAATTATTTCTAGCAATAATTTACAATTCCAAAGCATTAAGGGAAGTTTGATGTTTTCCCCAAAGGGGAGCTGGAATAATAGAGTTAGTTTGATTATAAGTCCTACTGAATGGCTTTTCAACGCTGAGCATGTCGAACCAGCAAAAAAAAATGTCATCTCTTAAATTAACCCGTCAAAAGCCACTCAAACAACCTGAAATTTCTTCATTTGATTTTAATAAAAGCAAAAAGAATTATCTGATATCTGATGGCTACTTACTGACATGACTGTCATCCTAACAAGGCTTCTGGACATAGTCCAGATGAGGCTTTGCTCAATCCCCTTCATTCTAGCTGAAAATATTGGTGTCTACATGACCAGCCAAGAATACATCAAAGTATCTAAATGAAGCTCATGCTGATGTGGCAAGTGGTCTGAGCTAATGCACTAATTTAATCTCATCCATATCTGTGAAAATTGACTGTTTCTGAAGACTTAACCATTAAGAAGTAAATTTTCCCTTGGGCAAAACAGCTAAAAGACACTAGAAGTTACTGATACTGTCAAACATGGGGAAGGCATCATGTATAAAGCTGCCAGTTGAATCAACCTCCTGGGACATTTTGATGTCATTAGAAGTTTTGTATATGTTATCTGGAATTTGTGTGTGCTGAGCAGAGAAGCGCTAGTAATCCAGCTGTGTAAACATTCAGGAAGCATCCAGGAAGAATGCATAACATTTCACTACACAAAAAAAAAATGCAGAGACTGTTCACATCCTGCTCATGTAAGAGCCTATCTTACAATTTTTGACAGAGGTCATTGTTTATTAATGCAACGACGCCAATACTGCTGGTTAGAATCGGATTTATTATCACTGACATATAAAATAAAATATATTGTTTGCAGCAGCAGTACAGTTCAAAGGCATATCATTACTACAAATTAAGTAAATAAATAAAGCGTTTCCAGAAAAGGAATAATGAAGTAGTTTTTATGGATTCATGGACCATTCAGAAATCTGATCATGGAGTGGAAGAAGCTGCTCCTAAGTTGTTGTGCCTACCTCCTCCCTGAGAGTAGGAACAAGAAGAGGGCATATCCTGGAAAGTGAGGGTCCTCAGTGACAGATGCTACCTTTTGAAGATGTTCTCAATGCTGAGGAGGGTTGTGCCCATGATGGAGTTTGCTGAGCCTATAAACCTCTGAAGCTTCTTGGGATCCTGTGCATTGGATCCTCCATAGCAGGCTGTGGTGCACCGGGACAGATTGCTCTCCACCGAACATCTATAGAAAATTTGGTGACAGACCAAATCTCCTCAAACTCCTCACGAAGCAGAGCCGCTAGTGGGTCTTTTTCATAACTGCACCAACATGTTGGGCCCAGAATAAATCTTCCAAAAAGTTGACGGCTAGGACATTGAAGCTGCTCACCTGTTCCTCCACTGACCAGCTGGAATTTTATGTTGTTATATTTCATTTGACTGGAATTAACTCACTTCCTGATCTTCGGCACCTTGCAGATTAAGACACTTATGTTTTAAAGCCTGGCAGATTTTACATGGCTAGAGAAATATGAGAAGTATCTGTCAGCAAATGCAATGCTTCATGAAAGGTTACAGAAATTAAATACTATTTCCCAGGATCATGATAACCACGCCATCCTATGCCCACACTTTGGCAACATCAATCACCTCTTTCTGCTCTCAGCATTCAGGCAGAGACCTGTGGTGAGGATATGAACATTGGTTAAGGGAGACAGAGGGGAGCTTACAGGACTGCTCTGAATCAGCGACTCAAGTTCAAAGTAAAATTTATAATCAAAGTACATACATGTCACCACAAACAACCCGGAGATTCTTTTTCTGCAGCATATGTAGCAAATCTATAGAACAGTAGTTATAAACTGTAGGCATCAAGAACTGTAAACTGTAAGTAAGCTATGCAAATGCACATATAAATAAATAGAAATAAATAAAGAGCTTGAAATAACAATATAACATCAATCAATATAACTGAGTCCTGAAATGAGTGTAGCTATCCCCTTTTGTTCAAGAGCCTGATGGTTGAGGGGTTGAAACTGCTCTTGGGTTTGGCGGTGTGAACAGGTCCTGAGGCATCTGTGCCCTCTACCTGAAGGCAGCAGCGGTTAAAGAGCATGGCCTGGGTGCTGAGGATCTTTGATAGTGGGTGCTGCTCTACTAAGGCAATGTTTCGTGTTGATGTGCTCAATGGTTGAGAGAGTTTTGCCCATTATATACTGGGCTGAATCTAGTTCCTTCTGTAGGATTTTTCACGCAAGGATACCAGGCCATAATGCAACCAGTCAGCTCACTTTCCACCACACATCTCTGGAAGTTTGCCGACATTTTTGATGATGTGCCAAACCTCTGCAGTGTCCTGAGGAAGTAGAGGTGCTGTCATGCTTTTGTTGCAATTATATTTATGTGATGGGTCCAGGACAGGTCCTCTGAGATAGTGACACCCAGGAATTTAAAGTTACTCACCCTCTCCACCTCTGATTCCCTGATGACCTGGCTCATGAGCTCAGATTTCCCTCTCCTGAAGTCTACAATCAGTGCCTTAGTCTTACTTAGACAATGTCTCCCATCCACTACATAATGTACTGGGTGAGCACAGGAGTACATTCAGCCAGAGACTCATTCCACCGAGATGCGGCACAGAGCGTCATAGGAAGTCACTCCTGCCTGTGGCCATCAAACTTTACAACTCCTCCCTTGGAGGGTCAGACACCCTGAGACAATAGGCTGGTCCTGGACTTATTTCCATCTGGCATAATTTATACATTATTATTTAATTGTTTATGGTTTTATATTGCTATATTTATACTCTATTCTTGGTTGGTGCAACTGTAACGAAACCCTATTTCCCTCGGGATCAATAAAGTATGTCTTTCTGTCCGTCTGTCCGTCTGACATTGAGTGAGAGGTTGTTGTTATTACACCGCTCACCCAAGTTTTCAATGTCCCTCCTGTCTACTGATTCATACAGCCCACAACAGTGGTGTCATCAGCAAACTTGATTATGGTTTTGGAGCTGTACTTAGCCACACTTAGTACTTAGTCATAGGTGTAAGGCGAGTAGAGCAGGGGCCGAAGTACACATCCCTGGGGTGCACCTATGCTGATGGAGATTGTGCAGGAGACGTTTTTGTCAATCTGAACTGACTGGGGTCAACAAGTGAGGAAATCCATGATCAATTGCACAAGGGGGATTGAGGCCCAGGTCTTGGAGCTTAACTGATTAGTTTTGAAGGGATGATCGTGTTAAGTGTCAAGCTCTAATTGATAATGAGCATCCTGATGTATATATCTTTGCTGTTCAGCTTTTCCAGGGTTGTTTGAAGAGCCAATGAGGTAGCATCTGCTGTAGACCTGTTGCTTCGGTGGGTGAATTGAAGTTGACTACATTCCGGGATTTATCTCTGGATTTGAATGAGTATGCTATGGTTATCACCAATTTCATCAAGACTTGCATGGATAAATATGTGCCTTCAAGACCATACTGAATTTTCCCAAACCAGAAGCCAGAGATCCATAGTCTGCTGAGGGCTAGATCTGTGGCATTCAAGATCAGCAATCCAGAATCCTACAAGTCCAGGTTATGACCTACGGAAGAGCATTGTGAGAGTGAAAATACCAGCTTTATGAAGTTAGAGACACAACCAGACACACGACAGCTGTTTTAGGGTTTGCATATCATTACTTACTACAACACAAAACCTAACAGCATAAATGGCAATGATGCTTTACACCCTGATGAGCTCAATGCTTTTATGCTTTGAAAGGGAGAGTAAGACCACACTTGTGTGAATCCTCACTGCAGCTGGCGACCCTGTAATCTCTGTCTCCAAGGCTGATATCAGAACATCTTTCAAGAGGGTGAACTCTCACAAGGCATCAGGTTTTGGTAATGTACCTGGCTGGGTACTCAAAATCTGTGCTGACCAATAGGTTGGAGTGCTTAAGGGCATCTTTATCCTCTCGTTGCTCCATTCTGAGATTCCCTCCGGCTTCAAACGTGCAGCAACCATACCAGTGCATGGAAGAGTAGGGTAAGTAGTCACATCTACTACGATGAAGTGCTTTGAGAGGATTTTCATGATTCCTTTTTTATGAAGTATTTATTTAATTTGTAATTTATAATGATTTTTTTTTATCTTGGCACTGTACCGCTAATGCAAAACAACAAATCTCACATAAAATAAGTCAGTGATAATAAACCTGATTCTGATTCTAACCACAGACCACGTCCGAGCAGCTGCTCGAATATCCTGATCCAAATGAGTGGATCAGCAATAGCTCAATGTTCCCATGAGGAACGTTAGGAATGGACCGAATTGTGCTGACTGATAGTGATCAGGCACAGAAGTCTGATTCGCGTTGAAAGTCAATGCTGGTGCATCTGACTATTTTCTCCATCACTGAATTCCACAGTGTATCCAGCAATGGGACAGTGACTTCCTGAAGAGGGAAGTTAGATGCATTTTGCCTCTGGCCCCTCAGCTTCACCAGGAAGTGCTGGAGTACATTTGTATGTTTACACCATCTCTCTATAAAATGTTACATGTTGTTGAATGTTTCCTTTATTTTTCTTTACATTAATGCTTCAAATTATTTATTAGTATTTCAGTCAAATGATTATTTCCTTATTCTTAAACAAGGAAGAGTTTCAAGATGTCTCTGACTGGCTAACAGAGCATACTTTTAACTTATTTAACAACTGAATATCTACTGCTCAGAAGATAATGGGCAACATTGTAATGAAGGTGAAGTATTGAAGGGGAATCTGAGGGAACCTCTTCACTCAGAAGGCGGTGTGAATGTGGAATGGGCTGCCAGTGGAAGTTCAATTGCAACGCTTAAGAGAAATTTGGATATCGCATAGATGGGAAGGATATGGAGGTGGGTCGATGGGACCAGGCAAAGCAACAGTTCAGCATGGATTAGAATTGGGCCTAACGGCCAGTTTCCATCCTATAGTGCTCTCAGACTCTATCAGCTTCAATTTTTCTCTTCGGAATTTCTGCCTTCACTTTCTTTGCCACCATTTCTCACAAAAATGGGGGTTTGATGATAGGCCTTCCTACTTATATTTGGGTTTGGAAGTGGATGTGTAAAGTGGTTCTCTCTGCACAGTTTGAAGGAGCATTGGCAAGTGCAGTCTAAAGGAGCAGGAAGCAAGGGCAGAAATTGCCGGGGCCCCAGCAGACATGTTTAGAACATCATTACTGACAGGAGAGGTACCAGAGGATTGGAGGATAGCCAATGTTGTTCAGCTGTTAAACAAGGCTCCAACCAGAAACCAGGAAATTATAGGTCTGAGATCCACTGTGGGAAAGTTATTGGAAGGTACTCTAAGGGACCAGTTATACAAATATTTGAATAGATGGGACTGATTAGGGAAAGTCAGCATGGCTTCATGCAAGTTAGGTCATGTCTAACCAACCTTCTAGAGTTTTTTGAGGAAGTTATCAGGAAAGCGGATGAAGATAAGGCAGTGGATGTTGTCTACACAGACTTTAGTAAGGCATTTGATAAGGTCCTACATGGGAGGCTGGTCAGAAAGATTCAGTATCTTGGCAGTCAGGATGAGGTAGTAAATTGGATTACACATGGGCTTTGTGGGAGAAGCCAGAGAGTGGTAGTATATGGTTGCCTCTGACTGCAAGCCTGTGATGAGTGGAGTGCCACAGGGATTGGTGCTGGGTCTTTTGTTGTCTGTCATCTATATCAATAATCTGGATGATAATGTGGTTAACTGGATCAGCAAATTTGCGGATGACGCCAAGATTGGGGGTGGAGTGGACAGTGAGGAAGGCTATCATGGCTTGCAGAGGGATCTGGATCAGCTGGAAAAATGGGCTGAGAAATGGAAGACAGAATTTAATACAGACAAGTGTGAGGTTTTTCACTTTGTTAAGATCAACCATGGTAGCTCTTACACAATGAACAATAGGGCACTGAGGAGTTTGGTAGAACAAAAGGATCTGGAAAAACAGGCCCATAATTCGTTGAAAGTGGCATCACAGGTAGATAGGATTGTAAAGAAAAGTTTTTGGCACATTGGACTTCATAAATCAAAGTACTGAGTACAGAAGATGGAATGTTATGCAGAAGTTGTATAAGACGTGGGTGAGGCCTAATTTGGGGTATTGTTGCAGTTTTGGTTCACCTACCTACAGGAACGATGTAAATAATGTTGAAGGAGTACAGAGAAAACTTACAAGGATGTTGTGGGGTCTGGAGAACCTGAGTTGTAAGAAAAGATTGAATAGGTTAGGACTGTATTCTTTAGAATGTAGAAGATTGAGAGGAGACCATAAGACCATAAGACATAGGAGCAGAAGTAGGCCATTTGGTCCATCGAGTCTGTTCTGCCATTCAATCATGGCTGATCCTTTCTCAGCCCCATTCCCCAACCTTCTCTGTAACCTTTGACGCCATGTTCAGTTAAGAACCAAACAATCTCTGCCATAAATACACCCAATGACTTGGTCTCTGCAGCTGCCTGTGGTAACAAATTCCACAAATTCACCACCCTCCGGCTAAAGAAATTTCTCTGCATCTCTGTTTTAAATTGATGATCCTCTATCCTGAGGCTATGCCCTTGCATCTTAGACTCCCCCACCACGGGAAAGAAAGAAATATCCTTTCCACACCTACTCTGTCTACGCCTTTCAACATTTGAAGGATTTCAATGAGATCACTCTCTCATCCTTCTAAATTCCATTCTTCTAAACTACACAGATAGTTGGGGTACGGACGGATATGGTCCTGGTCCAGGTTGTTGAGATTCGGCAGTTTAAATAGTTTCAGCATGGACTAGGTGGGTTGAATGGCTTGTTTCTGTGCTGCACTTTATGACTCTATGACTTTATAGCTCAGTCAGCCCAAAATCACATAATCTAGGTGTAAATTATGGGCTCTACTCGCATGCAGTTTAAAGATAGAAGTATATTTAAAAGAAGGAGAAGAAGTTTCATGAACTGTCTGCAGGAAGTGGCTGTTGGGTGCCGCTGAACTTGGGTAGTTCTGAGCCTACTTTGGCAGATTTGGGGTTTGCATGCCATAATGTAGAAGATTGTAGAACGGAGATAAAATTCTGAGGACAGACAAACTTGGAAGCAGTTTGAGGTCCTCCACAGTTCTTTAAAAGTGTCTGAGTGTAAACCTTTTATGGTTTATGAATCAAAAATGACTTTAAAAATGCTTAGTTCTCTGCATGACTGTTGGAATTGTCATGAAGTAAATATCATGTGTAGTCTGTCATTATGTAATCCATACCGTGATTTGGCAAGCAGCTCTCTACTGGGAAGAGATGCCTGAGGAGGATATTGGCAATGATTTTCCCTAAAACACACTACACAATCAATTCTGTCTCCTTTGTTGACGGCAGTTACAATTATCACATCTTTAAGATCCCCTGGCATTTCCTCTTTTTGTTCAGATCTGGGGTGTTGAGACTTTGTGCCTGTACTTTCTGACCTGTAAGCTTAAGAACTGAAGCAAGGATATGATCTGATCCTGAAACTATATATTGCAGATGACATACAGTATAGTCTTTTCAGTTTTATGCTGATCTGTGCCAGACTAAACTGGATAGTGTGCTGTGAGATGGAGATGTGGTTATGGAATTCTTTGAAGTGTTTCTTCCAGTAGGCATTACAGGTTCATAATGTATTCAAATCCATTCTTGGCTCAGAGGAGAAATTCCTTATGTTTGTGCCACGGGTGCTGTATGACAGCACTGAAGATCCAAGTATACCGTGATGATGGATATGATTTTGGATTTTCTAAGCCCTTTGCACTCACTGTTTGGGTACTTTGAACTTTGACATGTAGACATCAGTTAGGTCCAGCTCAGATCCAAGTTTACCCCATTGTCAGTCATCAAGTTGTGGAGCACAATTGGTGCTTATGTGCATGTTTGAAGGCTGAGGTCCAAGTTGTGACCATACCTAAGGATGCATCTCTCTGCAAAGGCAGACATCGATACTGAAATTAAGTGACATCTTCAGTAAAGAAATAAATGCTTGAACATCAAGACAAGCATGGAACAACGCTCATGGTTTTACAGAAAACGGTGATCTGCATACTCCTACATACCTCTGAAACATGAACTACTTATAGCAGCCACTTCAATGGTCTGGAGAGGTACAAATAATGCAGTCTCCATGAGGCTTTGAAATCCACTAGTAAGATAAACAAAGCAATATCAATGTCCTCTCACAGGCCAGCATCCCTAATACGTTTAGCATTTTTCACTTTTAATCCAGCTTTTCCAGAGGAACTACAATAAAAGATTTTCATGAATTCCAAGTACAGCACGTTCACTGTGTAACCTTTAACATCTTCCTTTCTTATTCTCTCAAAAAGAAGTAAGATTAGACCCCTCTACCACCACTCTGCTCCGTCTAGCGGAATTAGTCCTTACTCTTAATAATTTCTCCTTTGGCTCCTCCCACTTCCTCCAAACTAAAGGTGTAGCTATGGGCACCCGTATGGGTCCTAGCTATGCCTGCCTATTTGTTGGGTTTGTGGAACAATCTATGTTCCGTGCCTATTCTGGTATCTGTCCCCCACTTTTCCTTCGCTACATCGACGACTGCATTGGCGCTGCTTCCTGCACGCATGCAGAACTCTTTGACTTTATTAACTTTGCCTCCAACTTTCACCCTGCCCTCAAGTTTACCTGGTCCATTTCCGACACCTCCCTCCCCTTTCTAGATCTTTCTGTCTCTGTCTCTGGAGACAGCTTATCCACTGATGTCTACTATAAACCTACTGACTCTCACAGCTATCTGGACTATTCCTCTTCTCACCCTGTCTCTTGCAAAAACGCCATCCCCTTCTCGCAATTCCTCCGTCTCCGCCGCATCTGCTCTCAGGATGAGGCTTTTCATTCTAGGATGAGGGAGATGTCTTCCTTTTTTAAAGAAAGGGGCTTCCCTTCCTCCACTATCAACTCTGCTCTTAAACGCATCTCCCCCATTTCACGTACATCTGCTGTCACTCCATCCTCCCACCACCCCACTAGGAATAGGGTTTCCCTGGTCCTCACCTACCACCCCACCAGCCTCCGGGTCCAACATATTATTCTCCGTAACTTCCGCCACCTCCAACGGGATCCCACCACTAAGCACATCTTTCCCTCCTCCCCTCTCTCTGCATTCCGCAGGGATCGCTCCCTACACAACTCCCCTGTCCATTCATCCCCCCCATCCCTCCCCACTGATCTCCCTCCTGGCACTTATCCGTGTAAGCGGAACAAGTGCTACACATGCCCTTACACTTCCTCCCTTACCACCATTCAGGGCCCCAAACAGTCCTTCCAGGTGAGGCATCACTTCATCTGTGAGTCGACTGGGGTGATATACTGCGGCCGGTGCTCCCGATGTGGCCTTTTATATATTGGCGAGACCCGACGCAGACTGGGAGACCGCTTTGCTGAACATCTACGCTCTGTCCGCCAGAGAAAGCAGGATCTCCCAGTGGCCACACATTTTAATTCCACATCCCATTCCCATTCTGACGTGTCTATCCACGGCCTCCTCTCAGGTTGGAGGAACAACACCTTATATTCCGTCTGGGTAGCCTCCAACCTGATGGCATGAACATTGACTTCTCTAACTTCCGCTAAGGCCCCACCTCCCCCTCGTACCCCATCTGTTACTCATTTTTATGCACACATTCTTTCTCTCACTCTCCTTTTTCTCTCTCTGTCCCTCTGAATATACCTCTTGCCCATCCTCTGGGTCACCCCCCCCCCTTGTCTTTCTTCCTGGACCTCCTGTCCCATGATCCTCTTGTATCCCCTTTTGCCTATCACCTGTCCAGCTCTCGGCTCTATCCCTCCCCCTCCTGTCTTCTCCTATCATTTTGGACCTCCCCCTCCCCCTCCAACTTTCAAATCCCTTACTCACTCTTCCTTCAGTTAGTCCTGACGAAGGGTCTCGGCCTGAAACGTCGACTGCACCTCTTCCTACAGATGCTGCTTGGCCTGCTGCATTCACCAGCAACTTTGAAGATTAGACTGATGTAGCCTTTCATTCACAAACATCTTTACCTACCTTCTATTATTCTGTGATCCAAATGTTAAATGACCTAATTTTTATTCCTCACTAAACCAAAAATAGAGGATGAACGCTGTGTCCTTGACCTCCATCACCCCACAACTACATCATACTCAATTAATTAGTGCACTACATACTGCCACCTGAAAGTCAAAGCATCTGTATAGCTCCATGAACCCCTGCATCTGTATTATTCTCAAACCTTAAGAGGGCAACCAATTCACAGAAACTCACTGGTAGAAAAGAGAAATCAGATACTGAACTCCAGAGTGAAAAAAATATTACATGCCATCTTTCTAGGTAGCAAATCTTACTAAGTAAGAGACTTCAGCATATAAAGCAATTTTTATGACCCCAGGGCATTCTATATCTCATTACTATTGATGAAATACATTCAAAGAATTCTCGCTAATGTTACATAAGGAACATGTTGACAGATTTGTGCACAGCAAGCTCCAAAATAATCAAATTAAGACTATCACAGCTATTAGTTGCACATTTTCTAATGCGAGTGCAATTTTTGATTTTTTAAATCTGAGAGAACCCTAACTAACTGTATTTTTTCCTTTATAGCTGAAGGAGTTCGTGGTAGGGCTGTATTAATTGTCCCCCTTTGAACGTCAGTGACGTTTAGGTGAATGGAGATCTTATGGAAGATTTTGGAAGAGTAGGCATAGAGTGAAAATTTTCATTCCCAGGAGTCATCAACTAAAGGAAGCCACCTTGAAAATGAATGGACAATTAAGATAAACCTTCTTTAGTACATAGAACAGAGGAGATAGAACAATACAGTACAGTACGGGCCCTTTAGCCCATGATGTTGTCAAGGATCAAGGATAAATCTTATTTTCCATATATATATATGGTTGAGAAGTTGCAGAACCTGGGCCTCTGTACCTCCCTCTGCAATTGGATTCTCAACTTCCTAACTGGGAGACCACAGTCGGTGTGGATTGGTGATAACATATCCTCCTCGCTGATGATCAACACTGGTGCACCTCAGGGGTGTGTGCTTAGCCCACTGCTCTACTCTCTTTATACACATGACTGTGTGGCTAGGCATAGCTCAAATACCATCTACAAATTTTCTGACAACACAACCATTGTTGGTAGAATCTCAGGTGGTGACGAGAGGGCGTACAGGAGTGAGATATGCCAACTAGTGGAGTGGTGCTGCAGCAACAACCTGGCACTCAATGTCAGTAAGATGAAAGAGCTGATTGTGGACTTCAGGAAGGGTGAGACAAAGGAACACATACCAATCCTCATAAAGGGATCAGAAGCGGAGAGAGTGAGCAGCTTCAAGTTCCTGGGCGTCAAGATCTCCGAGGATCTAACTTGGTCCCAACATATTGATGTAGTTATAAAGAAGGCAAGACAGCAGCTGTACTTTATTTGGAGTTTGAAGAGATTTGGCATGTCAACAAATACACTCAAAAACTTCTATAGTTGTACCATGGACAGCATTCTGACAGGTTGCCTCACTGTCTGGTATGGGGGCGGTGGGGCTACTGCACAGGACTGAAAGAAGCTGCAGAAGGTTGTAGACCTAGTGAGCTCCATCTTGGGTACTAGCCTACAAAGTACCCAGGACATCTTTAGGGAGCGGGGTCTCAGAAAGGCAGCGTCCATTATTAAGAACCACTAGCACCCAGGGCATGTCCTTTTCTCACTGTTACCATCAGATAGGAGATACAGAAGCCTGAAGGCACACACTCAGCAATTCAGGAACAGTTTCTTCCCCTCTGTCATCTGATTCCTAAATGGACATTGAAGCTTTGGACACTACCTCACTTATTTTTTAATATACAGTATTTCTGTTTTTGCACTTTAAAAAAAAAATCTATTCAATATCTGTAATTGATTCACTTGTTTATGTATTATGTTTTATTTTATTTATTAACATGATTTTTTCTCTGTCTGCTAGATTTTGTAATGCATTGAACTGCTGCTGCTAAGTTAACAAATTTCATGTCACATGATAATAAACCTGATTCTGATTCTGATTTACTGTATATAAATTAGAAATTTGCTGTGGTTTTGTTGCTGTGACATGCAACAAAAACAACAACATTCAACAATTATAAAGAACAAATAACTACATAAAAATAACACTACTATTCTTGGCAGAATTTCTTGGCATATGTATGACACCAGACCCACCAATAAAGCTGTCTGCTTGCTACATCTTCAGTTTAGTGTCAATTATGATTGGGTGATAAATGCTGACATTGTTTGCCACATGCACATTTCCCAAATGAATGAAAAAAAAGCTGTGCTTTGTAGATGGTAGTAAGGCCTTGAGTGTTAGAAAGTAAGCAACCGTTGTATAAATAGGCTCTGGCTTACATTTATATCGCCACTATGTTTATACGGTTGGTTCACTAAACGTTGTGGCCAATGTTAATCTGAAGTTAAATTCACAGGTAGGTGGATAAATCAAATACCATTTGAAGAAGAGAAGTGGAGTTCTCCTAATGATCTTATGTGGATCACTTACTTCAATTGCTAAACTTGCATGAAATAATGGGTTATGTCTTGCTTTCCCAAGTAATTTCTTGCTGCCAAATTGTTCTATTGTGAAGCTAATAGCAGCAGGATGATTTGTTTCATGTCTGTACTTCTCTGACAGGGCATTTGACTAATGATAAATTGCTCCATTGTACAGTGGGTTGCCTGAGGCAAGTGATCTTTGCCACATTTATGCAGTCAGCTTTCTTCCACGAGATGGCAGTGGTTCACTGCAGTTTGCTCCAGTTTGGCACCAGCCATTTGATTTTGTGAAACTGCCTTACTATACCTGCCGGGTAGGAGTGAAACACAGATTACGTCAAGAAGTCAAATAATAAAGCTCATCATTCTTGACATCAATGATATAACATTTTTAGTTCAATGAATATTGACAAATATTAATGAGATTAATTGAAATTTGTTTTGAAATGTACAAACTGCTATTAACAAAGATGATAACATTGTATTATTGTTCTGTTTTTGCCACAGACCAGCTACAGTGTGAATCTCCATCCAATGGTGTGCAGTGGATATGAATGAGCCAAAATGGAAATTGGCTATCAGTTTGGTACATAGAGTAGAGCCATTGGTATTGCTCTGGATGAAGGGAGGTGAGAAAATCAAAAGATCAATATCTGTATAGTTCACCTTCAACTATCAGTCAAACACTGAGATAAACCAGATGCCAACATTTCACTGGTCAGATACAACTGCTCTAAAATCAGAGTGTCTCTGCTTCCTCAGGAGCCTAAAGAAGTCCAGCATTTACCCTCATCATTTTTTTATCAAAAGCATCCCATCCGGATATGTCTCAGCTTGGTAAGACACCAACCCTGCCCGTGACTGCAAGAGACAGTGAAGAATTGTAGCACAGTTCAGGGCACCATGGAAACTGGTGTCCCCTCCCTGGACTCTGCCTACACTTATTGCTGTAGTGGCAAAGCAGCCAGCCTAATTAAAAATCCCACCAACCCTGGGCATTCTCTTATTTTCCCCTTCTCCTGCTGAGCAGAAGATACAAAGGCCTGAAAGCAAGTGCCACCAGGCTCAAGGACAGCTTCTATTCTGCTGCTACAAGACTATTGAATGGTCCCCTAGCGTGATATGATGAGCCCCTGCCATCAAAATCTGACTCATCATGCACCTTCCCCTTATTGTCTGCCTGCACTGTGCTTTCTCTACAGCCTTTTCATGACATTCTGAATTCTTGCTGTTTTACCTTGTACCACCTTGGTGCACCGTGCAATCAATTGATCTGTATGAACAATATGGGAGACAAGTTTTACATTCTACCTAGTTCATGTGACAATAATAGGTCAATTTAACAATTTACTGTTCATTATTCACGAGGGACTGAAATTAATCTCTTTCCATTATGTAAAACAGAATTGTAGTCAGTTGGCATTGAAGTATTCTTTTCCAATCACCAATTTGACACCCTTGTAAAAATAATTTTAAAAATATTGATTCTAATTGTCAGAGCATGTTTTGAAGTCACACACCCAAACATTACCTCCTATAGAATGCTGTTCAATGTGCAGAGTTCCTCCAGTAGATCATTCATTGTTTTCCCAAGTCATGGGTTCCAAACAAATGGATATGTAAAATTCCTTAAAATTCAGAGCAACACATCTTGATTTGATCCTAGAAATCCAGGTATCATCATAATATTATTATTGCATGAATATCTAGCCTCCATTTTGTCTAATATTATCTATCCTCCCAATCCTGTGTCATACAGAGCTGCACAAGGTGCTCTAGATGTGGTCCAAACAGGACAGTCCAGCTGTGGAATAATTCAGAAAATTTTGTACTCTTATCCTGTGGATAATAGCCTATTAATTATTTTCTGTATGTATCAATGACATTTACACTTATTGGCCACTTTATTAGGCACACCAGTACACCTGCTCGACAATATAAATATCTAATCAGCCAATCATGTGGCAGCAACTCAATGCATAAAGGTATGAAGACATGGCCAAGAGATTCAGTTGTTGCTCAGATCAAATAGCAGAATGGGGAAGAAATGTGATCTAGGTGTCTTTGAGCATGAATGATTGTTGGTGCCTGATAGATGGTTTGAGTATCTCAGAAATTACTGAACTCCTGGGATTTTCACGCCTAACAGTCTCTAAAGCTTACAGAGATTGGTGTGAAAAACAAAAAAAAAATCTAGTGAGTGGTAGCTCTGTGGATGAAAAAGCCTTATTAATGACAGAGGTCAGAGGAGAATGGTCAGACTGTTTCAAGCTGACAGGAAGGTGACAGTAACTCAAATAACTACATGTTATAATAGTGGTTTGCAGGAAAGCATCTCTGAATACACAATACTTTGAACCTTATTTTTCCTTTCAGCTGATTCAATCAAAATATCTTCTCCACTGTTTGCATTCCAGCCTGTCTTGGTATTAGTGGAAGTCTGGGGACATGGGTTTTTATCCCATCAACTAAGCTGTTTAGAAGTGCAGTACAAGGATGCAAATCAAACACAAATCCTTGTGGGATCCCATTAAATGTATCTTGCTGAATATGTACCTGGCTATTATCCATAATCTCCTTATGCCTTTTACAGTCAGCAATCAACAAATGGGAGGCCTAAAATGAAACGTAACCTGTCTGTAGAACTATATGAATTATATTCATTGTAGTAAAGAAAACCTTTCTAGGAAGAATTCAAACTCTGCTTGAAGAAAAGTTTGGAATCTGACTATGTTACCTTTACATTTTATATAATAATTGTAGTGTTGAATGCTCAATAGTTTTATAGCTTTCAAAACTTCAAACACAATGATTGTTTAAATGGTTCAGCATGGTCTAGATGGACCGAAGTTACTGTTTTAGTGTGGCACTTTTCTTGTAACAATTTTTAGTTAACAAATCTTTCATTCTATTTTTTTCTGCAACAATGTTTAACAGAAGAAAGATCAGTTATTCCCCACTTTCCTCTGGGTTAGTGATCAACTCCCAGCATGAAAAGGATGGATGGTTTAAATTGGACCAGATTTGGAAATGCTGGGAAAAACCCATGAGAAGAATTTCTATTTGAACAAGGATGACTCAAGTTTGTCTGCCACATACAGCTTGGGTGCTGCTTGGTGGATGTGTTCCTCCTGTCCTCATCTAGTCAGGTTCAAAGGGAAGTGTTTATGTCAACAGAGGAGTGTAGATCAGGGCCAAAAGCGTTTTGCAAGGCATGAAGTAGCCATGGACTTTGGAGAAGAGAAGGAACTCATACATTGAGAAAAGTCCTCTCTTAAATTAACTGATTAGCAACTTCTTTCAGTGATTTTTGTTAATAGCTTTAAACACGGCTGACAGATGACACGTTTTGTATTCTCCCCAACCTTGACTAAATTTGTCACTTCTAGGAGGAAGTCAGTTCTTCCACCAAGACGCAAAACTTCTTGGATGCTGAGGGGGATGTCCCTTATACAATAAGCACACCCTGAACTGCCACAGAAAATGCTGCACAGTGGCATCAAACAATTTTGTTTGTTCAAAGTACTTGCCTCTGCCACCATTTTGTGCCCATGGCTTCCTTCGGTGTTTCCAAGCCTCACAGTATGCCTCCAGGAAAGATTGCTGACACTGCTTTCTATTGATTGCCCCTCGTTCTGCTTCTCCTGTCATATTCTATATGTTACCCTCACCTTCATGCGTGGATACCTGTTGGTCCTGTTTCTTTCACTTATCACCTTCCAGCTGGAGATAGGTGAAAGAGACAGAGCCAGCAGGCCAACACGTACCTGTGATAGTCTTGATTTTTTTTCTCTTGAGTACTCTTGCAAAAAAATTTGCCTTGGACCTAACTGGCGAGCCCTTAGGTTGCCTGGACTTTAAATAACATAATTCGGTTAAATGAATGGACCAGAATAAACTTATACAAGCGTTTGTACTTATGACTGTGAGGCTAGGTTCAGCTCCAAAGCCATATTTAAGTTTGCTGATGACACTACTATTATCGGCCGAACCAAAGGTGGTGACGAATTGGCATGTAGAAGGGTAATTTCGTTGTGCTTTTGAACTGTCTGACTGATCTGATGCTTTTGTGGTATCCTGAAGAATTTGGTGAACTGGACTCTCGAGAATGCTGGTATGGCCATAGTGGCCATTGCTAGAGCAGACTTCGAGCTATATTGAAACTTTGTGCTGGATTGAAACTTCAGGCTAGATCGAAACGGCAGGTCCCAGGCCCAAGAGCAAAAAATGGACCAACGTTTAGCCGATTTAAGTGCCGAGCCAGATTAAAAGGATTGAGGCTTCTAGGCCAAGAGTTCACCTCACTATTCTGTGTCAGCCAAGATTCGCCACCTGAGCCTGCCCTGTCAGAGTTAAACTGATTCTGCAACTGTGGCCAATGATCATCTGGCTGCACTTGCCTCAGCACTGAACTGGCTCTGTGGCTGTGGACTCACTTTTAGGGACTCTGCTGTTCACGTTCTGTGTATTATTTGTTTACTTTACCTATTGTTTGCGCAGTTCGTTCTTTTTCACACATTGGATATTTGACCATCTTTGTTGTGTGGGTTTTTCATGGATTCTATTGCGCTTATTGGCTTTGAAGCAGCCCGCAAGAAGATGGATCTCAAGGTTGTATATGGTATATATACTTAGATAATAAATGTACTTTACACGTATTTTGGTTGAAAATCTGGCTGAATGTTGCCACAACACCAATTTCAGGCTCAACATCAGCAAAACCAAAGAATTGAATATTGACTACAGGAGGAGGAAACTAGAGGTCCATGAGCCAATTCTCATCAGTCGTTCCAAGGTGGAGGGGTCAATAACTTCATATTCCTCAGTGTTATCATTTCAGAGGTCCAACATGTAAGTGTCATTGTGAAGAAAGCAAGGTAGCATCTCTACTTTCTTAGAAGTTTGTGAAGATTTGACATGTCATCCAAGGTACTGAGAAACTTTTATAGATACACAGTGAGAGAATACTGACTGGTTGCATCACAGCATGGTATAGAAACACCAATGCCCTTAAATGGAAAAGACTACAAAGAGCAGTGGATACCACTCAGTCCATCTCAATTAAAGCCCTCCCCTCTATTGAGCAAATCTGCAAGGAGCACAGTGGCAGGAAAGCAGCATCCATCATCAAGGACCCCCACCATCCAGGCCATACTCTCTTTTTGTTGCTGCCATCAGGAAGGAAGAACTGAAGCCTTATGTCTCATATCACCAGGTTCAGGTACAGGTATTAACTCCGACCCATCTGGGTCCTGAACCAAAGTGGATAACTTCATTCACCCAACATTGGAATGATTCCACAACCTTGGCTTTCTAGAGTCCTTGTCTTTCAAGTCTGGAACTCATGTTCTCGATATCTATCACTTATTTAATTTATTATTATTGCTATTATTTTTCTCTTTAGGATTTGCACAGATTGTTGTCTTTTGAACTTTGGTTGCTTGTCAGTCTTTGTTTGCAGTTGAGTGGGTCACGGGATAAATGTGGGCAAACTGACAGGGTAGCATATGGTAGCTTATAGCGTATGTACTTGGATGGTAAATTTACTTTGAACTTTGAACTTGGAACTTGAAAATTGCTGAAGGTCATGATGTCATTGAGTTCTTTGGCTCACCTCATCCGTGCCAGCCAGTGTGCCCAATAAGCTTGATCAGTTTGTCCACATTTGTCCCGTGATCCACTCAACTTTACAAAGGCTTTTTAAAAAAAATGTTAGTATTGTCTATGACCTAACTAGTCTTTGACAAACAGTCTTAAACATTCAGCAAAGCCAAGCTTTCATCTGTCATGATGATCAACTTTTATTCAATCCAAGCTTTTAATAATTAAATAAAGAACAACAAATATTAAGTTATTAAAAGTTACAAGTAAATTCAAAAAATCAACTGAAAATTTAACACATCTTTCTGTTCTAAAAATTTTACTATAAATAGTTGCAGTCATATAATCATTACTGAACTGACCAGATTCATGCCTCCTGCTGCATAGTTGAGGTGCAAATTCCCCAGCATAAGTTCGGGGGTGTTGAGGAAAGTGGATGTCTCACGCAGAGTTCAGCAGAGCATACTTGGGAAATCACCGGCAGAGACTGCAATTAATCAGCAAACTACTCTATTTACTCTGGAACCACAGGGAAAAATCTAGCAAGCCAGCATCAACATCAATTTCTCTATCTTCCAGTCCTGTCCTCTCTGACACCCTCTCCTCTTGCTTTCTCTTATCCCTCTACCCAGGGGTACCAGCCTGGGATCCGCGGACTCCTCAGATAATGATTGGGATCCATAGTATAAAAAAACTTGGGGAACCCCTGCTCCAGCTGTTTTAACCTTTCTTTTTCCCCTCTCCTGCCCTTACAACCTGTCCACCACCCATACCTTCATCTCTCTCATCCCCACCTCTTTCCCTTTATTCCATAGTCTACTGTCCTCTCTTATCTGATCCCATCTTATTCAGCCCTTTGCCTCTTCCCAGCTTCTGACATCATTCTCACTTTCTCCCTCCTCCCCCACCTTCCTACCCTCACCCTCACCCTCTCACCCGAAATCACCTATCACCTGTCAACTCATGCTCACCCCCACCCTTTTATTCCTTGCAATCCTGATATAGGGCCTTGTCCTGCAATGTTGATAGATGTTACCAGACCCGCTGAGTTCCTCCAGCATTGTGACCGTGTTGCCCCAGATTTCCAACATCTGCCGTCCCTCTTGTGTCAACTCCTGGTCCATTATTTTACTTGTTTTTGTTATTGTGTTTCTAACTCAGAAATTTCATTTTTTAAAGATGTGGAAAATAAAAAAAAATGATGGTGAAATGATTTTGGAATCAGATCCTCTTTATTTTTCATTGATTAAATGTTGATCAGTTTTCTTAGTGACTGGATATAGAGTTGATGCAATCAGGAAGGTCAAGAAACTTCCTTGGAGTCAATATGTTTGGTTTCATCATACTCTTGGTTGTCTGGCTCAGTGCTCTGGGACCCCATGCTGGAATTTGTAAACTTTGTTTCTTTTAACAGAGATCATGTAGCTGGGAAGAAAGACAATAAGATTCTAAGTTTCTTTTTTTAAACATTATCTGTTTGTAATATTTCTTAAGGTACATAATTGTCTTGTTTTCAAGCAATTCATTAAAATCATCTGTAAATTTTAATGATTTAGTTAATTTTAAGCACTGGAGACTGCTGAACCTGGTCTTAGTTTATCATAAGCAATATTAGACCATTATTACTTTCCATATTATTATTATTAGGCTTGAATCTTATTAGCTCCAATGAGCTGGCAGGTTATTCAAAAAAAGAAAGAGAATTTGAGCTTCATGGAAGGTGATATCTTTACATCTGCTGAAAAATGAAATAACACAGCAAAGAGCTGGCTAAAAATCAATTCTTTGTCACAAACAGCTCAATAAAGGACGTTCCTTTATACATTCAACAACAAGGTGATAGATTTCAAAAATAGGAGAATATGCACAATCAAGTCCATCTTACTATCAGATAGTGTAAAACTTTTTTTCTACTATTACTTTGAATTCATGCTTTGAATTTCTGGTATTTTTTCACAGAAGTCTGAACTACTCACTCAAATTCTAATGATGCAACTTTGTTGTCTTTGTTTTACTGTTCTTTCGACTATACACATGCAATTTTTTCACAATTAAACTCAGAATTGTAATCTGGTAATTTTATACTGATACTAAGTCTGTTTCTTGAGTTTTAAATTTGAACAGTAATCTAAAAAACTATGAAGGGTGAAGGTTAGATTAGGAAATGATATTAAAATATACGTATATAACTATGGCAAATATTTCATTGTCTAAATGATATATCATAGAATTATATAATCCATTGCAGCACAGAATGATTATAGGGGTAGCAGGAGGCTATCTGACCCCTTATGTCTGTGCTGACTCTCAGCCAGAACAAAACTAGTTCTTTCACTGTACCTTGCAAATTTATTCTCCACAATTTTTATTTATCCAATTCCCTCTTACAGGACATAGAAGAATATAATGCAATCACATCTACTCTCCATCTCTGCATTCCAAACACATACTTCTCATGCTATTCTATTTCCCATTAATTTATTCTTGTTATCTTTAGCTCTAAATCTCCAACCCCCTCACCCCTGCCAAAAGGAACTGTTCTCTACTCTCCACTCTGCCAGATCACTCATCATTTTCTTTGCGTCCATTCAATTCCCCCCACCTTCTTCTCCAAATAAACAGTGTCAGCATCTCTAAAGCTGGTCCTTGTAAATGTGGGTCCTCATTCATAGATGCTTTCTGGTAAGCCTTAATACCTTCATAGTCCTCCTGTAAATGCAGCGAATTCATATTCCTTTAAAGAATAACTAAAACAGCTCAGGGAAAGTTATCCGATCTAGGCTGAAAAGAAATGTAAAAGATACTAGTGGATTAAAGGAAAATACTCATGTCATTAATAATCCGACATGAATCACATTTACTCCTCCACACATTCCCAAATAGATTCTTTTACACATCTAAAGAGATTAGCTTTGTTTGTCACATGTACATTGAAGCATCAAAACATACAGTGAAATGTGTCATCTAGCGGAAAATCAGCTCAGCGAGAATTGTGTGGGCGGGGCAGCCCGTAAGTGCCGCTATGCTTACAGTGTCAACGTAGCACGCACACAGCCGTGAACCTGAACCCGAATGGTACGTCTTAGGAGTGTGGGAGGAAACCGGAGCACCCAGAGGAAACTCTCGTAGTCACGGGGAGTACATACAACCTCTTTACGGACAGTGGCAGGAATCAAACCCTGATCGGTGATCCCAGGCACAGTTACGTGATTGTGCTAACTGCTAAGCTACCATGCCACTCACATACGAGGAGGAAGTTACAGAGTTACGTTAAACTACCAACCTGCATACATTTGGGACGTGGAAGGAAACAGGGAAATCCATACAGGCACAGGGAGAATATGTGAACTCCACATGAACAACACTAGAGGTGAGGATTGAATCGGAGTCACTGAACCTCTGTTGTCAGCGACTCTAGCAGCTGTGCCACCGTGAACTTTTCTCTGAGATGGCTTTAAATTCAACCAGAACATTATACAGGAACTAGTGTATTTGATTTTTCCAAATAGTGGAAGGCAAGTTGTAAATAAATTTGGCAAAATAATTGGGCCTTGACTGATATGTTAATGCGAATTTTAGATTGTTCAAAATATGTAAAGCAGGACTGCGCAGGCACGTGGATGTCAGTGAGTTAGACCAGCAGGAGGAGTTCAAAAGGAGAGCATTTTTTTGTTCAGCGGATTGATCGAAGCACAACTGCACAGACGTGCGGACATCAGCGAGTTAGACAGGTGGGAAAAATTTAAAAGGAAAGCATTTCTTCTTCAGTAGTTTGATCGAGGCACAACTGCACAGGCAGATGAACGTCAGCGAGTTAGACTGGCGGAAGAATTTAAAAAGAAGACAACTTTATAGAGCGGGCGTTAGAGTATAGGGCGTCAGAGTAGAGGGCTTTGGCTCAATGGGGCTTCAGCGTTAATGGGTTGAGGCGAGATAAGTTACTTGTGAAAAATAGGAATAGGAAGTATGCCTGCAAGGCCAGTGTTCTGTACTGGGTGTCGGATGTGGGATGCCCGGGAGACTTCCAGCCTCCCGGATGGCTACATCTGCATCAGTTGCATCGAACTGCAGCTCCTTAGGGAACTGAAGATGCAGCTCAATGACCATCGTCTGGTCAGGGAAAGTGAGGAGATGATAGATAGGAGCTATGGGCAAGTAGTCACAACAGGGTCTCAGGAGACAGATAAGTGGGTAGAAGTCAGGTGAAGGAAGGGCAAGAGTCAGATACTAGAGAGTATCCCTGTGGCTGTCTCCCTTAACAATAAGTACTCCTGTTTGGGAGGCTGACCTACCTGGGGGAAGCAACAGTGGCCTCTCCTCTGGCACAGAGTCTGGCCCTGTGGCTCAGAAGGGTAGGGAAAGGAAGGGGATGACAGGAGTGATAGGGGACTCTATAGTTAGGGGTTCAGACAGGCGATTCTGTGGAAAGGAACATGGATAGTAGTTTGCCTTCCTGGCGCCAGGGTCCGGGATGTTTCTGATCTACGACACTCTGAAGTGGGAAGGTGAGCAGCCAGGGGTCATGGTACATGTTGGTATGAATGACATAGGTAGGAAAAGAGAGGAGGTCATGAAAACAGACTACAGAGAGTTAGGAAAGAAGCTGAGAAGCAGGACCACAAGGGTAGTAATCTTGGAATTACTGCCTGTGCCACGTGACAGTGAGTATATGTATAGAGTAAGGTGGAGGATTAATGTGTAGCTAAGAGATAGCAGCAGGGGCAGGGATTGAGACTTCAAGATCATTGGGACCTTTCTTGGGGCAGGCATAACCTGTCTAAGACCGATGGGTTGCACTTGAATCCGAGGGGGAACCAATATTCTGGCAGGGAGGTTTGCTAAGGCTGTTGGGGAGAGTTTAAGCTAGAATTGCTGGAGGGTGGGAACTGAACTGAAGAGACAGAGGAAGGGGTGGTTGGCTCACAAATAGAGAAAACTTGTAGGCAGTGTGGGAGGGAGGATAGGCAGGTGATAGAGAAGGGACACACTCAGACTGATGGTTTGAGATGTGTCTATTTTAATGCAAGGAGTTTCATGAACAAATCGGATCAGTACTTGGAGCTATGATATTGTGGCCATTACAGAGACTTGGTTAGCTTGGGGGGGCAGGAATGGTTACTTAGAGTGCCAGGCTTTAGATGTTTCAGAAAGGACAGAGAGGGGAGGCAAAAGAGGTGGGGGCATGACACTGCTGATCAGAGATAGTGTCACGGCTGCAGAAAAGGAGGAAGTCCTGGAAGGATTGTCTATTGAGTCTCTGTGGGTGGGAGTTAGAAACAGGAAAGGGTCAATAACTCTACTGGATGTTTTTTATAGACCACCCAATAGTAACAGGGACATCGAGGAGCAGATAGGGAGACAGATTCTGGAACAGTGCAATAATAGCAAGGTTGTCGTGCTGGGAGAGTTTAATTTCCACAACATTGATTAGTATCTTTATGGCTGAGAATATGTCGGTGGGAATAGGATAGGGTAAGAGTTCAGCATGGACTAGAAGGACCGAGATGGCATTTTTCCGTGCTGTAAATGTTATATGGTTATATCTTCCTTGAACTAGGGGCTTAGATGGGCTGGAGTTTGTGAGGTGTGTTCAGGAAGGTTTTCTGACACAATATGTAGATAAGCCTACAAGAGGAGAGGCTGTACCTGATCTGATTTTGGGAAATGAACCTGGTCAGTTGTCAGGTCTCTCAGTGGGAGAGCATTTTGGAGATAGTGATCACAATTCTATCTCCTTTCCCATAGCATTGGAGAAGGATAGGAGCAGACAAGTTAGAAAAGTGTTTAATTGGAGTAAGGGGAAATATGAAGCTGTCAGGCAGAAACTTGGAAGTATAAATTGGAGCAGATGTTCTCAGGGAAATGTACGGCAGAAATGTGGCAAATGTTCAGAGGATATTTGCGTGGTGTTCTGCATAGGTACGTTCCAATGAGACAGGGAAAGGATGTTCGGGTACAGGAACCATGGTTTACAGAGGCTGTTAAAAATCTAGTCAAGAAGAAAAGGAAAGCTTACAAAAGGTTCAAAAAACTAGGTAATGATGGAGATCTAAAACATTATAAGGCTAGCAGGGAGGAGCTTAAGAATGAAATTAGGAGAGCCAGAAGGGACCATGAGAAGGCCTTGGCAAGCAGAATTAAGGAAAACCCCAAGGCATTCTACAAGTATGTGAAGATATGAGAGAATAGGACCAATCAAGTGTGACAGGAACCAGAGCAAGTAGCAGAGGTACTTAATGAATACTTTGCTTCAGTATTCACTACGGAAGAGGATCTTGGTGATTGTAGGGATGACTTACGGCGGACTGAACAACTTGAGCATATAGACATTGAGAAAGGGGATGTGCTGGAGCTTTTGGAAAGTATCAAGTTGGATAAGTCACTGGGACCAGACGAGATATATCCCAGGCTACTGTGGGAGGCAAGGGAGGAGATTGCTGAGCCTCTGGCAATGATCTTTGCATCATCAATGAGGACAGGAAAAGTTCCAGAGGATTGGAGGTTTACAGATGTTGTTCCCGTATTCAAGAAAGTGAGTAGAGTTAGCACGGGAAATTATAGACCCGTGAGTCTTACTTCAGTGGTTGGTAAGTTGATGGAGAAGATCCTGACAGGCAGGATATATGAACATTTGGAGAGGCATAATATGATTAGGAATAGTCAGAACGGTTTTGTCAAAGGTAGGTTATACCTTACAAACCTGATTGAATTTTTTGAAGATGTGACTAAACACATTGATAAAGGTAGAGTAGTAGATGTAGTCTACATGGATTTCAGCAAGACATTTGATAAGGTATGCAAGGCTTATTGAGAATGTAAGGAGGCATAGGATCTAGGGGGACCTTGTTTTGTGGATCCAGAAATGGCTTCCCCATAGAAGGCAAAGAGTGGTTGTAAGTGGGTCATATTCTGCATGGAGTTCGGTGACCAGTGGTGTGCCTCAGGGATCTGTTCTGGGACCCTTTTCTTCGTGATTTTTATAAATGACCTAGATGAGGAAGTGGAGGGATGGGTTAGTAAATTTTCTGATGACACAAAGGTTGGGGGTGTTGTGGATGATGTGGAGGGCTGTTAAAAGTTACAGCGGGTCATTGATAGGATGCAAAACTGGGCTGCGAAGTGGTAGATAGAGTTCAATCCAGAGAAGTGTGAGGTGGTTCATTTTGGTAGGTCAAATATGATGGCAGAATATAGTATTAATGGTTAGGCTCCTGGCAGTGTGGAGGATCAGAGGGAACTTGGGTTTCGTGTCCTTAGGACACTCAAAGCTGCTGCGCAGGTTGACTGTGTGGTTAAGAAAACATATAGTGTATTGGCTTTCATCAACTATGGGACTGAGTTCAAGAGCCGAGAGGTAATGTTACAGCTGTATAGGACACTGGTCAGATCGCACTTGGAATACTGTGCTCAGTTCTGGTCACCTCACTACAGGAAGGATGTGGAAACTATAGAAAGGGTGCAGAAAAGATATACAAGGATATTGCCTGAATTGGGGAGCTTGCCTTATGCAAATAGGTTGAGTGAACTTGGCCTTTTCTCCTTGGAGTGATGGAGGATGACAGGTGACCTGATAGAGGTGTATAAGATGATGAGAGGCATTGACCATGTGATAGTCAGAGGCTTTTTCCCAGGATTGAAATGGCGAGAGGGCACAGTTTTAAGGTGCTTGGAAGTAGGTAGAGAAGGGATGTCAGGGGTAAGTTTTTTTACACAGAGAGTGGTGAGTGTGTGGAAGGTGCTGCCGGCAATGGTGGTGAAGGCGGAAACAATAGGGTCTTTTAAGAGACTCCTGGATAGGTACATGGAGCTTAGAAAGATAAAGGGCTATGGGTAACCTTAAGTAATTTCTAAAGTAAGTACATATTCAGCACAGCATTGTGGGCTGAAGCGCCTGTATTGTGCTGTAGGTTTTCTATGTTTCTGTGTTTCTAAAGCAGAAATTAGAAAAAAATTGAATTTCTGTTTGGTTGGTGAGCTATAACCTGTGTTGAGTTGCAACTGGTGTCTCAAATCGCATGATGTCCACAAATGCCATCGATTATCTGTGCAGGCCTGAATTGACCTCCTCTGGATAGAGGGTCTTGTTAGTCTGAAGTATTCCAGACTTCAGCAACGTGGCCTAAATGGCAGCAGGGCCTTGAACATGTCTGCTGCACATTTGGCCCCTGAACTTAGTCAGCCAATAAAGCCTTCCTCCGGCAGTGTCTTCTCTCAAATCATGGACTTTAATTAATTTCTTCATTTCCAAGATGTATAAAAAGTATTAAATATGAATTAAACAATCTTCCTTTCTAAAATGAAGTGTTTGTAAAGCTAAGTATAATGTTAAATTAGATAATAAAATTAAACAAGACTGAACTTTAAAAAAGTAGCACACTTTTCCCCCTTGCTCTCTTCTCTCTCTAGCTCAACACTAGAGAGATATGTGTGCCTTGGCACAGCAACCAAAATAATTAACATGCCATTGCAACAAACATATACAGGTCGGATGGAAAATGATATGTTGGTTTTCATTGAAAAGGAGTAGGAATTTAAAGCCAATGTCTGCAAATCCTGCTGCAGCTGGATGCAAAGAGAGCTATTGAACACATACCAGGACAATGGTAGATCCCTGACTTAGCTTAAACTCCTGGCTCAGCTTTGTGCCTCCACAACCTAACCCTCACTACACAGTTCTTCTTAGAGTCAAGGCTCTAACCTAGCCCGCACAAGCAATACTTCCATCTACTAGCCTACTGTCCCAAACCCCCACCCCAACAGTTAAAATTCAGTGATGATAAGCCCACAAGTAAAAGACTTCTTGATCTGACTATTTTATGTTCTGAAGCTTGGATCACTTCTTAGACAAAGATATCATTCTGTAGGCACTACAGGATTTGGTGAGACTACACCTGGACTACTCAGTGAGTACGTCCTTGTCTCAGCGGGAGTGCAACAAGATTCAAAGGAGTGATTGCTAGCATAGGTATGTATTATTTTATGGGGAAAAATTGAATAATCTTAGCCCATTTTCTTCCCTAATTTCGATAGAATGAGAGATACTCACCACTCCTAAAAAATGGTGCCTACAATTTTTTTGAAGTTTTCCAGAGGAGTTGAGAAGATACTGGTTCTGCTGTGGAGGTTCGAGTCACAGTCTATTAATATGAGCACATCATTATGATTGGGATATGAGATCTCTCTTTATTCTAAGTGCAGAGAATTCTCATAAATTTTCCCTTCACGATTGCTTAATCATTGACTTTACTCAAGAGAGAGACTGGTCGATTTTTTGAAATCAGATCAATTCAAGGATTTGGGAATGAAAATGATTGCAGAGATGAAAAATAATAACAGTTACGTTAGAAAATATAGAGTAGCTTCGATGGACCAAGTAACATGTTGATGTTCCTTTTTCCCAACTCCTATTCCTAAAGCAAACGAAAACCCCAACATTGACAAACCTAACATCTGTATTGTGAAAACTATTCAAAATAATCATAAAGGCTGATGAAACGTCTGGCCTTTACATCTAGAAAACTGACATTCAAGGACAGGGAACTGACATAGCAGACATATAAAGGCTTGTTTGGACCACATGTGGAGCACTATGTACTGTACTGACACCACACCTCAGGAAAGCTGATGTCTGGAATCCAAAGGTTAACTTAAAATGAGCAGTGTCATTAGGATTAACTAGAATTTGGAAATCTAAGCAACAACATGATTAATATTTTCAACCTAAGGAACCAATAAGGTAAATGCCATTTTCTGGTATCTGGTGAACCTCACTTTCTGGAGTGAATTTACAGTCCAATACTGGATTTAAAATGGATTGGTCTTCGGCAATGACATTTGATGATAGGCTAATTGTTCTAAACATGAGTTTGATAGATTTCTGTTATTCCGATGAATTGGAGGAATGGAGGTGTCTACTCACAGATCTGGCATGATTATGCTAAGAGATTGAGCAAGGGACTTAAGGCATTTTATTAAGATATTGTTATGCTTCTATAGGAAACATGAGCAATGGCAGCACTGGAACCTAACCAGCTAAAACCAACAGTTCTTGCCAGGCTAATGATTAGGCGATGGATTTATCGCATTACCTGGAGGGAAATGAAGAGAATGTCAGCTCATTTGACTGTTGACTTCTCCAGGTTTGATTGATTAGCTATGCACAACAACACATTTATCAAGATTAAGATGACATCAGGAGTACAATGAAACACATCCTTAGAGCAGCCAGCAATGCATTAACTTGGATTGAACTATTCACATCCCATGTCATTTCCTAGTTCCAGAGTAGGACTGTTAATAATGACATCAATAGTCCTAACTGGCAGCCTTGTGACATTTTAGTCTTGACAAGGCACCATTCAAATTCACTTTCATTAATTACAACCCTCTGCAAATAGGTTCAGAAACCAATTCTGTAGATATGGAAATATCTGACATAGTCTAACTTTGATCTAAAATTATGGACACAATTTTGGTTTCTTGCCATACTAGTTGCGGTCTTGACTTCTATGAGTTACTGAGGTAGGATATCTGAGGGGTATTTTAACTACACTCAGTTGTCCATCCATTGAGATTAAGGACACTTTATTTAGTTATTTCATGTTCTCATTATTCCAAGAAAGTAGAGGCACTACTGTACTTTTTGTGATGGCACTTGCATGCTGGACCCAGGATAGATCCTCTGAAAGGATAATACTGAGGAATTTAAATTTGCTAACCCTCTCCGCCTCTGATCACCCAATAAAGAATGGCTCATGGACCTTCAGTGTACACCTCTAGAAGGCAATAGTCAGCCCTTTGGTCTTGCTGATATTGAATGAAAGGTTGTTGTCATGGCACCACTCAGCCAGATTTTCAATCTGCTTCTTGCGTGTTGATTCTTCACCACCTTTGCTTCAGTCAGCAGCAGTGGTGTTATCAGCAAACGCAAGTAGGGCAGTGAGGCTGTGCTTAGTCACACAGCCATAAGTGTAGAGCGAGTAGAGCAGGGGGCTAAGCACACAGCCTTGTGGTGCACCTGTGCTGATAGAGAATGTGGATCAGATGGTGTGCCAATTCGAACTTTCAGGGGTCTGCAGGTGAGGAGATCAAGGATGCAGTTGCACAAGGAGGCACTGAGGTCTCGGTCTTGAAGCTTATTGATGAGTTTTGAGGGGATGATAGTATTGAATGACAAGCTACCATCAATGAGGAGCATCCTGATGTTCGCCTCTTCACTGTCCAGATGTTCCAGATGAAATGGCATCTGCTGTTGATCTGTTGTGACGGCAGGGTAACTGGAGGGGATCCAAGTTGCTTCTCAAGCAGGAGTTGATATGATTAATCACCACAGTAGATGCACGTGCTACTGGACAATAGTCATTGAGGCAGGCTACCATGTTCTTCTTAGGCACCAGTATAATTAAAAGCCTGCCCTAACAGAGCAGCAAGGTGTAATACTGCAATGATTCAAGAAAGCAGCTCATCACCCTTGTGCAAATATAGGAGATCAGTAGATATGGCCATGCACATAAAAAAGCAAAGAAAAAATATGATAAATAATATGTTTTTACACTACGCCTTTCATAGTCTTTAGATGTTCTAAGTCACTTTAAAGATGCTGAGTGATGTAATATGATCACCCAATTAGATAAATAACATTCTATTTAAGTCTGTTGGCAAATATGGAAGCAAAATTTTATATTTCAGCTAACCCAATGCCTTACAATACTTCTGAAAAGTAGCTGCCTAATTCGTCAAAAGGCAATGGTACAGTACTAAATAATTCCATTAGATTATAAAATCCAATAAGATATCAAAAATATATTCTGTCAACTTATACACACAGAAGACATTAACCTTCTTCGTAAATATGTTACTAAACTATTGTTTCAAATACTTTAACTGCATTTTCATGAATTGTGTTGGATCAATGAATACGGTTCGTAAATAATTGCTGGGCATTTTGTGGAAGATTATATTTTATCATTATTCTTAAATTAGTAATTCTTAAACTGCAAAAGTGCAGAAATTTATCATTTTTCTTTACTATTTATTTTGGGAAGTTTATTTGTACTTGAAATCAAGAAAAGGGAAAGTGAGAATTTATGCACTTAACAGAAAATGGGAGAATATACTGGGGATTCTAATGAACGTGTGCCTCATGCATATTTATAGATATGCTAGAATCATTGCTGCTTTAAAAGTCCTAGAAATATGCTTTCATGAAATTTTTAACGTCATGTCTGAATTGATGGTAGTTGATATAAAATAATGATAGATTTAAAACTGGGTGATGGAAAACCAAGCCCAAGAAATCTGCAGATTCAAGCAACCATTACAGGCACATTTTACCTTGGAGAGTGTGATGAATGTTGACAGTATTGCTAAATTCTGAAGTCTACTGTAGTAGCAAGAACAATGGTTGAGCATGGGCCATCACACAAACTCAGCACGATGCCCAGTAGTCACCTCACGTCGCACATTATTGAATGAATCTTTCTTGACTGTGAGCAATTTTTGCACTTTGGAACATATTGATGCAGGCCTTGGTCATGTCATTGATTTGAACTTAATCCGTGTGTTGCGTGGTTATTGTGTTGCCATGATTCATTTAAAAGCAAATGTTTTTTTATCACAGCTGGCTGATTTTGACAATAGGCTGCGCATACAACAGAGGCAGATATCTCTCTTGTGCAGTTTTATTCATTGCTGGAAGGAAAATGAATGAAAACATTAGTCTTTGGTGCCATTCCCAGTTTTGACACTTTTAGCTGGGGGGAGGATTGGATTCTTGATCCATTTATGGCTTCATGTGCAGGATCTGGTTGGTGCATTACGTTCCATGTCCCATTCAATTTGCTGAGATCTGTAAGATGTCCATTGGGGAAAATAAGATATATTGAGTTCCTTTTAGCAATAAGAAAATGAATATAGGCTAGGAGTCTTGTGTTGTGTTGTATTGTTTTTTTTCCCCATTATATCTTGTGCCTGCAGCCTAAATAAAGAGCTTTAGAAAGCTCCAGATGTTTTTTTGTGTAAAATTGGTTGATTCTGGGCACCAAGGGCAGCTCTTCTTATCTGAGGCTGTGAGAGATTAACCTTTGAATTACTGGAGGTCACAGCATTATTTTTCATGAACAAGTAGTAGGAATTATTCAGATAAGCGCTGAAAAAGAACACTTGGATAAAAGAGAATTAGAAGAGTATTTCAAGGTCGCAAACACGAGGAAATTTGCAGATGCTGGAATTTCAAGTAACACACATAAACGTTGCTGGTGAACGCAGCAGGCCAGGCAGCATTCCTAGGAAGAGGTACAATCGACGTTTCGGGCTGAGGCCCTTCGTCAGGACTAACTGAAGTTAGTACTGACAAAGGGTCTTGGCCTGAAACGTCGACTGTACCTCTTCCTAGGAATGCTGCCTGGCCTGCTGCGTTCACCAGCAACTTTGATGTGTGTTACTAGTCTTTCAAGGTAATACTTTGTTGCAGTTTCATGTGTCAAGATATCAACACCAATTAAATTACACATAAGTTTTTTTTAGTTTTTATGTTGTATACAACATTGTAAGGTATTTCTGTTACTGGGGCTGATGTTTGTCAAGAAGTTTTTCAATTTTATCTGCCCCGGTGCTAAGAAACATGATGATTCTGGAGGTGGCCTAGGTAAATATAAAGCAGCATATTCATTTAATCAGAAATATGCTATTGCTGAAAGAAGCCACTGCCTCTTTGTATGCATGGGAACCAAAAGAAAACTTTTTGCATCCTACTTCCATGCTTATGGTCTCCTCCTGTAGACAACACCACTTCAGGTATGTGCCTCCAATGCATACCCTCCATTAACTTGTGAAGGATTCAAAGACATGGATATGGAAAACAATTGCACAACTTCTGAGTTATTTAAGAAGGTCAAATGAAGAAGTGGATATTATCTCAGCCGCCCAGTAGTGAATAAAAAAAAGAGGAATAGTTGCAGCAGGAGATTTACAATAAATTTGGAAGTGTGTTTTGGGGTCTTCAATAACCTCAATTATTATTAAAAAAGGGTGACAGTAAAGGGACAAAGGATGGAAAAAAGTTCTGAAAAATGTTCAGGAAAATTCATGACATTGTTTTGTTTTTGGCCTAATGAAGGAGTATTTATTGGATCTGGTTCTGTAGAATAATGATAACTAAGTGAGCCAATGGACGTTTGACATACTGCTTTGGATTTCCGGCATCTGCAGAATTTCTTGTGTATATGATGACCAGTGATCACTATTTCACCAGATTTAGATTAGTAATGGAGAAAGATGAGATGTTATTTATTTATTTTTATTTGGTGGTGCAGCATAGAGAAGGCCCTTCTAGCGTTGGAGCAGTGCCACCCCATCAAAGCTGACAAACCAGATATAACCATTACCTAATCACAGGACAATTTACAATCCCACTTAACCTGCCTGGTACACCTTCGGACTGTGGGAGGAAACTGAGCACCGTGGGAAAACCCACACATCGCAGAGGGAAGACGTACGGACTGCTTACAGAGGATACTGGATTTGAACTCTGAACTCTGAACTCTGACGGCCTGAACTGTAATGGCATCACACCAACCACCACACTAACATGGCACCCAAACCTAAAGGAGAGAATATTAATTGGAAGAGAAATACTTTTAGAATAAAAACAGATTTTGCCAGGGTCTAGTGGAACTAATGTCTGACAGGTAAATCAGTAATGGTGATCTTTAAGGAGGAGCTGTGTCAGTTGTTGGATAGGTTCACTCCCAGAATGCTGATGATATGAGTACTAAAGACAAGCAAAGAACAACAATGAAATAAAAACGTGAATGTAGTTGTCAAAACCAGCTGAAAGTGGAAGGAAAAGTTAAATGAGATAGCTGGAGGGAGTTTAAGGCAGGACAGTGACGTACATTCAGTGACATTTTTATTAGGTCTAATCAGCCAATCATGTGGCAGCACTCAATGCATAAACCCATACAGACATGGTCAAGGGTTTCAGTTGTTGTTCAGACTAAGTATCAGAATGGGGGAAGAAATGTGATCTAAGTGACTGATTGTTGATGCCAGTCAGTGTGTTTAGTCCATCTCAGAAACTGCTGATCGCCTGGGATTTTCACATACAACGGTCTTTAGAGTTTACAGAGAATAGTGTGAAAAATAATAAAAGTCCAGTGAATGGCAATTCTGTGGGTGAAACACGTTGTTAATGAGAGTGTCAGAGGAGAATGACCAGACTGGTTCAAGCTGACAGGAAAGCAACTGTAACTCAAGTGGTGTGCAGAAGAGCATCTCTGAGCACATAACACATCAAATCTTGAAGGAGTTGGGCTCAGCAGCAGAAGACAATGAACATACACTCAGAGGCCATTTTATTAGGTACCTACTGAGATCCAGATTTGATCCTGATGTACCGTGCTGGTCACGTGGAGTTTGCACATTGTTCCTGTAACTCTACAACTTTTACTTCTCACATCTATTCGAATATGCTAATTATGTTAATTATCTGTTGTTAATAGTGGCAGGTGAATCATGGGGCAGTGAGGTGATAGTGATTCACAGGGAAAAAAATAGGATTAGTGTAATTGGGTGCCCCTTGTCTAACACAGACATGGTGAGCTGAGAGTCCTGTGTCCATGCATTAGGAGTAAACATGACTGTGAAATTACTGGATTTTTATAAAAAGCATCTACTTCTCAAATGTCCTTGAGGAATGATGTCTCCTGTACCGTTATTAGGTGACTCTAGACTCACAGCAGTTTGGTTTACTGCTAAATGCTCTTTAAAAGAACAATTTCAGGCAGCAGTTGATTACTACTGTCAGCTTGAGGGAGGGGGGAAAAGAGGGGAATAAAAAGAGGGGTGTGTGTCAGCTGGGGTACTACACTGTGGGTGAGACCATTATTGTGGATGAGAAGTGGGCAGGGCATCAAGTAGTTGTCAGGTCGGCTTGCATTGTCACCTCCTAGATAGCACATGCAGGCACTTTCCAGAATCCATCTAGTTAATAGGATTCACCTGCAGCCTATTTAACCCCAGTTTTCATCCACAATCCTTGTTCACTCATTGAACCAGCTGGCCTCAATTCATTGCTCCTAGCCTTCACTCCACCTTGCTAAAGTTTACCTTGTTACCTGTTGCATATAGTTTTTGTTCTCTCTTATTTTGTGACTCCCTACATGGCTTGTTATTTTGCAATCTATTATTCAAGTTACTGTTACATTGTCTCTGCTAATCTGCTTTTGGGTCAAGCCTCTGCTATATTTCTTGATATTTGTGAGATGTAAGCCATATTTAAAAGGAGACAGCAGAGAAACAGACCTTTGGTCCCACTAGATCCACACTAACCAATAAATGCATATATTTTTTAAACAAATCCTAAACGATTTTATTCATCTCATATTCCCATCAACTTCACCCTAGATTTTATCACTCATTTTCCTTCTTGTAATATAAATATTGGTTCTATTGTAATATAGATCTCATGATAGTGACTGAAGGTTGTCACTTGGTTATACTGTGGGAATATGTACAAATTACAGTGATTAACTAACCTACACACCATGTGCTTTCACAATGTAGGATGAAACTGGACCACCCAATTAGAGTTTATAATAGTGCCAGGTTTGTAAGGATGTAATAGAGCATTTTGAACCCAAGGTTGAATGCTGTTCAGAGAAAATATTGGCTGATGAACTGGACAGTGTATGGAACTGTGGGTGCATTTGGAAACATTTGTTCCTGTGGCCTTCTGAGTACATTTCCAGAAAGTCTCTCTGCCTATGGGAACTCCGGGCATCTCTTTCCCTTCCCATTTCATCCACAAGCTGGGCAGTGCAATGTTCCAAAATGGTGGCGCCTGCATGGTGACGTTCTTCATTGCTTCATTGATCTAGAAATCTTCCAAGCACTATTCAATGCACTTCCTCTTCAAGAGGTGCCGGCTACATTTACCAACACAGGCTAGCTTTAACTAGAGGTAGTCTGAGACCATGTTGACCTCAAACGTGTGCAGTACTGACTTGCTTCTGCAACCTTTATGATTAACAGGCAGCACAAAAGTACTTTACTGCTTGTGCAATATTGAATAGGTTTATCATGCTTTGTAATCCCTGAGCCTTTCATTGAGGCTGTCCAGCTTTATTGTTGTCAGGCTTCTATATCTGTCACACTCCCTGACAGGGAACATTGTGACTGCATTCTTGTTATATAAATCTCAGTTCCATTGTAATATCAGTGTCATTGGACTTTCACTAAAGATGGCAGCTTTGTTATATTGTGAGATATAGTGCAGCCAGATAGTTAAGAATGCTGAAAACTGTCACAAGATACGTTAGTAGCTTGTACTATTACTCACTGCCAGGATTAAGGCGCCTGAGGGAATTAGTAATATGCTTCTAAAGAAACAATGTCAAGTTATCTTCTTTAGTTGGAGCAGTTAGTTTATGTGTCAAGAAGAAATACAGTTGCTTAAGTTAATGAGAACATTGGTTTGGAGAAAAATGTTAGACACAAATTAATTGCCACAGTATTTACAACAGCACTTTAGGGCTTTGTTTAATGAGGAGGATTCAATAATTACAACAACTCTATTGCCAGTATGATGTCCCAATTTAGAGACTTTTGGTTTCCACTAGGTGGTAAAGAGTCGATAGTGGAATTGTAATTGATATGAAAAGTGGATCTTTAAAATTACCAAACACGAGGAAATCTGCAGATGCTGGAAATTCAAGCAACACACATGAAAAATGCTGGTGAACGCAGCAGGCCAGGCAGCATCTATAGGAAGAGGTACAGTTGACGTTTCGGGCCGAGACCCTTCGTCAGGACTAACTGAAAGAAGAGATAGAAAGAGATTTGAAAGTGGGAGGGGGAGGGGGAGATCTGAAATGTTAGGAGACAACATGATCCTCTCCCTTCTCCAGCCTCGTATCCCTTTCCAGCTCTTAGCTCCATCCCTCCCCCTCCCATCCTCTCCTATCATTTCAGATCTCCCCCCCCCCCCACTTTCAAATCTCTTTCTATCTCTTCTTTCAGTTAGTCCTGACAAAGGGTCTCAGCCCGAAACGTTGACTGTACCTCTTCCTATAGATGCTGCTGGGCCTTTAAAATGACCAGACAGTTCACCCTCACTGGTTCCTTGCCACAAGGTAAAAGCAAAAATTTACCAATCAAACTTTGTAGTTGAAATTCTTGATGAATCTTTTTGGTGATGTATTGATTGTCTCTGTTCCGTCACATGTAGCTGCTGGTTATGTTTTACACAGTTTAACATAGCAGATGATCCTTAATCTGTAATTAAATTAGTAGTAACTTTGGGAAGCAAATAGAGGAAGATTAATTCAATATGCTGTGAAGTTAGCTGGATCTATTGGATATATGTTGAGTACATTTGAGTAGTTGGGGATGATGGATTATATAAATGGAATTCTTGCTAAGTGTGAAGGTTTGAAACACCATGGCAGCAAACTACAGGAAGGATAGGTATGACCCTCACCAATTTTTATTGATGCATTATAGAAAGAATCCTGTAGAGCTGTATCCCAGCTTGGTGCCTGGGAACGTCAGAACCTGCAGAGAGTTGTGGACTCAGCTCAGCACATCACAGAAACCAATCTGCCCTCCAGAGACTCTATGTCCACTTCGTGTTGCCTCGGTAAAGCAGGAGCATAATCAAAGACCCCACTCACCCCGGTCTGTAGCACATTATTCTGCACTCTGTTATTGTTTTACCTTGTATTACCTCAATGCACTGTTGTAATGAAAGATCTGTATGAACTGTATGCAAGACAAGTTTTTCACTGTACCTTGGTACATGCGACAATAATAAACTAATTTATCAATTTTACCAATGAGTCAGTTTATGTCGCCGGCTAGCAGACAAGCTGTAGGGAAAGGGTGCAATTGATCCTTCTCCAGACTCAAAGTTGGGAACAGGTGAGCTTTTGCAATATCCTAAGCCTGAGACTAGATACACTGTGGCTACCACAGGTGGTCCCATTCATTTTAATTGGATTATTTTACAGGCATCCGTTAGTCTCATGAGACCATGGATTTGTGCCTTGGAAGGTTTCCAGGGCACAGGCCTGGGCAAGATTGTATGGAAGACCAGCAGTTGCCCATGCTGCAAGTCTCTCCTCTCCACGCCATCGATGTTGTCCAAGGGAAGGGCATTAGGACCATACAGCTTGGCACCGGTGTCATTGCAGAGCAATGTGTGGTTAAGTGCCTTGCTCAAGGTCTCACACACTGCCTTAGCCAAAGCTCGAACTAGCAACCTTCAAATCATTAGACAAACACCTTAACCACTTGGCCACGCGCCAATCCAGTTGGATTACTTACATATATTAAAAATAAGTATTTTGCTTATTTTTTATTTCACTGGAGGTTTATGTTTTTTCATAAATAGCATAATATACAGTACTTATTTAATATATTTATTACCTTTGGCCTTTAAAAATATTAATTTTTGTTGTTAATTTAAGTCATATTTATTTACCATGGGAAGGACATGGAAAGTGAGGAGAGAACTGTAATGTCTTGAAACATACTGATATCATGAAAGAAAGGTGTTGGTCGTCATAAGGCGTGAAATGGTGAATAAGCCCCTGGGACCTGACAAAGTTTATCCAAAGACATTGCAGGAAGTTAGAAGGAAATGGCTGGAGCCCTGGTAGAGATTGTTAGATGCAGGTGATGTAGCAGAAGATGCAAGAAGACTAATCTCAAGCCATTATTTGAGAGAGATTGCTTGGACAAGCAAAACCAAGAGAATTGATGGTGCAGAGTGCTAGATATTGTCTAGCTGGACTTTTGCAAGGGTTTTGTAAGGTGCCATATCATAGTCCAGAAAGTGTGATCACAGGTGATACAGGGTGAGCTAGCTAAATGGATACAAACATTTTCTTGGTGAAAGGAGACAGCGGTATCAGCAGAGGACTGTTTTCAGATTGAATGTCTGTCACTAATGGTGTGCTCTAGAGATCAGTGCTGGGTCACTTGTTGGTCATATATATTAATGATTTGGAAGAGAATGTAAGTGGCATGATTAGTATGTCTGCAGATGACATGAACAATGATGGTATGGTGGACGATGGAGAAGATTATCTTGGGTTCCACTAGGATCCAGATAAATTGGGAAAATAAGCCAAGAATGGCAAATGGAGCTCAGACATGTTCCAAGTAACCTTGGGGAATTAAACTATGCTGGGACATACACAGTGAATCACAGTAGACTTTGCAGAATAGAGAGACTTAGGTGTACAAGTACTTTGTTCCCTACAAAAGGCAATGCACGTAAGGTTGTGAAGAAGCCATATGACTTTTTGCTTTCACTGGACAAGGTACACTGCAAGTATTAGCATGTAGTGTTACGGCTGTACAAGTATCTGCACCTGGAATATGTTGCACAGTTTTTGGTCACCATATTATAGGAAGATTGATTAAACTAGAGAGAGTGCAGAAAGAAACAAAAGGACATTGCTCAGTCTGGAGGGCTTGAGCTATAAAGAGAGACTAGATTGACTGTTAATGTTTTTCAAGGAGGTTGAGGTGTGACTAGATAAACTGGATGATTACAGTCTCTTTCCCAGAACAGGGGAATCTAAAATTAGAGGCCGTACCTTTAAGGTGAATGGGGAAGGATCTAAAAGGATTCTGTGGGCTAAGTTTTTTGCACAGAAAGTGGTGGTTGTATGGAATGAGTTGCCTCAGGGAGTGGTAGTTGTGGGTAGAATTACATTTTAAAATACTGTTTGGACAGGATCATGAATAGGTGGATTTGGAACCAGTTCAGGAAGGCACCTTAGTCTGTATAGATAAGTCTTGTTTCCAAGCAGTAAAACTCAGTGACTCCAAATCAATTCTATGACGCAAAAATAAATTATGTCTGGACCACCCTGCCAGGGTTGATATATTAAGGACATTTAAGAGACTCTTAGATAGCAGCATGGATATAAGAAAATGAAAGGTTATAGTCTGTGTAGGAAGAAAGGTTGAGATTGGTTGTGGAATCGGTTTATATAGCTCAGCACATCATCTGGGCTGAAACAACTGTACTGTTCTATGTCTATGTTGTACATAATTCCTATTGTTCTTTAAAGTCTTTGATTATCAGACAGTGCAAGACCTTGTGGTTACTGGGATTCACATGGCTGCAAAAGCTAACCACAACCATAGAGCTAGCATGGCAGGTGAGTACTGGCAAGAGATCTGTTTGAGCTTAATTTGTTCCTACTTTTTAACCATTTGGAATAGCTCTAGACTCTTCAACTTTTAGCTTCCAGATCAACTATGCTGGGTAGTAGATCAAATGAACTTTAGCAGTTGTGGTTTAAGACATCATTTAACTCATACATCAATGTCAGTGAATTACAATGACCCTTTCAAAGAGCCACATTAAATTGCTCAAACCCAAACGGATCTGACTTCTTGGCTGAATGAAAAAATATCTCATTGAAATGTGTAACATTCTGAGAGACTGTTCTTTTGCCAGAGGGAACAGTTAATATAAGGGATTGGAGGTGCAGAAAAGCCAATGACTGTGAATGTCTGAAATCCTCTATCCCAGAGTCCAATGATTGCTTAGTCATGGAGTAAATTCAAGAACAAGTTAGGCAGACTGGAATATTGCTGAGGAAATCTTTGAGAAACAGCAAATCTCTGCCCCAATTTTTGCCTTCTGTTGAGGCTGTTAAATTTTTTTATTAGCAGTATTTGCCACAAGTAGTCACTGACGTTAGAACAATTAAAAATGAAATAACAATTTAAAACTTCTGTAAAATTACTGAATCTGAAGAAAATATTCAATTCACTTAACATAACAGAAATAATAAAGAATATTTTTGCAATTACAAATATTTAATAATTATACTATATCTTTATTCTTTTGTCTTATAGCCATGAAATCTCCAACCACATGATGTTGGAACCAGTTCTGGTCTAAGGGGGGTGGGGTGGTTTGTTCCCTGATTTCAGTGCTGGAGAATTCCAGTAAATTAATGTTGTAATTCATAAAGAATCTGGCTGTGCTCTGTGATTGGTAGAACCTACCATCAAGTTGGAAACACATAATTTTGGATATTAATGTTCTGAGTCACAAAATTTTGGAAACCTTTACGACCAGAAGTAATTGCTGGAATAGAGCGGGGCGAGATATTGAAGGATCCGAAAAAAATGTTGAAATCAAATTATTATCTTAATGGGAATCAATGGAATTGAAGAAGCCAAAAGGTAAAGGATGAACAGTATGTGGTATGAATTAGAATAGAGTCATCAAGGTTTTGAATAAAATCAAGTTTACATCCAGTAGAAGGTTGATCTGATATATATTAGCTGAGCCAATTATATAAGTAACAAAGTAATGAGTGAGAATTTTTAGCTATAGATAGTGAGGTGGGAGCACACTGAGATAATATTATTGATCTGGCTGTAGGCGTTTTTAGTGGAAGTGTACATATGTGGTCCTCAATTAAGAAAATGTCCATTTAACCTGTAGAGCAGTAAGGTAAGCTATGCTTTCAGACTTTGAACATTTCTAACCAGCAGAATACAAGGTAACAATCAAGAAATGGAGCTCTTTCAAAAATGAAATAAGACTGACATATTCATCTCTCTGTCTCACAATCCATCCATTCATCCATCCAGCTCCATCTTCCTTAAAGAAAAAGTATAAATAGGTTTTCACTCATTTTATCTTAATGAGATAATTTGATTCTCAAGTTCAGGTTTAATAGCCATTCAATAATACATGAATACCCATGAATACAACCAAATGAAACTGTGTTACTCCAGGGCCAAGGTGCAAAACATAATACCAACAGTCATACACAGCACAAGGCACACATAGCCTTTATAAGACAACAGTAACATACAGTCACACAAAAAATTATAGTCCAATCCCTGAGTTCACGAATGTTGCAGCAATCTGCAGTCACAATACATCTTATCTTCTGCCAAGTGAGCACTGGAGAACAGCACTGACTCAGCAGGTTTGCTCTGCCACACTGCCTCTGCACTCCAGTGGTAGACAGTGACTCTGAAACCCCTCTCCTGAGTGGCTGGAAACAAGCAACAAAAATGGCTCAAGGCCTAGTCCTCACGATGACCCCCCCGCCCCCCACTAAACCAGTTAATCGGACTTCCAGCATTCCACATTAACAATGTCCAACAGGGTCTTACAATCACAAGAGAAGTGCCTAAGTTGATCACTTGCTGTTACATTGCACACCTCCATCATGCACCCAGTCCACCATTTCTCTGATGCAGGCAACAGCATGATCCGTCCTGTCTAGCTCTCTCAGTTTTTCGCTAATGAGCAACTCACTGATAGGGTAGATGTGCAGTACTTTAAGATCTTAACCTGTCCAGCAGTGTCTCATGATTGCAAAAAATTACGTTTTAAAAAAAAGACACCACCACCATAGTCCTGACGAAGGGTCTCAGCCTGAAACGTCGACTGTACCTCTTCCTAGAGATGCTGCCTGGCCTGTTGCGTTCACCAGCAACTTTGATGTGTGTTACCACCACCTCTGGTTGGCCCAATAGAAGCCGCTGTGTCTGAGTGCACCGCCATCTTACCACAAGATCTACAAAGAACTACCTACCTTCTGTCTACAAATTAGCTGTTGTGTGTCCCCACATCACAACAGACATTGCCTTAAAAACATGCTTAACTTAGGTCTTGAAAGGCATTCTAGACACAAATGTTTATTTATTCTATTTTCCATTTTCCTGTTCCCTATTAAGAACCTTACTCACGAAGAAACAAATATAGAATGTATGACTTATATTTCTGGGCAATAACGAAAAAAAAACTTCAACAGACACAAAAACAGAATACAGCTCACAAGAGCTTTTCCAGTGAGCACAGGATGAGTTGGAAGCCCAGAGATTTAACAAGGGCTTATTGCCCAGAAAAGAAATCAGCAAATGCTGGAATACTCGGCAGGTCAGGTAGTACCTGTGGAAAGAAAAATAGAATTTCCATTTCAAGTTGCAGATTGTGCCCAATGTAAAGCAAAGGTTGGGTCTCCATATCTCATGCAAGAGATATATCCTTAAGTGTGTTAAGCAGGGTAAGGTAGCATAAGGCTGCCTGTCAGGATTTGACACATTTCATTTGGGTTGAGCAGTGTAAAAGCACTCATTTACCTTCCAGAAACAAATCACAAAACGGTAAAGCATTTGGAGCAGAACTTTTAAAAACATTTTTATTAATCCTTTCGGTGGAGATATTTGCTTTATTTCTCAATCCCACATACTCTGAGCCACTTTAGGTGGTGAAAATGACCAGTCCTGAAAATGACTCTTACACCTTTACCTTGGAAGCTGAGCATTGCAACCACATTATAGAAATAAGCTAGTTTAATTTCAGAATGAATACATTTGCATCACATGGCATGCATGTGCTGCCTCAGATCAGAAAGAAGCCTTTCAGTCAAAAAAGAAAGCAATTAATCTAACAGTGCATTTTACAAGCTGAACAGAAACAGGTAGTGTTCTGATGTATTTCTCTGTGATTTAGGGTGGTGTTTGAAAACTAAGGAATGACAATTTTTTCAGTGAGTGTTATTTCCAGCTCTCTCTTGAAAAATAAAAGGAGAATGGTGTGATGAATAGCTTGCAGGTAATTTATTGTACTGAATTAACTTCGAATGATTTATTTATTGGACTGTCATAAGGATTGTTTATGTTCCAGTTTATTTCATAAAGTTAACAATATAAAATAAAGCCTGTTATTTGGCAGACTGATAATATGATAAACTAGCATTAAATAATGCAAGGTATTGATATTTATCATATTGTTTCACCCTTTTTCAATCGCAAATAGTGTAGAGTGAATGAGATCAGCATATCTATTCCACTTTGACTTTGCTGAGTGACATAAAACTCAGATTTGTAGAGGTCTGATGTTCCATTAAGTAATCAATGCAGATTACTGACTTTTAGATAAATGCTGCTCAACTGTGTAAGGTCAATATTTGTTAGTTCATTGGCAGAATGATTAATCAATCGATACACAAACGCTGGGGTCAGAAGCTGTAGAACTGCAATGTTTACTTGTGCTGCTTCACAATTTGATTCGCAGTTTGGTTAGCTTATTCTTCTTTTGAACTAATAGGCCTAGAAATCCTCCCTTGCAAATGCTGCTAGAATGATGAGCAAAAAGGACGTGCCATTTTTTTCTGGTGCCATCTGGGAAAGATCTGAATGAACATGAGGCATTGCTCACATAAATTATGCAAATTATTGTTTTTCAAGTATATTTAAATGCATAATATTAGATGGAATCTGGCATGCAAATTAATGTGATTAAGATGTAGCTGCAGGTCTTAGACTAGAACCATCCCTGCAAGTGGTAGGATGGTTTAGGGTAGACTTTTTAAGAGTTTATACAGTGAATGGTAGGGCACTGTGGTAGAACAAAGGGATAGGGAATGCTGATCCATAATTGCTTGAAACTGGTAGTTAAGGTCATAAAGAGAGCTTCTGGATCATTAGCCTTCACAAATCAAAACACTGAGTACAGGTGTTGAATTGTTATGTTGAAGTTCAATACGGCATTGGTGAAGCAAAATTTGGAGTATTGTGTGCAGTTCTAGTTACCTACCTACAGGAAAGATATTAATAAGCTTGAAAGAATGCAGAAAAAAATTACAAGGATGTAGCTGGGATTTGAGAGCCTAAGTTATAAGGAAAGTTTGAATAGATTAGGACTTTATTCTGTGGATCATAGAAGAATGAGGGAGTTCTTATATAGGTATATAACATTATGGGTAAATAGGGTAAATACTGTACTTGCAGGCTTTTCCCCCTGATCTTAGATGAGACAACAACTAGAAGTCATAAGTTTAGGATGAATGGTGAAATATTTAAGGGGAACCTAAGGGGGAGCTTTTTCACGCAGGTGGTGGCGCGAGTAGAACAAGTTGCCAGTGGAAGTGATGGATGCAGGTCCAATTGCAACACTTAAGAGAACTTTAGATGGGTACATAAATGAGAAGAGTATGAAGGGCAATGGTCTCGGTGCAGGTATGGGACAACTTAGATGGGCCGAATGTCCTGTTTCTGTGCAGCAATGCTCTATGAATCTATGACTCTGAGTGGAAGGAGGAGCATAGAACATCTCCAATGCTGCGTTGGAGGATCACGGTGGCAAGAGTGAGCTGATAGAGCTAATAGCAGAGGGGTGAAGTGTATCCCTTTCCCCCCACATAATACGTGCATAGACATTATAAATTAGATCCAATACTACATCCAAAGCAAGCCATAACGTTACTCTATTGTAGCCTCCCTAACAAGGATGTCATTAAAAATATCACCTAAAGTTATACATTAATAGTTTTGCCTGTGTGCCTCCATTGGACCCTGTTCGGCTGTGAACAACCCTGCTTCCTTGCTGCATATCTATTTACCAATATAATAACAGGGCAAACTGGTGCTGCAAGGCAATTGGCATTCCTGCTGCATGCCTGAATTATTTGCCTGAATGACACAATGACGATTGTGCAACGTGCACGTTAAGATCCAGTCATGTTCTGCAATTGATTTTACATTTCTGTTCAACCACACAGCGCAAAACAAAACATAGGCCTTGTGAATAACTTTATTTTTATGTATTGCTGATGTTGGAATCAGTACTCCATAAAGGCGATTGGGTAAATGTGCTCTTGCAAAATGTACCTCCCTGAAATAGGAAAATAAGGACTGAACTCTGATGTAAAATGATGTGAAATTAGGTTTAGATGATTCACTCTCATTTGATTACTTGGAGAAACTAATACAGATACAGTACTTGGTTGAGGGGTTTGGAAAAAAATTATGTTTTGTGACTTTTTCATTAGAGTAGCAAGCGATAGGACACAAGATCTGGTGAGGTTTATGGAATTCAGTAAATGAAAGCCTAGGTTCTCTCTAACTTTCCACCCAGGGAAATGAATGAAGGTTTATTTGTATTTCATGACACTCTGTGCAATGATAAGACCATAAAACATAGGAGCAGAATTAGGCCATGTGGCCCATCGAGTCTGCTCCAGCATTCAATCATGTCTGATAAACTTTTCCCCTCCTCAGTCCCATTAATTGGCTTCTTCCCTTTGACGCTGTGGCCAATCATGAACCTATCAATCTCCATCATAAATATACCCAGTGACCTGGCCTCCACAGCTGACTGTGTTAACAAATTCCATAAATTCACCACCCTCTGGATGAAGAAATTTCTCTCTATCTCTGTTTTAAATGAGAGATCTATCGTGAGGCTGTGCCTCTTTGTCCTGGAATCACCCACCATTGGAAACATCCTTTCCACATGTACTCTTGCAAATTCAAAGGGTTTCAATGAGATCTCCCCTCATCCTTCTAAATTGCAGTGAGCACATGTCCAGAGCCATCAAACATTCCTCATATGATGCAAGTTAACCTTTTGGTTGTTCTGCAGAAGGACTCCCAAGTCCCTTTGCATCTCATTTTTTTTGATTTTCTCCCCATTTAGTCTGCATATTTATTAGTCTCCTATTCTGTCTAAGTCCTGTTTCCTGTTTCCTCAAACCTGCCTGCCCCTCGACCAATCTTCGTATCATTGGTGTTGTGGGAACTGGAAGGCTGAAAAAGGACTTAGACAGATGGCACAGAAAGTCAAAAACTGATTTTTCCCAGAAGACACCATCTTCATGGAAATGCTATATGAAGCAGTATTATGAAATTGCCAATATTTGCTTTCCGTATTACACTCTTCATTACCTACTGTATATTAATTCATCTATTTCCATTAGGAAATTATTGTAATAACCCTAAATATAGGACCTACATCATGCTGGGACTCCTACCTGCAGAGTGAACTAACGGACAGAAGATTGCAGATGACATGAAAATTGTTGGTGTTGTGATAGTGATAAAGGTTGTCCAAGTCTAGAACATTATATTGACCAATTGGTAAGGTGGACTGTCAGGTAGAATTTAATCCAAGCAAGTGCAAGTTGAAGCATTTGAGGAATTAAATAGGGGAAGAACATATACAAAAAATGATAAGGCACTAAAAGAAACATTGATGAAGTGCACATATCTCTGAAAGTGGCAACACAGGTGGAAAGGGTGGTGAAGACATATGGCATGCTTGCCTTCATAGGTCATGGCATAGAATATAAGAGTTTTGACTTTAGATTCATCTTTGGAAAACACTGGTAAGACCACACTTGGAGTATGATGAGCTGTTCTGGTTGTCACACTGTAAGAATGATGTGATTCTGTGGGAGAGTTCAGCAGAGATTCATCGGGTTATTGCCTAAATTGGAGAACATTAATTATGAGGAGAGACTCGATATGCCTGGCTTGTTTTCCCTGGAGAAAGGGTTACCAAGGGGTAACCTGCTAGAGATACAGAAGATTATGAGAAGTAGAGATGGAATAAATAATGAAAACCTTTTTACCCATGACAGGAGTATATTAATCCAAGAGGAAATGGATTTAAATTCTAGGTAGGAGATTTAATGGAGATCTTAGAGTTAATTGTTTTACATATCCAGCATTTATGACCAGAATAGATGATTCAACAGGAAGTTGGTTCCTGTAGAGTAGAGCTCGTTTTGACAAGTGTTATCCCACTGTTATGCCACAGATATAACAAATGTCAACTGAAATTTAAAAAAAAAACCTGCAGGTGATAGAAATTTGAAATAAAAACAGAAAATGCTGGGAACATTCAGCAAGTCAGGAAGAAACTGTGGAAAGAGAAACAGTATTGTATTCTTGGACTCACTTTACACCGCACACTGTCGGAGCAGTGCTACCAGGATAATCAAGGACGTGACCCACCCAGCCAACACACTTTTCGTCCCTCTTCCCTCCGGGAGAAGGCTCAGGAGCTTGAAGACTCCTATGGCCAGATTTGGGAACAGCTTCCTACCAACTGTGATAAGACTGCTGAACGGATCCTGAACGGATCCTGACCCAGATCTGGGCCATACCCTCCAAATATCCGGACCTGCATCTTGTTTTTTTTTGCACTACTTTTCTTTCCATTTTTCTATTTTCTATTTATGACTTATAATTTAAATTTTTAATATTTACTATCGATTTGTAATCCAGGGAGCGGGAAGCGCAGAATCAAATATAGCTATGATGATTGTACGTTCTGGTATCAATTGTTTGGTGACAATAAAGTATATTAAAGTATATTAAGTATATTTCATTCTTCGCAGAGACGCTGTCTGGTCCACTATGTGTTTGCAGCATTTTCTGTTTTGATATTGGTTTTGGTAATTCTATTATTGATACTTAATGACTATCAGGAGCATTAACACATGTCCTTTCAATCATTCTCCTTGTGATTTGCAAACAGATGAAATGATTGTTCCTGATCCACAGCAGTAAATGGCAGGGCACTAAAACAAATATAAAAATGTAAAGTATCTGCAAAGTTCAAGAAGGTGAATTAAAGTAATAAATGATACACTAAATTAGAAAATCAAATGCTGGATTAACATGCCCACTTTCAATGCACTCCCAATTTTGTAATTAAATTTTGCCGTGGAAATAGTGCAAGAAGCGTGAATTAATTATTCTGTTTTTCATGCTTTATTCTCAAATGTATACTTGGATCAAGCAAAAACACTTCATGCACATACAATTTACCTTTCTGTCTTTGTGTTACACCAATCTGTGTCTGTCACAAGGCTCTTTGGTTCTTGGCTGGAAGTAGATGCTGTTATTTTTATTTAACTTCCTTTCACTGCTAATCCCGTGATGAATCATTTACAATGCTGTCTAAGCAGTTTGTCCATAACGTAAGTTTCAACAATTTAACAAATGCTGCTTGGAATCATTGCAAAAATGAACAGTGCCTCTGAAGGAAATGTGCACAATATAGCTTTGTTTGCCTACTTGCATGTATTGTTTGTAGGACCTAATCAATCCTTCTTCCTTAATAATCTCTGTGGTAGAGACGTTTGAACTGCAGACTTCAGTCTTGCCATTCAATAATCAAAAAAGTGATATCTAACTGCTATATTTCAAACCTCCTAATTATGCTGTTAGAAATTTAAGATCTAAAAAATATCATTTTTCACACTTTTTTCATTATTTGGAAGAGTTGAACTTTGGCATCTTCAGATATGTGATGGACTCCCTACAGCATGAACATAAGTCGTTTGCCAAGAGAAAATCCCTAAGTTTAATTGGAAACAGAATTCTGTATTCTGGCAGGTGGGCAATGTGGTAAGTGCCAAGCTAATTCAACCTCACCAATTTGAGGAAGAGGCGACTTTAATTTCTGGGCCTCATCTACTTGTAACCAGTCAACTGTCCATCTGATATTGGTGAGAAGCATCAATAGGCCAAGGGACAGAAGTGAAGCCCGAGAGCAGAGGTAGACTCATAGGGTAATTCGGCACAGAAATAGGCTCTTCAACCCAACTCCACAATATGGACCAAGATGCCAGTCTGAGGCAATCTCATCTACCTGTATTTGGCTTGTATCCCTTTAAAACTTTCCTATCCTATAAGTCTAGGACCAGAGGACCCAGCCTCAGAATATACAAACTTCACTTTAGAACAGAGATGAAGAAGAATTTCTTTAGCTAGAGGGTGGTGAATCTGTGGAATTCATTGTCACAGACAGCTGTGGAGGCTAGGCCATTGATTATATTTAAAATGAAGGTTAATACGGTCTTGATGGGGTATTAAAAGCTAAGGGGATAAGGCAGGAGAAAGGAGAGGGATAATAAATTAGCCATGATTGAATGGTGAGACAGACTTGATGGGCTAAATAGCCTAATTATGTTCCTATAACTTATAGTATATGGTCTTATGGTCAATCCATGCACCGGATGACTGGCAGCAAAATAATTGTTGTTTACAGGAGTTTAAATCATTGGAGGATCAGGAGGTTAGTTAGAGGGCAAATATTTCCGGTGCTGGTGGTACTGGGGAGGTTATTAATTATTAATTGAAATAATTGGTGAAGATGAAAATGAAAACACAAGTTCCAGATGCTGAAAATATGAAGTGAAAACCGAAAACGTTGGAATCACTCAGCAGGTAGGGCACCGTCAATGGAAAATAAACAAAATTAATGATACAGGTCTTTGGCCCTATGTTAGAATAGGTCTGAAGAGTTATCAGAAGAAGGGTTATTAGGTCAGGCTGCACTGGGAGCATCTGAAATGTTAAATTTGTTTCTTTTTTTATACATTCTGCCTGACCTGCTAAGTGTTTTAATATTTTATAAGTTCAAAGTTCAAAGAAATTTTATTACCAAAATACATATATATCGCCATATACAACCCCGAGATTCATTTTCTTGTGGGAATATGTTATGTTTTTAATTGGGAGTGGAAGATGAGAGAACATTTTCTCACTCAACAAGTTGTTACAGTGCGGAATCCATCATGTAGAAAGTCTATGGAAACGGATTCAAAAGTAACTTCTAGAAAAGAGAAAGATACATTTAAAATGGAAAAGAAAATTGCATGGTTAAAGGTAATGGAGCGTGATTGATTATACAGATCTTTTGAAGAGTTTCCATAGGTACAAATGGCCCATTTCTGAGCTCTATGTATCTGTGGCACAATCTGGTCTTATGTGAATTATAATGATATGCGCCATTACACATGCATGCCAAGAAATTTGTCCCGATCGGTAGTGCTAAATGGATTGTAAATTAGCAGTAGCATGTTTTCCCCAGCTTCTGAAAGGTGGTTGCAATGAAGCTGATGAAACTGAATTTTCAGAGTAAAAGATTTATCATGTGTTTCTCTACCTAGAACATATTTATAGTGATGCAGTTTGGATTATAATTAAAAAATATGGCCTAATAATAAGAAATTCAAATAACGTGGAGAAATATGTACTTTTTGTGAACCTGGCACAAATTCTTAATTTTGTATACAGGTAAGAACACAGTTTATGTGTTCACACATTATAGTTGGGAGTTTGGAACCTATTGGTGGCTATTTGAAAATTTTAACAAATTCCCACCAGAGGAACATTAAAATACATTAAAGAACTCAGTGCCTGGGGAACTCAGCAGGTCAGAGTGCAAACATGGAGGGGAAAAACAGTTGACATTTTGGGCTGAGACCATTCATCAGAACTGAAGAGTTAGGGGAAAGAAACCAGAATAAGATGGTGGAGAGGGGAAGGTGATGGCTGGGAGGTGTTAGGTGGAAGAGATAATGGTGCTGAATTAGAAGGAACCTGATAGGAGAGGACAGTGTCATATAGGCATTTAATCCCATTAATGTCTAATGGGATTAAAGTAAGGATGAGGGCATCAGAGGAAGGCCAAGTGCAGGTGAGGAGAAGAGAAGGGGTGAGAGGGGAGGAAACAGAGGTGTAGAGGGATTTCGGAGTCCTTGTGCAGGATTCCCTAAAGGTTAGTTCGCAGGTTGATTCTGTGGTGAGGAAGGAAAATGTAATGTTCGCAATCATTTCAAGAAGGTTAGAATATAAAAGCAAGGATGTAACATTGAGACTTTATAAGGCACTGGTGAGGCCTCACTTGAAGTATTGTAGGCAGGTTTCTTCGGGCGTGCTGAAACTGGAGAGGGTTCCAAGGAGGTTCACAAAAATGATTCCAAGATTGAATGGATTGTCATATGAAGAGTGTTTGATGGCTCTGAGCCAGTATTCACTAGAATTCAGAAGAGTGAGGGGTAACCTCATTGAACCTATCAAATAGTTAAAGGCCATGATAGAGTGGATGTCGGGGAGGATGTTTTCTATGGTGGGAGAGTCTAAGACCAGAGGACACAGCCTCAAAATAGAGGGGCGTCCTTTCAGAATGGAGATGAGGAGGAATTTCTTTAGCCAGAGAGTAGTGAATCTGTGGAATTCTTTGTCACGGGCAACTGTGGAGGCCAAGTCTTAATGTGTTTTTAATGCGAAGGTTGATAGATTCTTGATTGGTCAGGGAATAAGGGAATATGGAGAGAAGGCAGGAAATTGGGGCTGAGAGGAAAAGTGGATCAGCCATGATGAAATGGCAGAGCAGACTTGATGGGCCAAGTGACCTAATTCTGCCCCTACTTCTAATGGTTTTATAGTCTCAAGAATAGAGAATGTAGAAAGGGAAATTGGGGAGCAGGGAGAAATTAGCAGAAGTTAGACAAATCAATGTTCATTCCATCAGGTTGGAAGTTACGCACACTGATATGAGGTGTTGTCCTGTAACCTGCGTGTGGCCACATCATGGCAATAGAAGAGGCTGTGGGCCGACATATCAGAATGAGAATGGAAAGATGAATTGAAATGAGTGGCCACTGGGAAATCCCATGTTTTGTGCTGGATAGAATGAAGATGTTTTTCGATGAAGCAATCCCCCAATTTATGTTGTGTCTCACTGATGCAGAGAAGCCATACTAGGATCAGCAAATAAAGTAGATGAACTCCAACAGATTCATACTGTATGTGAAGCATCAGCTCACCTGCAAAGACAGTTTAGGGCAATCAATGATGGTGAGGGAAGAGGTGTAGGGACAGATAGCTTCTTTCTCTTCCTTCTCCAGTCCTGATGAAGGATCTCAGCCCAAAACATTGACTGTTGCTTCCTCTCCATAGATGCTGCCTAACCTACTGTTCCTGCAGCACTTCATATGTGTTCGTCAAGATTTCCAGTATCTGAAGAATCTCTTATATTTATTAAAAACATGGCACTTTTTGAAAAAAAAACATAATTTTCTTCTCCATTGCAATAGACAATGAGATCAGATGGAGAGCTAGATTGAAGGGATATTGCATAAAACTCATGTTTGATCTTGTTAGCTAAATTATGAATTGACTTTCACGCTGTCTATACTTAATTTGTTTTTTTCTTCAAAAGACAGGCTTAAATCATTAAGGGCTTAACTCATTAAGATTGAAATGTAATATTTAAAGAGATTTGGGACCACCCAAGGACTCCTAACATTCCCAGAATACCTATTAATGCTTTCAGACTCTAATGCTATGTGGTGCTGAGTGAAATTCACCGAAACCTGTGTTTATCAAATGATTATTAACTTGATAAAATAGTCCAATTTCTCTCTTCACAGATGTTGCCTGAACTGTTGCATGTTCCCCACATTTGCTTTAGAGTTTTTAAAAATTTGCCATTTTTTATTCTTTACACTTTTTTGTAACATTCCCTGCTCAGTTTTATATCAGATCTCACTCATGAAATGAATGTTGGTTATCTTTCTCTTAATTGGTGGTGACCTTAAATTTCTCAGAAAAAGAACAAAGTGTAATTATATGCTCAAGATAAAACTGAACTAACAATCATTGTGCCTGAAACCCATTTACAATATACCATGATGTTACAGTAAAAGAATTATGAGGCATATTCACTCATGTGGGAAAAAAATTACAGAGAGTAATATTTGCAATCAAACTTTATTGTTGGTTTGTTTGCCATGTGGTACATTGCAACTCTGGAAAAGGGAGCAAACTTTTGTCTTTAATATAAGAGGATAATAATAGAAAACACACCATTATCTTTAACACTTGAAGTCAAAGTGTTCCAGCAAGAATGAAATATTGTACTGTGCTAAGTGTTTCCAGTTTGAAGGATTCTCAACATTGCTTCCTTACTAAGTGATTCTATTTTCACTAACACAATTCTTTTCTTGATTTTGCAGCATGATGAATATAAAAATGAAAGCAAGCATTTAATATTTTCACAGTTTTTGTTTGTTCTTGATGTTTTCCTTGTATGTTATAAAATATTTCTTCAGCTTTTATATACAATTTGTAACCAGAAGCATAGAGATTAAATCAAATAGAAAAAAAATGCTCTTACTTTAATAGAGGTTTGCTAACTAATATCAGGGAGAATTGCAGTACCACCATGGCATCAGCAACTAGATATTAACTGTAGAACTGTTATTAAAATAGCTACAGATGAGTGAGTCCACACAAAATCATTTAGAGTTTATCTCAACCAGAAGCCTTGGATAAACATTCAAGTCTGGAGATCAAGAATACTACAAGAGGTGCAGGTGTGCTCCCTGGAAAGCAATCTCATGGGTGAAGTGGAGATTCTGGACTAGACTGGAAACAATGATGAATGCTTGTTAGCTGTGGCAGGGTTTGATTGCCATAACCTCCTACAAAGTTAAATCTTGCAACATAGTGGACATCAGAGCTTTGTGTCCAGATGAGCTCAATGCCTTCAATGCTTGCTTTCACCACAGGAAAGAACTATTGCACATCCCTATGTCTCCCAGTGATGCTTTTGTTTCAGTATCTGAAGATGACATGCTGGCTGCTTTCAAGAGAGTGAACCCAAGGAAAATATCCAATCCGTAGACTTTGTAGTACCTGGTTGATCTCTGAAAATCCATGCTGACCAAATGGTGTCTACATTGATATCTTCAACCTTTCATTCCGGCAGTGTGTGGTACCCACCCGCTCCAAGTAGGCTTCAGTCATTCAGAGCCAAAGAAGAGCGTGGTAACCTATCTCAATGACATTCGCCCAATGGCACTTATACCCACAGTGATGAAGTGTTTTGAGAGGCTGGTGTTGAAACATATCAGCTCCTGTCTGAATGGCGATTTCGATCTGCTCCAATTCACATACTGAAGCAACAGGTCTACAGCAGATGTTATCTTGTTGGCTCTTCACACAATCCTGGAACATATGGACAGCAAAGGTGCATACATCAGGATTCTCTTTATCATTTACAGCTCAGTATTTAATACCATCATGCCCTCAAAACTAATCAGTAAACTCCAAGACCTGGGCCTCAATACCCCCTTGTGCAATTGGATCTGAGATTTCCTCACTTGTAGACCCTGTTAGTTTGGATTGACAAAAACATTTCTTCTACAATCTCCATCAGCACAGGACCACCACAGGGATGTGTGCTTAGACCCCTGCTTACTCGCTTTATACCTGTGACTGTCTGGCTAAGTACAGCTCCAACACAAGTTTCCTGATGACACCACTGTATCAAAGTGAGTGGTATATTAACAATAACCACTCAGTCAATGTCAATAAGACCAAGGAACTGATTGTTGATTTCAGGAGAGGGAAACCAGATGTCCATGTGCCAGTACTCATCAGAGGATCAGAGGTGGAGAGGGTCAGACTTTCAATTCCTGAGTGTCACTCTCTCAGAGGACCTGCCTGGACCCATCATATAAATACAACTATGAAGAAAGCACGACAGCACCTCGACTTCCTCAAGAGTCTGTGGAGATTTGGCATGTCATCAAAAACCTTGGCAAACCACTATAGATGTGTAGTGGAAGGTGAGCTCACTGGCTGCATTTTGGCTTGGTATGGGAGCACCAGTGCCTTTGAGTGGAAAATCCTATAAACGGTAGTACTTTGAACTTTGAACCAGCTGGGTTTTAACAAGCTGGCACTGAACAGTTGAAGCAAACTGAGAACACCTATCATGAATTGCTTTCTTGAATATCAGATGGTGAAGATTCCTGCCGCGGATGAAGTATTCTCAATTCATTGCAATATCCTTGAACGATTGGATGTAATCCTATTACTTTACTCTTGCATGGTCTCAAAAGTTGAATTAACTCAAAGTTGTAACATGGCCGAAGAAGATAGCAAAACCATCAATAGTCTTAAGGACTGTGGGTTTTCTCAAATGAAACAAAGAGAGGTGTTTTATGTAGAATGAAACCCATAGCAACTTTGTTGAAATCCAAAACCCATAAACAAAAGCACGCTAAAAATCCTTACACAACAATAGCAACATGTCAGACCAGCCTCTTAAAGTGAAACTTCAACTCAACGTCAGTGGCTGTGCATTATGTACGTTTCTCCCACTTACTTTACCCTACCCGGTGAATATGGAAAGTAACTTAAAATGGATGTGATAATCATGGAAATTAATCGTGATGCCCATGTTAAGATAATTTAAGTATTCAGTCAGTATTAATCATGCTGTTGCTTGCCTTAACATATTAGTAGGAACTTGTGTTCATTCATGTTAGTCTGCACTGTTTAGACTAGAAGACATGATAGGGGATACATGAGACAACAGGTAACAGAGCATTCCCACAATTCTGGATGTTGCACAAATGACTACGGAGGTTGAGAGGAAAAGAGATGGATGTCCCACCCCAGTTACATGCTCAAAAGGCAGTGGGTAGAAATACAGTGATGGTAATGGCTTGGAATCAAACTCCTTCTACTTGGATTCAACCTTGTAAGAAATTCAATGACTCACCTGCATGGGCTAGTTTGATGAATTAATGTTCAAATGTCATATCCAATGACCTGCTTCACAAGTATCAGATGTAGTTCAGTACATTATTTGCCTTTTGATCAGGTACCAACCAATTTTCATTTGTGCCTTCTAAACAATTAGCACTACTGCAGGCATCACACTTGACTCTCAATTTTCAAGCACTGCCAGCAATAAAGGCGTGAAAGCAACGTCACTGCCTCACTGCCATGGTGCACCCAAGAATCACCATCCATCTCATTGTGAGGCTGTTTTCACTCCAGCACAATTCCTTCATATTGCCCCTTAGAAAATCTTGTTGACAATTTCAACGATTGTTCTTATCACCATTGTTGAGAAGAATTTACAAATTGTGAGGAGTAAGTGGATCACATATTCCACTGTTTTTGATTCATGACTTCAGTATTATTTTTTTAATCTCATTATTTAACAATGCAGCATGGAAGAGGCCCTTCTGGCCCTGTGAGCCATGCCAAACCATCAACGCACAATCTCGATTAACCCTAACCTAATCAAGGGACAATTTACAATGACCAATTAAACTACCCAGTAAGTCTTTGGATTGTGCGAGGAAACTGGAGGACTTGCATTCTGTGGGGAGGATGTACAGAGACTCCTTACAGGGTAGCATTGGAACTGAACTCCGAGCTCCAGAACACCCCAGGCTGTAATTGTTTTGCATCAACCACTACACCACTACACCACTTGCACATCTTAACATGATTAAATCACTCAATTTAGAATATTTGTTTAACTATTGCATTAATCTTTGATTCCCAATGAATAGGACAGGAAGAGAGTGGAAAATGTATACAAACCTTCAATGTCAAGCAAGAGAAAATCTGCAGATGCTGGAAATCCAAGCAACACTCATAAAATGCTGGAGGAACTCAGCAGGCCAGGCAGCATCTATGGAAAAGAGTACAGTCGACATTTCGGGCCGAGACCCTTCAGCAGGACTTGAGAAAAGAATCCTTTTTTCCCCAGTCCTGCCAAAAGGTCTAGGCCTGGAAAGTTAACTGTACTTTTTTTCCATAGATGCTGCCTGCTGCATTTCTCCAGCATTTTGTGTGTGTTGCAAACCTTCAAAGCTGTGCTTTGATGGTAAAATTATCATACTTATATGTAAATTCTAGCAGTTTTATTAAGTTTTGCTGATTAACACAATTCTCTAGATCATTTGGAGAATTTTAATTATATCTTTGATTTTTACTGAAAAATTAAGAATTACAGTATTCTAAGCAGACTTTCAACAGAAGAGAATTGGTCAATCCATTATATGACCGTTTTAGCTTCAGATTAAGCTGCCTTTCCATAATAGAGTACCTATACAGCATTATTAAATGTCTTACATGTTGATAATTGTCACAAATAGTATGTACCACAAAGATCACAACCACTTTGATATTCTGACAGCAGGTTCACAATTGGAAATGCTAATTTTGTTTCTCTCTCTGCAGTTGCTAGCTGACTTTTCAGTGCTTCCAGTAATTTATGATTTATATTTAAATGGATTCGCAGCACCAGTAACATTTTATGACTTTAGTTGTCACTCCCTTATTTAGTTATTCAATGTCTCTACATGTACCATTCAGAGAGCAAATTGGTTTTCCTTTCATAAAGTTTTAAAGAGCTCTTGTATCATCATTTTTAGGATTCCAGTTGTTCCTTCAATTGAGGTGCAGCAGCATGCTTATATGGCAGTTTGTGTTACTGCTGTACAACACAAGGGCATCGGATTTAATCCTGACCTCAGATGCAGCCTGTATGGAATTTGTGGTTTCTTCCTGTAAAAAGATCAAAGGTTCTAAAAGATTAGCTTTATTTTCCACATATTCATTGAAACATCAAAACATATAGTGAACTATGTTGCTGTGTGAAATCAAATCGGTGAGGATGATGTTGGGAGTAGCCTGTAAGTGTTGCCATACTTCTGGCGCCAATATAGCATGCCCACATCTCACTAACCCCAATGGTGTGTTTTTGGAATGTGGGAGGAAACCAGAGCAGCGGAAAAGAACACGCATAGTCATAGGGAGAATGTCCAAATTCCTTACAGACATCGGTGGTAATCCGACACCAATCGATGATCAAAGGTGGTGTAAAGTGATTGTGCTAAACTCTATGCTACCATGCTGCTACTGTGACCACGTTAGCTTCTCTGATTTCCTCATTCATCTTAGATTAGTAAATTAAATGGTGACTGTGAATTACCCTTAGTATGTAGCTGTGTAGTAGAATCTCTTAGGGATGTGGGAAAATTAGAATATAGGATTAAGGTACAGTGGATGGTTAATATTCAGCATGGACTCAGCGAGTTGTATGATGTTGTGGCCAAAAGACTGAACGGCCTACTCTTGCTCCTATTGTCAATGCTTCTTTAGTTTTGGGAGATGACGGTAATTGCCTTCGACTGGGTGTGTCTTCAAGGGCTGTTTGTGAAAATAAAATAAGAACCACAGGTAAATCTTTATTGTCTGAAGTCATACAAAAGTTGCTGGTAATCCTTTCTGTTCCAAATTATCACTGCAGTTCTTACACAGAGCAGTGCTCTGGTCCCAAGTATCTTCAGTTGTGTTATCACACTCGTCTCAGAACTTTGCTATATCATAATGTCAGAAGCATCAAGTGTATTTCCAAGTCCTCAGGTAATGAAGCAGTTGCAGAAGTATATTAAGCAAAGTGCAGAGGACAAATAAGCTGATGAAACCCCCGTTTATTGTGCATCTCCAGAAATGCAGCTTGTTAGCCCCTCACTAACAGCCACTGGATTCCACAGCGAAAACCCACCTTTCTCAGGTTCCATACAGCTAGGGGTATATGGCTTTGGTCCTGCCATATCATAGGGGTTGGGATGTCTCGCCCACCCAGACCCCGGTTTGTGTGAATATTGTGTAATTTACTGCCCTGTATTAGCCTATTGGCATAAAATAACAGATTGCACACTGCATAAAATCATAAAGTGTATTTATGAACTTTATCTTAACCGAAGAGTTAGTAAAAAAACAAAAGAAAAGAAAACAAAAAAGGCCCATTATAATTAAACAGTAAAATATGCACATGTTGGAGTTCAAATCTTCCAAAGGTATGTTCACCAATCCTGGGTAGACCTCTGCACCCTGACTCCATTGAATCATGTTTTCCCACCGGATCAAATCCTATGACCAGTTCTCTCCAGCGTCTTCTCTCTTCATCTCCCACCGAACAAAGGCAAAACCCCTACCGTGTCAGTCACAAAGCTGATCCCCCAGCTTCTTGAGAACTTTCTCCCCATTCCACTCTCCTGATTGGATGGCTCACATTCCTAAGCAACCCTTATCTCTAACAGTAATCCAAACACTGCTTCTACAGAAAGACCATTACATGAGACACCCTACAACATTAGCAGCGAAACCTTCACCAGTGAGTTACACTGGTAAGTGATAACAATTGTTCATCTATGTGTTGCATCAGCATCAGTTTGTGTGGTTACAGTTGTACTTGCCTCACTGTTCCAGTGATCAAAGTTTGATCCTGACCTCTGATATTGTCTGCTGGAGATTGTACATTCTTCCTGTAAGCATGGGTTTCGACTGCATGATGTGGTGTCATGATTGGGTCCGTGAAGTCTGGATTCTGGTTCACGGTCCGGTTCATCGTTCCTTATTCCAGGTTTTCTGGTTTTCCCTTTTTCTGTTGGGTGCTCTAATTGAGGCAGCTGATTCACATTTTGAGCTGGCTACAGAAATAGCTCCTTGGTTCAGCTTCAGTTGCTGGACTGTTCCCTTCCCTACACCTTCTACCGGCAACCTCTGCCTGACGCCTTGGCCTGAAGACTTGCCTGCAACCTCACCTGTGTCCTTGCCTGTATTGCTGTCAAGTTCTACTTCTGGAGCTAGAATGGAGCCCTGCTGTATCTAGATAAGGAACTGTTTTTTGTTGTTTGGAACTGTCTCTGTGTCCATGCCTTTGCTAGGTAAGTCTGGCTGTTCGCTGGTACCTTGTGTTGGGAACCGTCTCTGTGTCCACGCGTATGCTAGGTAGGTCTGGCTGTTTGTCACTACCTAGTGTTGAGAACTGTCTCATTGTGCTCAGCATTCTGTGTATAAGTCCTAGCCCTATGTCCTGTTCCCAAGGAGGGGTCCTGGCTCTGTGTTCCATGTTCCTGTTCTCCCTTGACTAAGGCTCTGTGTTCCTGTCTCCCTTGACCAAGTTAAAGCTTCGTGTTCTCATCTTGTTCATGTGCCTCACCCAGCCCGGAGCTGGGTTTCCCCTGTTCTGTCTGGGAGTCTCTTGTCCTGTCCTAGCCATGTCCAAGAACCTCGTCCTGTCCAAGTCTAGGTTTCGTGTTCTCATCCTGTCCATGTGTTTTGTCCTGTGCTGGAGTTCCCTCGTCCTGTAATTGAGTTCCCTCATCTTGCCCAGGAGTCTCTCGTTCTGTCCTGTAGCCTCGCCTAGTCATGTCTCCCAAGACCATGTCATGTCTTCGCCTAGTTCTGAAGTCTGAGCCCAAGTCAAGCCCCAGGTTCTGGGTCCTTGTCCAGTCTCTGGCTCAGAGTCAGAACCCAAGCCTCATCATGTCCTCGCCTCGAAGAACCCAAACCTTGTCATGTCCTCACCATGAAATACCCAAGCCTTGAAGAACCCAAGCCATGTCCAGTCCTGTAGCCACGTCATGTCCTTGTCTAGTTCCAGGGTCCGAGCCCGAGTTAAGACCCAGTCTCTGGCTTGGAGTCCAAGACCAGGCTCCTAGTTCCCAGTTCCTAGTCCTGGTACCGCTTGCCTAACCAATGTCCTAGCCCAACTCTGTGTTCTTGTCCCAGCTCTCTAGTCAGTTCTGTTCCTAGTACTTCAGTGTCTGCGTCTTGCATTTGGGTCCGCTCCCAGCACCCCACTGTGACATGTGGTTTCTCTACATTTCAAAGACCTGGGGTCAGTAAGTTTATTGACCACCATAAGTTGCTCGTACGCTGTGTAGGTTAGTGGCAGAGTCAGTCGGGGTGGAGAAGGGGAGGAGCTGGGAGCGGGGTTGACTTAGAAGCGTGTAGAGGTGGAGTTGATGAGAATTTGGGGATAATGTATTGTGTTAGGGTAAGATTTGTGTTTCTTTACCCAGCAGGTGGTGAATCTATGGAATTCATTGTCACAGATTCCTGTGGAGGCTAAGTCATTGGGTATATTTAAAGTAGAGGATGATAGGTTCTTGATTAGTAAATGTATCAACGGTTATGGGGAGAAGGCAGGAGACTGGAGCTGGGAGGGATAATAAATCAGTCATGATAGAATGACAGAGAAGATCTGATGAGCCAAATGGCCTAATTCTGTTCCTATGTCTCATGGTCTTAAAAAGGCACTTGCTGTTCGGAATGAACTGGAAGATTGAAGGATCTGCTTGTGGGTTCAACCTTTTTATGATTCCATCACTTTAATTTAAACCTGGGTTAGATCGTATAATTCCAGAGGGTAAGTGAAAACAGCACCACCTATGGGGATACGCTGAATCATCAAATTTTGGACATGCTGCAAAATCTAGGACTTCAAATTTAAATGGTCAGCCATGATCTTATTGAATGGCAAAGCAGGCAGGAGGAGCTGATGGCCTAAAGTTACTTCTATCTCATATGTTCACAGTGTATAGGTGTCACAGGCAATATCAGTAACTTCCATGTCACTAACGGTACCTGAAATAAAGAGAGTAAGTGTCACTATTTTGTTGGTCCTAGAGTTGTATATACACAGAAGGATGGCAGATAAAGACGTTAGTGTACCACGTAGGTTTTTACAACTAAGTAGTAATATCGTATTTATCGAAATTAGCTATATTTAAGTTCAAAATTAATTTCATTTCTTGCATTTATATTGCTGAGCTACTGTAATGGGATTCTCTCTGGATCAGCGGTCCAACATTCTAGCTGCTAATCCGGTAACCTGATATCAGTGCTATTAAATATAATATCTTATACTTTATGTAATATCTAGTAATTCCTTTACTGGTGAAAAAGTGGTATAATTTTGTGGTAGATTCCTTTTTGACAGATTTGATATTTTTAATACTACCTTTCCTTTAGCAAAATCTCTGGAGAAAATGTGAGGTCATCCGCAATTTCAATAACAATTTGCCTCTCTCTTTTGGATGTAGACTGGGAAACATGAATTATAAACCAGACGAACCCTTGATTCTGCATATTTCCCCCTAGATTTCTACAGTACTTTTATTTTCCTTCTGGAAACCAAGAACAAATGTTAGTAGATATCAGACAAACTCCAAGGTTGATAAATGCATTGTCCAGACCACTGAGAAAGGCTACATATTAAATGATAATCGTTATCTAAAGAATAGGAGTAAGAGTGAAACCTTGATAAAAAGCAAGTTGACAAAATCCTAAAAACTGATTGAAACAGTTGTATTTAGTCACTGGACAAATGACATAGTGCTATTCCAAATTACGGCCAACACGGGTTTGTTCAAAGTGAAAGCAATCAATGGACTGGGAAACTGATGTCCAGACCCACAGTTACCACAGGGAGGTAGCATATCTTAGTGATGCCAATTAATGGCTCAGTTCTCTCTGACCACAGGCCCGGCTAGATTTCGTTTGCATTTAGTGATATGCTTTTCAGGCTGAGCAGGCATTTTATTGTCCATTCCTAGTTGCCCTTGAAAAGGTGGTATTGAGCCGTCTTCTTGAACAATACAAGTTAAGACATTTTCTTCCACACAGTGAACATTTGTAGAATATATTCAGAGACCGATAGGTGTCTGAGTTTTTCCAGTCCTTTGTTAAGTTTAAATTAAAGTAATATTTAAATTCATGCTTTAGTTTGTTTGATTTCACTACTTTTTTTCCTCTCTCTTTTATCAAATCTTCTGGAAACAGAATGAGCCTTAATTCTAGTCAACAAAGCTGGTAATAAATCATAGAACTATTATACATAATCAGGGATAAATGGGCTATTTGAACTGGGCATAATGTTGTCAATCACTCTACATCTGAATGACCGTTGCATAAGTTGGTGTGCCTGCCCATTGAAATTATTTCTGTTACATGAGAAAATGGGGAAATGAAGTGATTGTTTTGATTTGAATACGAACCAAACAAGAACTTTAAAAAATGAATCATTCCAGCACTTGAGTTTTGCAAAGTCTAAATATCATTTGCAATCCTTTTGAATAATATGTTCAGCTCTTGATAAAAATGATGTACAAATTGCAACAAAGAACCCTGAAAATGATGTTGTACCTTGAATTAAAATCATGAGCATTTTTAAAGATTAGAAAGAGACCTTCAAGATTATAAAATGGGAATCACGTAGTTGATTTTGCAATATCTTTATTATGATTAAAAATTGGGTTAAATATAAGATCAAAAGTCAGACAAAATGTATACAAGGGTTGTGGGAATATGTACCAGATAGCCTTTTGAAGAAAATATGATGTGCAAAAATCAGAGATAAAATAGTAGATTTGTGGTGGGAGGAAATGAGAGATGGAAAAAATATAATTTTCCTCTTGTCCAAATCAAATATTATAGATAATTTCAGCATTTGTAGAATTATAGTTCTCTGTGAGTGAACTTACTTTTACTTATTGTCAGAGATACATAAATTAATTGGATATGCTATAAACTTGTGTAACTGACCTGATATTTTGGTTCATTCATTAAGGATGCTTTGCTTTCCCAAACATAGAATTAGGAAATTCAGCCATTAACTTCAATAACTAATATCACTAGTATTGCCAGACTAAAATAGAAAGGATGCTTCTTAAAAAAATAAAGATTATGTAAAAGCATATATGGAATATTAATATATGTAAAATCCCCAGCAATTTAATCAAATCTAATTTTGGCCAATCCTATTTTTTTTGTAACTCTAGGCTAAGATTTACAGCAGACATTCGCAGTGCATTCAGTCACTTTGGTTTTGATGTGTTTGTCACATGCTCAAATTAAAATGGACTCATCTTTCTGAATGCTACAATATATATAGTATTCTCTTGAAAAGTTAAATAAAATTGCAGGCATACTCATTCTAGAAGCTCTTACAATTTTCAGCAATAGAAATTATCAAGAGACTGGAAATGGTCTCATCGTAAAGCATTTGTAATATACTTGAGAAAGGTTGATTGTCACATTTTTTCATCTATAGAATCGATATATTTCTTAGATGTGTACAAAGAATAAACAGAAAAGGTATAACAAGAAGTGTAAATAAAATTTAAAATACTTGTGTTTAACATTAAATGGTTTCTGTTTAAGAAGAAGGGAAACTGGGGAGCTGCCATTTGAAGCTGTGACCCATTGGCTGATGTGCACAACTTTTAACTGATGAAATGATTTCTGGAGGTAAGACTGCCTGCTGAGCTCTGTTTAAGCAGCATGAAACAATATTCTGAATTGAAAATGGTTGGCCTGTCAGGTTTAACAGTCTGTTAAGAAGATTTGTGTGTAAAGGAGAAACTTGCAGCTTTATGTAAATTATGCACTGCGTTGTGAATGATGACAGATTGTACTTTCACTGACTTTTAAGTAGATTTTACAATGGATTTTAACCAGAGAGTAGCCAATGTCTTTGTACTTTAAGTAACAGGTAATGTAGTTATATAGTACAATGCAGTCTCTTTTTGATATATAAACTCCATTTAATTTGGAACAATATCAAAATGCCATTAAAATTTTAAAACCATTCACAGCAATTTATAATATTGCATTTACAATCATGAAAAAATAATCTATTCAGAAGTACTATACAATTTAAAAACTAGAAGTATTTTGGATCTTATCAGTTTGAAAATATTCAGAAATTAAAAATATGCAGCCAGGTTTATTGCCGTTGTTATACAGTGGTTAACAGAAACATGCTTGTCAATCATGTGACAGTGCTCATGTTGCTATGGAAAATATTAATGATGCATTTGTCTTCCTTTGACAAGTGCATCCAATAGCATGCATCATTTGTGGTGGGGGGGGGAGCAGAGGGAAGACATTAAATAGATTTTCTTTTGTAAAAGCTGATCACTGTTTTTTTTCTTTTCATTTGGAATTACTCTGAAACCTGATGCATAAGTCAGACCACAGTGCTTTTTATTACTTATCCTCTTGGGAGTATGACCTATGTATTCACCTTAACAATATATTGCATTTCCATTCAGCAATCTGTATTCTTTCAAAAACCAGCTTGTCAATTTTCCTTCTCGAACAGAAATCACTTCATGTGAAACAAGATTATTTAAACTGGACTCATTTATGCTACGAGTTATCCTTTCTCCCTTTTATTTTGTCTGTTCATGGAAATTTTAAAGCTGAAACTCTCAGAAGCATTACAAATGCTTTGTTGAAACTGTAAAAAAATGGAACTGACATACCTTCACTCATTTTCTCCTTCATCCTTTATGCTGAGTGACCTCATCCTTGGTGATTTTGATCTTCATCTTTATTTACCTTGCTCTTTGTTTTCTCAGTTCGTTGTTCTGCCATTCTACCTTAATCGCTCCCTCCATGACACAATCCAAGTTTTACTATCGGCTTCACTTTGCTTCCTGTCACGGCTTGCTACTTTTATCTACCAAATCACAGATGGAAACCTTCTCTGATTACTTCCTTTCTGTCTGTACCATTATACGCCAGCCCCAAAACAAACCTGCTTCCTTCTTATTTATCTTGTTAAAGCCTCTCTCCATGGTCCTGCACTAGAAGACCTCAGATCAAATCATCACTCTATGGTATCACCTGTATTTTTATTGCAATCTCTGCTAACAGTATAATTCTTCAAAATATCTGTGCTCAACTTCTAGCTTCTTGATATCCAGAAATTGATTGGTCCACCATTGGTAATAATGACATCTGCTGCCAATGAGTCAAACTCCAGAATTCCCTCCCAAAATCAATCTGTGAATTTCCCTCTCTTCTTTCCTAAGCCACAAGGGGTAGGGGTAATTTAGTTCCCTCCCAAAATCAATCTGTGAATTTATCTCTCTTTCCTAAGCCATGAGGGGTAGGAGTAATTTATTCCATTCAACCCATTGAGTTTTCACTGCTATTCACCCTAATTTATTTTCCATCTCAACCCCTAGTTCTCCTGCCTTCTCCCCTTTTACACCTTTAGTAATCAAGAACCGATCAATATTCATCTTAAATATACCAAATTACTTGGTTTCATGACAATCTATAGCAATGAATTCCTCAGATTCATCACCCTCTAGCTAAAGGGATGTACTTTTATTCTGAGCCTGTGCCCTCTAGTCCTAGACTCTCACACTTTTTGAAAAAGGCTTTTAAATATTTGGTGTGTTTCAATGAGATCCTGCCCCTCATCCTTCTAAACTCTAGCAGGTACAGAATCTTATACAGTAGCACTTTCATTCTCAGGATTAATTCTTGTAAATGTCCTTTGGACTCCTTCTTAATGCCAACACATCCTTTCTTAGATGTGAAGCCCAATACTCCAAAGGCTGTCAGAAAACTACTTTATAAAGCCTCAACGTTAAAGCCTTGCTTTTTGCCTGAGACTGTATTCATCTGTTTTTTTTTTGGTTGATAACATTCCTACAGAGTTCTTTGGATGCTTATATTGCATTAAAATGCCAAAAAATTGAAGATATTATGACTTGAAAAGAGAAAAAGCAGGACATATGGGGGTGCCTGTAACTGTATGACCTATTCTCCTAATCTCTTTGGCCAAACTTATCATTACTGAATGAAGCAATGGACATAATTCTGTAATAAAAGAAATCACCAATGAAGCCATCCTCAAATTTGCTTCTTGTTGTAATATACAGTAGCTACCCATACCTGGATGGAAAGTTTTGTATATTAGATAATTAAATACTTGTTTAGTGCTAGGCTGTTACAGCTTTGGGCATTCTGCAATTCAGAATTCAATTCTGGCGCTGTTCTACAAGGAGTCTCTGTACGTTCTCCCCATGGAGTGTGCAGGTTTTCCCAGGTGTATCAGTTTCTTCCCACAGTCCAAAGCTGTACTGGGGAGGTTAACTGGCCATTGTAAATTGTCCCATGATTAGGTCAGCATTAATCGGAGTTGTTGTAAGTTTGCCACCCAATGTGCCAGAAGGCGCGGAAAGGAACAATATCAGTAGGGTCCTATTCCAATCTGTATCACTAAATAATAAATAAATATTTTTATATTTTCTGCTAAGTTGCATTGGGTATTCAGAAAGCATATGGCATCTCCAGCCCAATGTAACAAATGTTCAGTAATATATACCAGAAGAAACTATAAGCAATAGAAAACAACTTTGGAAAATGTCAAAGTTTTTGAATACATCAAAAATTTCAAATGTATCTTTTGTAAGTGGATAGATAAATCTGCACAAAAGATATGCAAGAACAAAGAAATAATAATGAGGAACAAACAAGAGAAAATTTGCAGATGTTGGAAATCCAAGCAACAAGCACAAAATGCTGGAGGAACTCAGGAGGCCAGGCAGCATCAATGGAAAAAGTACGGTTGACATTTCGGGCTGAGACCCTTCGGCAGGACTGGAGAGAAAAAGAAAATAATGATAAAGACCAATTTAGTTAGTCAAGCGCTATATATGATTTTGGATAAATTACTAGATATTCCTGATCTTGGAATAACAGTAAAGAATATCTCTGGGAGGAGAACTTAAAAAAAATTTCAAAGCTAGGCTGTAGCAAGCTCTCTGGGCAAGTCACTAAGGAAGCTGTTATAGTTACTATTCTACAGATTTGCGTAGTTTGCCCACTGGAAAATGAATCTCAAGGTTGTATATGGTGACATATATGTACTTTGATAATAAAATTTACTTTGAAATTTGAACTTTGAAGGTTAAATCAATTAAATTTGTGGAAAATTTGGCACTTTTTGTGCAGTAACTGATAATGATTAGATTATGCACTATTGCCACTGGTTTATTGTGATTTATATTAGATGGACTGACCTCCAAATTGCCAATTGACTTTTACTGGCAAAGCTGATAAATAGTTTTCTTTCTTTCTTTCTTTCTTTCTTTCCTTCATTATTTAGCGATAGAGTGGAGAAGGCTCTTCTGGCCCTTTGAGCCACGCTGCCCCAGCAACCACTGAGAAACCCAGTTAAACATAACCTAATCACGGGGCAAATTATAATGAACGACTAACGTACCTGTTACATCTTGGGACTCTGGGAGGAAATTAGAGCACCCAGAAAAAAACAACAATTTCTGTGGGGAGGACATAATTGCTTCTACATTTTACACACATTACATAGAACTCCATTCACAACAGGACTTCATTGCTTTTTTTTTTAGCTTCACTGTGGGATACAGGTTCTGATTTTCTATGCATGCTACTTAAAGGACTCTTGTTCATTTGATTCATGTATCAGCAAATAGAATTTCTTATTTATTAAAATATGATTGAAACATCTCATGATATTTAGGAATACTACTCCTATATCAAAACATTTCCAAAATGTTTTATAACATTGCCGCCTTAATATTTTTGCTGTTGGAAAACTGAAATGAAAATTGGTGTCAGAAGTATGACTCCTTTCAAAAATCTGCATTGCTTCTGGTAACCAATATCTGACTCAAGGTGATTATCCAGCCCTTCAAAATCATTCCAACTTATATTGGATATAAATTGAACATTATATTTTAATGTTAATTTAAGCAATAGATGCTACCCCATTAAAATGCTGTTCCCTGTTATGAACACATCCTTCATATTGTACCAGTGTCATTACTCATTTCAATGAAATATTTAATGTTGCTTGGATTAAGATTTCTTCCCAACAGACTGTCTTATAGTGTCAATGTCTTAACCAGAGCAGTCAATGGAACTCCCAGTCTTTTCCTGAAAGGATTATGACAGCTAATGTCTTTATACTAGCAATGTACATTGAAATATATGTGTAGCAGGTTATCAACTGTTCAACCCAATTATCTTTCGATGATATTCTTTGAAATATTTTAACTGAAGTTTAATCCCAATGACAACCATTGGCTTCTGCAATACAATTTAATTAAATGGAAAGGATCACAGCATACATTCAAATTCTCAAAGATGGAAAGTGAAAAGGAAAAGGCAACTAATCACGAATTGCTGGAACGTCACAAAGCAAGGAAAGAACAACTACTTGTTTGTATTATAGACAAAAGGAGTATATTTTGATCTGATATTATTGATATGACCATATTTACAGTAGGAATTGGGAATCACAGATGAAACTCTGGCATGCTACTCAAACAGTAATCTATTTCTTAAATTAAGATTAAAATAAGAAACTCATAGAATCAGAATAAGAGAGGGATAAATAACAGTATCAGACTATGTGGCACACAGTTTATAATTAAGCCTCTCCTCTCTTCTCACTTCTACCATTGGGTGGGAGGTGCAGGAGCATTGGGTCTTATGCCATCAGGGTCTGAAGCAGATGTTGCCAAGCAACCTTCGGGCCTCTGGACTGGCTTCACGAGCCTCAATGCTGAACTGACTCTGCAGCTGTGGAGTCACTTTTGGGGACTCTGCAGCTCATGCTCTATCTGATGTTTGTTTACTTGTTTCTGTTGTGCGCATTTTTTGGTGGATTTCGTTGATTCTTTGCTTTGTGGCTGCCTGCAAGAAGATGAATCTCAAGGTTGTATATGGCATACATACTTTGATAATAAATTAGAAGTTTGAAATTTGAAATATTATTATCTCCAGTCCTCCATCAATTCATTTTACTGCCTGTAAGGTTGGGCCTCATTTGAACTGCCATGTGCATTTCTAGTCACCACATTACAGGTGGTTCTGGAAGCTTTGGAGAAGAGCTGCGTCAGGATATCACCTGGACTTGAAGTATTAGCTATAAGGGCAAGCTTAGATGGACTACGTCTGTTTTCTCTGGAGTGTCAGAGGCTGATGGGGACAATCTGATCCAAGTTTATAAAATTGAGAGGTATAAATAGGGTAGATAGTTGGAGTCTCTTTCTCAGAGTGAAGATGTCAAATACTACAGGGCATAGACTTAAGATGAGAGGAGAAAAGTTTAATGGGTATGTATGTGGCGTGTTTTTTTTATTACACAAAGTGATAGCTGACTAGAACAGACTGCTAGGAGGTGAGTCCGAGAGGTGGGGGGGAAGAATTGGAAGTAAATACAATAGTGAGGTTTAAGAGGCATTTGGACAGGCAGGGAAAGGAGTGATACAGATCATGTGCAGGCAGATGGAATTAGTTTAATTTGGAACTGACTGCTCCTCTACATTCTAGGGAATTTACAGTGGTCCACTAATGTACTGGCCTTTGGAATGCTTTTGATTTTATGCATTTTTCATTAACAATGATTTTCACAGCACGAATTTTACTTAGTACTTAAGAAATGCCAACATCCTTCAAGGGTTTTTAATTCTTTAAGGTTATGTCACCTCTTCTCCTGACTATCCTTCACTTTGCTGTTCATTTAACAATGTATTTAACTGTTCTGCATCTAACGTTCACTCAGATCCCCCATTCTAGATCTAACTAAGTGCATCTCACAGAAAACAGCTAATCTTTGCTTTAACAGACTGAGGTAGGAGTGAAGGGAATGCAAACAATGACAACCTACCAATACCCAAATAGAATTTGATAGATTATGGATGATGTAATATACCTGCTGCTAACATCAACTATTTTATCAACACTGTTTGCGATGTGTTTTAGGACTTAATATTTATCTTTGAAGCTCCCTTTTGACAATGTTTGCATTGGCTAATGTGTGTTAAATGTGGTGTATTAAAATTACATACTCTCTGTTAAGCTAACTTCCGCCTTCGATTGCAAACTGGTGCTACACCAAGCATAGCCCTTATTAGCAACTCATACATGATTATATCACATAGATTTTGTCCTAGGTTAACTGTAGAACCGATAGCCCAGCAATCCTGGACACTAAAATGTGCAAGGTTTACAACATTGCCATCAGCAAACTTAAAGGAAGTAAAAAGACACCATAAATCACTTTGTGTTATTTTTTCCCCAAGAAAGTGCAATTGAAACACTCCAGAAGTACAGCCATCTGGTAGGGGCTCTGCTAAAACTGTTTAAATAAGCTGTTTCCAGAGAGATAGTATGGCGTAACACCAGATTTCCATATACTAAACAAATATTTGACACCAAGCAACCAGCTGTTTTCAGGATGCCATTAAGTGACTAGAGTGCTCCAACAGTTGATCTAAACAACTCATCAGCCTCGCCAATGGACTGGCATTCCCTAGTCAGCCTGTCGTCTCACAGCAGCAGTGTGGTTATTTTCCTCTTGTCTGATCGAGCTACAGTTTGTGCACAGATTGCCCTAATACTAAAATGATTTTTTTGTGAAGAGTTTTATTAATAGAGAATTCACAATAACTAATTAATGAACTACTCAGTTTATCTGTTGCCGGGTCATTATATGTGCTTAGCATCAACTATCTTTCTAGTGATTACAGCTTCAAAGGTGCATTGCTGTGTAACTAGGATGCCCTGGAATGAGACTCCGAGTTGACTCCCTTTCACTTCTGTTCTAACTCCTCTATACATACAGGATAGAACTCTTTCAACCTTATGAGTATATTTAATGGCTTATTTTTATTAATTATGCTCCTTTAATTTATAATGTGTCTCCGTTTTACACTCTACTAATCAAGAATCCCTATTCCAAAGTGATGTCCATCGCTAACATTTCATTTGCCTTCCCTACTACTGACTCAACCTGCACGTTAACCTCTAGAGAATCCTGCACTATGAATCCTACATCCATTGGTAACTCCAATTTTTACATTCTCTCCCCACTTAGAAAATTGTCTATGCCTTTACTCTTTCAACCAACATACATGACCGTACAGTTCCCTATAACATATTCTATCTGCAACTTCTTTGCCTATTCTACAATCTGTCCAAGTCCTTCAGACTTTTTGCTTCCATAATACTACATATCCTTCCACCTATCTTTCTGTCATCTGCAAAGCTATAATTTCTGTCAGCTAGATCCTTAACATACAATGTGTAAAGTTGCGAACCCAGCATCGATCCCTGCTGAGCATGGCTAATCACTGTCAGTCAACCAGCAAAGACATTCTTAATTCCCACTCTTTGCCTTCATCCAATCACTCAACCATCTATCTATTCTAGCACCATTCCTGTAATGACATAGGCTGCTATCCTGCTTGTTCCTTCCTTAAAGAATTCCAACAGATTTTTCAGGCAAGATCTCCCCTAAAACAGGCTGACTTCAGCCTATCTTATGTGCTTATCCTTAATAGCAGACTCAAATATCTTGCCAGCCACTGAACTCATGCTAACCAGCCTATACTTATAGGTACGTTCTTAAAATTGCAACATTTGCAATTTTGCAGTCTTCCGGAACCATTGAAAGATCATTAGAACCATGAGTGTAGTCAATTTGGTCTTGGTGACTTATCAACTTTCAGAAATGACAGCTTCCCAAGTATTTTTTCTTTGTAATTGCGACTACACGCACTTTTGCCTGCTGACTCTTCTGTCTTCCACAGTGAATACCGACTAAAATATATTTTCAGTTAATTTGCAATTTCTTTGTTCCATATTACTGCTTCTCCAGTGTCATTTTCCAGTGGCATGACATCTATTCTTTCCTCTTTTACTCTTTATATCAACAAAAATATTTTTTGGGATACTTCTTTATATGACTGGCTACCTAACCTTGATAGTTTATCTTTTCTCCTCCTATTGCCTTTTTAGTTGCCTTCTGCTGGCTTCCCAAACCTCTTTCTTCTCACCAATATTTGCAATTACTTGTTGTTATACTGCTTTGACTTGTCAGCCACAGTTGACTTTTTTTTCCCTTTGAAATGCTTCTTCTCCAAGATGAAATGATCCAGTGTCTTCTAAATTACTCCCAGAAACTCTTGTCTTTTGCTGCTCTGTTCTGGGTCCTCTACTCTGTTTTTTTATTGTAAATGACTTAGATGACAGGTTGCAGATGACATAAAGATTGATTGTATTGTGGAAGATTGTTGTAGGTTACAGTAGGAAGCAGGGTCAGAGTAATAGTTGGACAGCACAGAAACAAGCCCTTTAGCTGAACACATTCTTATAGCCAAGGTATCTATCTGAGCTAATTCTATTTGCCTGTGTTTGGCCCAAATGTCTCTAGACAAAGGGTTCCCAATCTTTTTCATGCCACGAACCAATATCATTAAGCTATGGTACCTGGAGATCCTGGTTGTGAACCCCCACTCTAGACTTTTTGTATCCAGAAAACTGTCCAAGTGTCTTTTATTTCAAATGTTTTTATTGCGAAGCAACATCAGCTTAACCACAACCGACAATGTCCTAAAGTACAATGCTTCTTTTTCCTTTTCTTTCTTATCTGTCTTGTAACGACATAATGAAAGTCAAATGAATGTATGTATAGTAAAGAAGCAAAAAGCAAAGGAAACCCTACCACCCCGTCTCCTTTCTCCTTTCCCCTTCCCAGCCCTACCCTCCCCTCACCCCTCCCGTATGTGCTGTTTAGGTCCTACCACCCCTCCCCCCCCCGCCCTCACACACTTAGTTCAGCTGTCAGTCTCTTCTAAATACAACAGTAATGGTTGCCAGATTTTTTCAAATTCCTTGATTCTGTCCTTGATAACATATCTTATCCTTTCTAGATGCAGAGTATCCGTTAATGCAGCCAGCCATTGTCTGAGTGATGGAGTTTCCTCCTTTCCAGAACATCAGTATGAGTTTCTTTCCATTAAGTATGCCATAAGTGAGGAGTAGTTGCTGGGTAGCCTGGAATTTATTTGACCTTGCAGAAGTTCCAAAAATTATTAAAATGGGGTCTGGTATTATCTGAACCTTTAGTGCCTTCGATAGGACCTCAAATATTTGCTTCCAATACTCATGTATCCTAGGACATAATGCATAACTATGTAACAGATTTGCCTCCGAGGACTTGCATACATTGGGGGCACCTCTGGGAATATTTTATGAATCCTTACTTTTGAATAATGTAGCCTATGCAGGATTTTAAATTGTATTAAACAATGCCTGGCATTGATGGAACAGGAGTTCACATACTCCAAAGCTCCAAGTGTCTTTTAAACATTGTAATTATACCTACCCCTGTCACCTCCTCTGGCAGCTGGTTCCATATACCAATCAACCTCTCAATGAGAAGCTTATCCTTTAGGTCCCCTTTAATCTTTAAGTTTCAATAGATACATTTAATCTCAGAGAAATGTATACAATATACAAAGAAAAGTTCTTTTCCTTTGCAAGCTTCCACAAAAACAGAGGAGTACCCCAAAGAATGAACGACAGTTGAATATTAGAATCACAAAGCCTCCCCCAACTACCCCTCCACTCATAAGCAGCAAGAAAGCAATGCCCCTCCCCTCCCCCATCAGCAAAAAAAGCATCAGCACCCTCCCCCCCCCCCCAAGCCTGGGACCACTGTACCACCACATAGCTGTAACCATGAAGGTGCAGCAGTTCCTCCAAGATTTACTGTGTCAACAAAGACTCTGACAAACTTCAGCAGATGTACAGTGGAAGCACATTGGCTTGGCATAGAAACTCCAGTGCAGAGGATGCGAGAGAGTGACACACTCATCTGGTCCAGCGTGGCACAGCTCTTCCCAGCATCAAGGACATCTAGAAGAGGTGATGTCTCTGGAAAGTGGCATCCATCATTAGAAGCCTCCACCACCTGGCCATGCTCTCCTCTAGATACTGCTATCAGACAGGAGGTTTTGGAACCTGATGACACATACTTCAACATTCAATAACTGCTTCTTAACCACTTCTGTCAGATTCTTGGACCAAAGTGAAGAACCTTAACACTGTTATTCTCTACAACTCGGGTTGTAATATTTATTTATTTATATTTATTTTGCACACATGCAAATTGTGTATAATTTCTGTTAAATTTCTGTTAACTTGTGTTCTCATCTTGTAATGTATTGTACTGCTGCTACAAATAGCTAATTATTCTACCATTCATACTCTATTTATGTGTACCTATTCCAAACATAAACTTGAATTTGAACACTGATCCCAAAGAAACCTATTCTCTCCCATGTTACCCTTTTGCTCTTTAGATGCTTAAGGAATCTAAATGAAAGAACTGGCAAAAGAAAAATATTTGAATTACCAGTACATTCAGGACAAAAAATTGCATTTCAAACTACCGTATCAATGCTTACCATTAAATACCTATTTTAGCTAATCCTGTTCACCAGCACTTGGTCTGAAGGCTACAAAACCTGACCATACAGATGCCTCTTAAGTATTGTAGGAGTAGCAGCTTTTGCCTTTATTCTCAGGTAGTGTTTCCAGATTGCAAAGATTCTTGCCCAAATCCCCAACTACACCTTATATTCCTCACCTTAAACCTGTACGCTCTGGTCTTAGACACCACTGCCATTGCAATAAGTTTCTTGATGTCTATGCCTCATGTAATTTTGCATAGGCCTCTATCAGTCTCTCTGATTATTCTTCTCTGCAAGAAAAAATAAAGCTGACCATTTCAGGTGTCTTTCTAACTGAAGCATTCCAGCCCAGGCAATACCTCAGTGAATCTTCTCTGCACCCTCTCTAGTTCTACCTATAGTGTGGTGACCAGAGGCATATTCAAACTAAAGTGTTATAAAGTTCTACCAAGACCTGCATGCTCTTATTCTAATGAAGGCAAGCATCTCATGTGCCTTCTTCACCACCCTCTCTTACCTGTGCTGCCATCTCCAAGGATCTTTGGACATGCACCAAGGTCCAGTTGTTCTTCAATAATTCCTCGTGCCTAACTATTCATAGAATATGTCCTATCCTTATTAGACATACCAATATGCATCACCTCACATTTATCAGAATCAGACTCCATTTGCCATTGTCCTGCCTGCTGGTTATTCTGTTCCACAATGTTTCATTATCCACCTCCAGGGCCTGATTAATACTGGGAATTTTATTTAATTCTACTGCTATGGTAATTGGTTTATTTACACAAAATAAAACCAACACCTCTCCAGTTAATCAGTGGTGGGTTTGCTTGGGTTGAAGAATTCAACAGTGATTCATGCTATTAAAATGGCAATCCTTTCATGAAAAATAATTGACAGGTGGGTAATTCACCCTCAATTGCTAGATTTATGCTGTGGCTAGGTAACCTAATTGACGATAGTTTCAGCCTTTTCCAGCAGGTGGTAATGGATTAGACATTTGCTCTAAACCCCACCTGTTTGTTGCTGTAGTCTTTAAACTGAATGGGGTGAGAAAACAAAATGTTGCTATGATATCCCTCCAACCAACAGAATAAACATATCTACTGTCATACAAACATTATTCAAGGCCCAGCACCTTCCCTTAGTGGTCACACCTGGTGCCATAATCTCTGTAAGAGAAGCAACAAATTGGGAGAAGGTGACAGTGCAACATATAAGTTTGTGAAAAAAAGAAATAATCATTCAAATGAGATACTTCTCCAGGCATAATGCTAGTTTTCTCTCACAATGAAGACAAAATAATGATAACTTCAGCATAGCAGTGAGGCAGAAATCACAAATAGTACATAATTTACATGTTAAAATAGCACAGCATGACGGCATATAGAACAATTTTACACTGCAATAAGATGTGCCTAACTTAAGTACTTGACAAAGTCTTTTATACATTTTTTTGCATTTACGGAATATAATGTAGAGGAAGACATTATTGATTATTATTTAGAGCAAAAGCAGAGGTTAGACAAGAAATAAGAAGTAACTTGTACTGGATAAAATTGTACAGCTATTCTTCAGTAAATGAGCTAGAATTTGGGTTGTTCTGTGAGCAATCACTCAGTAGACGCATCACAGCTGCACCATAAACATCGTTTGGACAAGTAGTTTTTCTGCTCAACTTGTTTTGATGTTGATGAAGGTGGACTTCCTTCCAATGTGAAGTGATCCGCATAGTTTTTGATCAATGACATGGCAGATATAATGGTAATTACTTTGGGGAAACTTTATAGAAATAATTTATTTTTGTATATTTTGTATAATATATATTCACATGCCATAGGTTGAGTTTCTATTACTATTACATGACTCCAACTGTTAAAGGGCATTTTTGGCTATGCATAATAATTTTGATGCACTTCTTCCAGTCTTTATTTAAATATCACAGATAACTAGAAATGCTAATTCATGAAGTGCATTTGTTTATGTTGAAATATGTTAGGCCTGCACAGGTAGGCACCACCCAGTCTCCACCCAGCTAAAAGGAGTCAGCTGCCACTCATTTTCAACACAGCACCTGCAGCCTATTTAAACCCAGTTCTTACTCATAACAATGCACATCAAAGTTGCTGGTGAATGCAGCAGGCCAGGCAGCATCTCTAGGAAGAGGTACAGTCAAAGTTTCGGGCCGAGACCCTTCGTACCTCTTCCTAGAGATGCTGCCTGGCCTGCTGCGTTCACCAGCAACTTTGATGTGTGTTGCTTGAAATTCCAGCATCTGCAGATTTCCTCGTGTTTGCGTCTTATCCATAATCCTTGTTCACTCATTGAGCCAGCCAGTATCAGTTAGTTGCTCCCAGCCTTTAGTTACACTTTCGTCTTGCTGTGTTAAGTTTTGTGTCATGTTTTAAAGCCCCTCATGGCTTGTTATTTTGCATTTTATTTGTAAAATATCATTTACAGCTATATCATCTCTGCTGCTCTGCTTTTGAGTCAAACTTCCTTTATGGTCCTTGACATGACGAGTGAACCAGCAGAGTACGCTCGCCTAAAGGAAGAAATCCATCAACAGGAGCACATGATCCTGAAGCAGCAGGAACCATTGACCATCTGCTTGCCACTCTCAACCAACTCTCTGGCTTGATACAGCAACCCCACATCAATCAACCTCTTCTCTCATTGCCTCAGATTTTGGTACCTGGACACTTCACTAGATTCCCAACCTGATGCTGCAACTTCATGTCTTGTTATGTCTTATGCTTCCATCCATCTCTGCATTATATGGACTGTGCCAAAATTGCCGCCTTCATCTCTTTCCTGACTAGGCAAGCTCTGTCCAGAGCCACTGATAACTGGGACAATGAAACCATCATTTGTAATAAATAGAGGAATTTACTGCTGAGATGCATTGGTTTTTGACCATTTGGAAAGTGGAAGAGGGGCAGTAGATCAGATGGTTCGATTGTGTTAGGGCATATCCTGGAGATAGGGTATAGAGCAAATATTAATTTCACCAGCAACCAATCTTCAAATTTGAATGTTGATTGCAGATTGGATTTAAAATGCAACTCAGAATAGTTAGACCTCTGATGTTTGCATATGCATGAGTGCAACCTAGAGTCAATGGAGATTAACATTAATTTTGTGTGTCTGGAGTGTGGGTGCGAAGAGTGTGTGTGTAAACTATACGTAATTCAAAGGAAGCATTGTGGATACATTGTAACTATGGAATTGTTCTGCTGTTACCTTTAATCTTTAGCATATAAACATGTCATGTGATATTGGGTCAGGAGGCCTCTTACAAGAGCGTCTCAATATGAGGCCTGCTGCTTGTGGAATAAAACATGTCTATATCCACTAGCTTCAGTGACTGGTGACTACATTCGTATCACAACAGCCTGCGTCAAGGCTCACTCTCAGTGCTGGATATACACCATGGAATTCAGGACCCATGTAGCAGATTGTGGCTGGAATGTGAAAGTGCTGCTGGCCCATTGCCATCATGGCCTCTGAGAGCGCTTGAAAGTTGAACTGTCTATCTGGGAAATGCCCACCAACCTTGAAAGCCTCATCACTCTGGCCCTCCGAACTGAAAAGTGTCTCAGAACCATTTCAAGTAACAGGACCATAAAATTCAGGTGCAGAATTAGGCCATTCAGCCCATTGAGTCTACCTCACCATTCCATCATGGCTGATCCTGGATCCCACTCAACCCCATTCACCTGCCTTCTCGCCGTATCCTTTGATGCCCTGAATGATCAGGAAAAGATCAACTTCTGCCTTAAATATACACACAGACTTGACCTCCACCACAGTCTGTGGCAGAGCATTCCACAGATTTACTATTCTCTGGTTAAAAAAAATTCTTCCTTACCTCTGTTCTAAAAGGTTGCCCCTCAATTCTGAGGCTGTGCTGTCTAGTTCTGGATACCCCTACCATAGGAAACATCCTCTCTACATCCACCCTATCTAGTCATTTCAACATTCGATAGGTTTCAATGAGATCTGCCGGCATTCTTCTAAATTCCAGTGAGTATAGGCCCAGATCTGCCAAATACTCCTCATATGTTAACCTCTTCATTCCCAGAATCATCCTTGTAAACCTCCTCCAGGCTGTCTCTAATGACCACATATTCTTTCTGAGATCTGGAGCCCAAAACTGTTGACAATACTCTAGGTATGGTCTGACTAGTGTCTTGTAAAGGCTCAGCATAATCTCCCTGCTTTTATATTCTATTCCCCTTGAAGTAAATGCTAACATTGCATTTGCCACCTTCACCACAGACTCAACCTGTAAATTAACCTTCTGAGAGCCTTGCACGAGGACTCCTAAGTCCCTCTGCACCTCTGATGTTTGAAACCTCTCCCCATTTAGATAATAGTCTGCTCTGTTTTTCCTTTTACCAACATGCATTATCATACATTTTCCAACATGGACTGTCATCATCAATGCCTGCAGAACCCATACTGTTAAGGAGATCTCCTTTAAACCACCCTCCCCCAACCACCTCAAGAGAGTAAGCATTGGTGAATAAACAAATTGCATCTGGGAAAACAGCAGCACCAGGTAAAGATGAGGGCCTTCCATTTGGTAAGCTCTCCCCGGCCTCTCGCTCCAGTACCATCGCCTGACTCACTCTTTCTGTCTTCCTCCACACCCCAGCGCCTCTATGCACACAAGATACTCAGGTGGATTCCCACATAGCAGGCAGCTTTCGAGACCAGACTCTGTATGTGCAGCTAGAGCTCCCTACCAAGCCTATCTCTCTCTCCTTCTACACCATAGGCATAGACAGACATCCCTTGGTGTCCGGGATGGTCAGAGTATGCACACAGCCTGTGCATATGAACATCGGAAAGCACTGCGACTCCATCCAGTTCCTCGTTATCCACTCACCAGATCGTCAGAGACAGGCTACAAAAGCATGTCTCAATTACAACCCCACCTTTTCAAGGACCCCAGATCACATCCGTATAGTTTGTTCAGTCCTTTATTCTTTTGAAAACCAGCTGCCCTGCAATTTAGAAACATACCAGTTTCACACATCACTAATTTCCTTCCTGGATTACATCCTTTCACCCCAAGGCATAACCATGGACCCAGGGAAATGAATACTGCTGACCACGCTCTCAAATAGCTACAGCACTTCTTGGGCTTTTCCAACTAATACCACTGTTTCATCAGGAATTACAACCGAATTGCCACTCCTATTACCCAACTCACGGACAACCTGGTCTGCTGCCACAAACAAGAGAAAATCTGTGGATGCTGGAAATGCGAGCAACACACACAAAATGCTGGAGGAACTCAGCAGGCCAGGCAGCATCTATGGAAAAGAGTACAGTCAATGCTTCAGCCAGAAATGTTGACTGTACTCTTTTCCATAGATGCTGCCTGGCCTGCTGAGTTCCTCCAGCATTCCGTGTGTGTTACTGCTGCCACAAACCACGCTTTCAAGGAGCTCAAGAGATGCTTCACCAGTGCTCCCATTCTCTGCCATCCGAACCCACTCCCCCAAGCCTTTGGTGGTAGAGATGAATGCATCTGACATGGTGCCCTGGACCATCCACTCCCGATGAGGGCTGATGGTTAGACACACCCTGTGTCTTCTTCTCATGCAATTTCAACTCAATACAGTGCCATTATAGAGTAGCAGACAGGAAGCTACTCACCATTAAATGAGCCTTGGAGGAACGAAATCATTGGCTGATGGGAAAAACCGAGCTCTTCCTGATCTGGACTGACCGCCAAAACATCATATCCATATAACAGACCCACCAGCTCAACCCACCTGAGGCTTACTGGGCTCTTTCTCGAGCAATTCAACTTCATCTCTAACTGATCTGCTTCCAAGAACACAAAGGCAGACACTCTGTCAAAACAGGACTCCCAGTTGAAATAGAGATTGACCCTCAGCCCATCATTCCATCCTCATAGCTCCTTGCCCTGATCGTACGGGATCCTGAGAATCAGATTGCATCAGGACCTATAGCACGAGCCTGCCACAGCCGATATACCTGGCAGCTGCATGTATGTGCTGGCAGCCCTGCACTCAGAAGCACTCGAGTGGGTCCCTCTCTGACCATCCAGGCACATGACGGACCCTGGATTTTCTGCACTGCTGGTTTTGGTGGCCTACCATGATCACAGATGTCTGTCAGTTCATCACTGTCTACCCTCAATATGCCCATTCCAATTTCTCTAACCAGCAGATCTCTTTGTTCCTGCAGTCCCTACCAGTCTGTAGACACCTATAGTCTCATGTTACCATGGATTTCATCACAGGTTTGCCACCTTCAAATGGGGCCATGCTGATCATGACAGTAGTGGCCTGGTTCCCCATGGCAGCTCACTTCCCCAAACTTCCATCGTCTACTGAGACAGCAGACCTGGTTCTCCAACATGTTGTTCTCCTCCACGCTTCCCCCAGAACAGTGTTGGACAGGGGCCTACACTTTGCCTCCCATTTCTGGCAAGACTTCTGCTCCTTCCTCCACACCTCTGAGTTTTTTCCTGGGCTATGCAGTGGAAAATGACTAAAGGTTTGGTCAAAAGCCATTTTTTTTAAGGATTGTTAGGATCATATTAAAGGTGGCAGAGAGGCAGAGAGGTTGCAGGTGTGAATTCCAGAGCTTAGGCAATTAATAGGTAGAGCACAGCTGCTGCAGGTAATTTCTTTATATTTGGAGATGATGAAGAAACCAGATTGGAAGAAAGTAGGACAGATCTTGCTGACGCCTTGATGAGAACTGCAGTGTGTTCTCCAGGTTTTCTCCTCCTGAAGTCCACGACCAATACCTTGGTCTTGCTCGTTTTGAGCCTCTGAACAAATTTAATATTAAGGATGGGAATATCAAACTGAGGTGTTACCCCAGCAGTACTTACATCAGACTGCTGTCTATTGATTACAGTTCAGTGTTCAACATCATTATCCCTCACTACTAATCAATAACCTTCAAAAGCTGGGCCTCTGTACCCCCTGCAAATGGATCCTTGACTTTCTCATCGGGATATCACAGTCAGTGCAGATTGGAAATAAGACCTCCATCTTGCTGACAATCAAAACTGGCGCACTTCAGAGATGTCTATAGATGTGTAGACAGCCTGCTGTTCTGCTTCCTACAGTCATGACTGTGTGGTTGAGTGCAGGAGGAGGAAATCTGAGAACACACTGCAGTTCTCAAGGAGGAGGCAGCGGTGGAAGGGGTAGGCAGTTCAGAAGTGTCAACATCTCCAAAGATCTCTCCTGGGCCCAACATATTGATGCAATTATGAAGAAAGCGCACCAGCAGCTACATTTCGTTAGGAGTTTGAAGAGATTTGGTATGTCAACAAAGATTCTAGCAAATTTCTACAGATGTGCCTTGAAGAGCATTTTGACTGGTTGCATCACCATCTGGTATAGAGGAGACAATGCACTTGATCAGAAGAAGATGCAGAGGGTTAAAAATTCAACCAGCTCATCATGGTCACTAACCTCCTCACCATCAAGATCATCTTCAAAAAGTGATGCCCCATGAAAGCAGCATCGACTATAAGGGGCCCCCACCATGCTTGATATGCTGTATTCTCATTATTGCCATCAAGGAAAAAGTACAGGAACCTGAGGACAAACACTCAGCATTTTAGGAATCGCTTCTTCCAATCTGCCATCAGATTTCTGAATGGTCCATGAACACTGCTCTCTTTCTGCACTATTAATTTATTTTTATGGTAATTTATAATGATTTTTATATATTCTTATTGTAATTTATAGTAGTTTTTATATATTACACTGTATTGCTTCCACAAAACGTTTCACACAATGCGTCAGTAATAATAAACTTAATTCAGATTCTCATTATGATTCTGAAACTGATACTTTATACTTTATACTTTATTGTCGCCAAACAATTGATCAATCATCACAGCGATATTTGATTCTGCGCTTCACGCTTCCTGGCGTACAAATTGATGGTAAATATTAAAAAATTTAAATTATAAGTCATAAATAGAAAATAGAAAAGGGAAAGTAAGGTAGTGCAAAAAAACCGAGAGACAGGATACCATGAAAGTCACTGGCAATGAGCCCTAAATGGATGTAACTTTTATGTAAGTTTTGTACATGTGGTTCAGCTATAAACCAGCTCAGATTTTGGATCCCTGCTTTCTGACCCTCAGCTCTGGTTTAGCATTAATTCTAGGATTATATTTAGGTTGTGAGGTGCATGTTTGTCTTTATTATTTGAGCTTAGAGTATTGTCAGGATGAACCATAGAGTGGAAAATTGGGTAAGTTTTATTGTAGGGGTGCAATCTTGATTGCCACTTTCCTTCTCTGTACTGTAGATAAGCACCAATGCCCAGGTAATAAAGATAAAGATCTTTCCTATATTTTCGCCCAGTCTAATGCTCATTCCATGATTAAACTTCAAACTTGCTACCAACAGAATGAAAGGATCAAGGATCAACTTTATTCACCATATCCTGTATATTTACATGTAATAGGAATTTGCTGTGGTGCGTTGATGTGACATGCATAAAGAACAGCAACATTCAACAATTATAATGAATAAATTATTACATAAAAATAAAGTTAGAAGTATAGATATGAAATAAAATGTACGTAAATGCCAGCAATGTAAACAACATTAAAAATGTGGTTTAAAGTGTTTATAGTGCTTAAAGACTTAGAAGTTACAATCTGTGTTTATTATTTCTTCCTTAGTGTTAATCTAGTTTATAATATTACAGTTTTGCCATACATCCAGTTTTCAAGAAGGAAAGTGAATGAAATTAGATATATTATTGGCTGACTTTATTTTTTATACTTATTTTGTATTTACTTTGAAATGAATGATAGGTAGAACTGAGCAATATTATTACATTGGCATTGACTAACATTGTGTTTGTGCGTGAACCAGTAAACACAGTGCAAATAGGTTTTTTTTTGTAATTTATTTTTTATTGAAGTTCGTCATCAAACAAAACTTTCCATAAGGTGTATTTTAGATACTGTACATATATATCATATAGTCATATTTGTCACAAATCTCCACATAATATTTATCTGAGGTATACACTTAAAGGAAGGAGAGGAAAGAAAGAACAATCGAAGGAAAAAGCTATGTACAAAGTACAAAGCAGGGAATGATCATTTTTTTTACAACATATTCATTGACTTGTGAGAATAAAATCAGGCCTATGAGGTGTTATGTAGTTAAACCATTTTCCCCAGTATGATGCAAATAGGTTTTAATGCTCAATTGCAATGACGTCGAAACCAACCCAGCCATTAAGGTAGAGGACCATCCTTGGTGCCACCACCCCATCCCTTGTAAATTATATCTGTCCTGTGCTTTATTTGAAACTTATTGTTTAATCATGATTATTAATGGATTCATTAGGAGAGTTATCTGTGAAAATGTATTAAATCCAACGCCAGGGAAAGCAAATTGGTCTACACAGTTGAAATAATAGGCTCAATTTAGCACCCAGCGTGAATATTAATACTGTGTGAAAATTTGGCACTGTTGGACTCAAATCACTGACATCAGTTTCTTACTACTGTTAATAATAATTAAAGATATACCTGTATGTACCATCAATTGAAAGATACAGGAAATGGTGTTCATTACAATTTTAAAAAATTATTATACTTCAATAGATATCTAAAAACAAATAATCTCCAAGTAGCTTCTTGAGTTGAAATGAATTATGAGGGAACAGGAATGCAGCGACGTCAAATTAATATGAATAATAAAGGTTTTTTACTTTTTTCTCTCTGTTTTTTTTTTCTCCAGTCCTGATGAAGGGTCTTGGCCCAAAACGTCGACTTTCCCATAAATGCTGCCTGGCCTGCTGAGTTCCTCCAGTATTTTTTTTGTGTGTTGCTTGAACAATAAAGGTTATTGAAACCATAACACTTTCCAGATGCTTATTACTCTATTTATCAATCTCACTTCAAACCTGAGCTCTTTGACTCTGGCATCCTGCAATGGAGCTCAATGTAAGGTCAAGGAATAAATCATCATCTGACCAAGTATATTGAAGACTTCCAAATACAATATTAAGTTCAATAATTACAGGTAATTTTTATACTAAATTTTTCAGTATTTATTTCACACTCATCTGTTAAATTCAAATAATTATTCTGAATTTACACAGCCTCTGGACTTTAGTTACTTTAGACTATCTCTTCCTTTGTTGTTATACCTCTCCTTCCTTTCATCATATCACAGATCTTCCATATCATTCTCTTCTCCAGACGTTCTTGCCATCTTTTAACTTGTTTCACTTGTAACTATTCCCAGTTCCAATGGAGGGTGATTTACCTAAAATACGAACTCTGCATCTCTCTCTGCTGATGATACCTAACCTGATATTACCAGCAATTTTCATTTCAAGAATGTTTTCATTGTTGTGCAGATAGATAAAATGCACAATATATACAAGTTTTAGAAAATATTGTTAATATATATTTTCTGCAAGGTTTCTCTTCCTGAATATGAAAGGAAAAAAAGTGATTTTACAGTTTGCAATGATACTTCTGAAGTAAAATAGTGGAGTGCTTGGTTGAAGCACTAAATACCGCAGGTCTACCCCACTAGTGCCACTAGTGAGTTGCTGGATAGTGGTGGAGCTGGATTTCTTGCGTACTGTGTTGTCGCCTGCTATAGCCACTTAGGGAAGAAGATGTTGGAGGTGTTGCAGGAAGGTGGTGCATGGTCCAATAAATTCAAATTTAATGTAAACTTATTATTAACATAGAAACATAGAAAATAGGTGCAGGAGTAGGCCATTCGGCCCTTCGAGCCTGCACCACCATTCAGTATGATCATGGCTGATCATCCAACTCAGAACCCTGTACCAGCCTTCCCCCCATACTCTCTGATCCCTTTAGCCACAAGGACAATATCTAACTCCCTCTTAAAAATAGCCAATGAACTGGCCTCAACTGTTTCCTGTGGCAGAGAATTCCACAGATTCACCACTCTCTGTGTGAAAAAGTGTTTCCTAATCTCGGTCCTAAAAGGCTTCCCCTTTATCCTCAAACTGTGACCCTCGTTCTGGACTTCCCCAACATCGGGAACAATCTTCCTGCATCTAGCCTGTTCAATCCCTTTAGGATTTTATATGTTTCAATAAGATCCCCCCTCAATCTTCTAAATTCCAACAAGTATAAACCTAGTCAATCCAGTCTTTCATCATACGAAAGTCCTGCCATCCCAGGAATCAATCTGGTGAACCTTCTTTGTACTCTCTCTATGGCAAGGATGTCTTTCCTTAGATTAGGGGACCAAAACTGCACACAATACTCCAGGTGTGGTCTCACCAAGGCCTTGCACAACTGCAGTAGTACCTCCCTGCTCCTGTACTCGAATCCTCTTGCTATGAATGGCAGCATACCATTTGCCTTTTTCACCGCCTGCTGCACCTGCATTCCCGCTTTCAATGACTGGTGTATAATGACACCCAGGTTTCGTTGCACCTCCCCTTTTCCTAATTGACCACCATTCAGATAATAATCTGTTTTCCTGTTTTTGCCAACAAAGTGGATAACCTCACATTTATCCACATTAAATTGCATCTGCCATGAATTTGCCCACTCACCTAACCTATCCAAGTCACCCTGCATCCTCTTAGCATCCTCCTCACAGCTAACACTGCTGCCCAGCTTCATGTCATCCGCAAACTTGGAGATGCTGCATTTAATTCCCTCATCTAAGTCATTAATATATATTGTAAACAACTGGGGTCCCAGCACTGAGCCTTGCGGTACCCCACTAGTCACTGCCTGCCATTCTGAAAAGGTCCCATTTATTCCCACTCTTTGCTTCCTGTCTGCCAACCAATTCTTTATCCACGTCAATACCTTACCCCCAATACCGTGTGCTTTAAGTTTGCACCAGGGACTTGGCCCTGACAGAGAATTTATTTATTTATGGGAACTGTTGTTTTATTCTGCAGCTCTTTTCTGAGAACATATAGAATATAGCACAGGAACAGAGCCCTTGGCCCATGATTTTGTACCCACTGATTATTCAGCAACTAAATGCCGAAGCTAACCCCTTCTACCTTCAATTTCCTGCACATTCATGTATCTCTCTAAGAGTATCTTGAACGCCTCTACCAGAATTGCCTTTCTCACTACCTGTGGCAGCACATTCCAGGCATCCACCATTTTGTTTGTAACATGTTTATCCTACAGATCTCCTTTGATCTTACCCTTCTCACCTTAAATGCATGCTCTCTGAATTAGATATTTCAAAACTGGGAAAAAGATACTGTCTGTTTCTTCCATCTGTGCCTCTTCTGTTCTTATAAACTTTTGCCAGATTTCTCCATAGCCTCTGCTACTCCAGAGAAAACAACATTAGTTTGTCCAACCTCACCTATAGTACATGCCCTCTAAACAAGGCAGCATCTTAATAAACCTCTTCTGCATCCACTCCAACACCTTGACATCCTTCCTATAATAGGGAGACCAGAAATGAATGCAAAATTCCAGCTGGAACCTAACTAGAGTTTTATACAAATGCAACATAACTTTGCAACTCTTGAACTTAGTTCCTCAGCTAATAAAGAAAAACATGCCACATGCTTACCTTACTGCCCTATCATTGTCTATAGCCACTGTTAAGGAGCTAATGGCTTGGAACCCAAGATCCGGTTATACATCAACGCTGTTAAGTGTCTTGTTGTAAACAGCGTACTGTCCCTTTTCATCAGACCTCCCAAAAAGCAAAATTTCAAATTTGGCTCTGTAAAACTCCTGCTATTTCTCTGCCTATATCTGCAACTGATCTATGTATATCCCACTCTATTATTTGGCAATATTCTCCACTATCCACAATAGTACCAATCTTCATATCACCTGCCAACTTACTAACCCAACTATCTATGTTTTTATCCAAGTCATTTACTTACATCACAGAGGTCACAATACAAATACCAGTTAAACACTATTGATCACAGTTTTCCATCCACAATAGGCCCCATCAAATGCTACTCTCAGTCTTCTATTGTCAAACCAATTCTAAATCCAATTGTCCAATTCACCATGGATCCCATGCAGCTTGAGTCTCCAATGAAGGACCTTGTCAAATGTCTTAGTAAAATCCACGTAGAGAACACCCACACTGTTACCTCATTTCTTCACTCTCATATATAATTGATATGTTATATCTGTGCTCTCTGACCTTCTCTGAATCTACAAGCCCATGAAGCTGCTGCAAGCAAGTTTTATCATTGTACTTGAACCTCACTATACTTGAGCATATGACGATAAACTTGACTTGACTAAAGGGACTGATACGTCAGCATTGGAATCATACACATCAATACAGTTGTGGGGCTGAGACTGATTTATTGCAGCTTATGGTATACCTGAAAAATTGGAATCAGGTTATAGGCTACAATTTGAATTGTTTCAATCTTTCTCTTCAAGTATGGACATAAATATCAAGTGTTTTCTACTCTTCCCATGCCACCTAGCCTCTAGCAGAGCAAGCTTCTTACTGATGCCTTGGGGACACATTTACCAGGTCATTGGATCTAGCTATGAATCAAATTGAGATGACAAGGCAAATAGTTCAAACACGTGAGAAAATGAGAGAACACGATTAACAAACATTCATAAAACACACAAATGAAAACATAGAATCAAAATAATATATTGATAAAGAGCTGTTGCATCTGATCCCAACTTTCACCTCAATGTCCTTAGTCCCAGCTGTCAATTACACATCTGAATACTTTTTAAATTCGGTGAAGTCTTTTCCATCTGTCATCCTTTCAGACAGTGAGATGCAAACTGCTAACCTCAGCTGTCCTCTAATCCATTTGTCAACTCAGCCTATGGCCAGGGATTTTGAACTACTTTCAAGGGGAAAAAGGTCTTTCTTGCTTTATTTCGTGTCGGCCCCCCATAATTTTATAAAACTCAGCCTAATCTTTCATCAACTTTGCTCCAAAGGAAAGAAATCTAAAGGCAAAAAACTGCCGATGTTGGATATTTGAAATAACAACAGTGAATGTTAGAATACTTGGTGGGGCAGGAAATATCTGTGAAGAGAAAAAAAAAACAAAATAGGAAAGAACGGGAACATGGTCAGTGAGATCATCATTCAACAGAACTAGTTCCTGTAGCATCATGGGCACTAGCTTCTCCATCTTCAGGGACATCTTCACTAAGATGTGCCTCAAGAAGGCAACGTCCATTACTAAGGACCCTCACTATCCAGAACATACTCTCTTCACATCACTGTCATTAGGATGAAGATACAGGAGCTGGAAGAAACACAATCAGTATTTTCCCCTTCCCCCACCACTACTCTGCAACCCCGTCTCCCTCAGATCCCATCGTCAGCTCCTGGGCCCTCAGAGGCTCCATCTTCCTCTCACTCCAACCCTCCTGTCTCCACTGACACCCCCCGCCTCCCCCCTCCCCCCCTCTGATCCCAGCTCTCATCCGTGCCGGGTTTTTACCATCCCCTCCGACTTTCAACTGTCTGAGGCAGAATGTTCTATCCTCATTAAGGGCTTCACTTTTGTCCCCCTTCGCCCACACCTCAGCGAGTTCCGCGTTCGCCATGATGCGGAACTGTTCTTCCGCCGTCTCCGTCTCCGAGCCTACTTCTTCGGCAAGGACTATTCCACTCCCACCGATGACCCCTTCTCCTGTCTTCAACCCTCCTCGTCTTCATGGACAGCCCACTCTGGTCTTCTGCCTGCCCTGGATCTCTTTATTGCTAACTGCTGACGGGACATCAATCGTCTCGACTTCACCACGCATTGTTCCAATTGCAACCTCACTCCTTTGGAACGCTCTGCTCTCCACTCCCTCCGCACTAATCCTAACCTTACTATTAAACCCGCCAATAAGGGGGTGCTGTTATAGTCTGGCGTACTGACCTCTACCTTGCCGAGGCACAGCGACAACTCGTGGATACCTCCTCTTATTTACCCTTCGATCGTGACCCCACTAAGGAGCACCAGGCCATTGTCTCCCACACCATCACCGACTTTATCCGCTCAGGGGATCTCCCATCCACTGCTACCAACCTTATAGTTCCCACACCTCGCACTTCCGGTTTCTACTGCCTACCCAAGATCCACAAACCTGCGGATCTCTTTATTGTTAACTGCTGATGGGACATCAATCGTCTTGACTTCACCATGCATTGTTCCGATTCCAACCTCACTCCTTCCGAACGCTCTGCTCTCCACTCCCTCCGCACTAATCCTAACCTTACTATTAAACCCACCTCGCACTTCCCGTTTCTACCTCCTTCCCAAGATCCACAAACCTGCCTGTCCTGGCAGACCTATTGTCTCAGCTTGCTACTGCCCCACCGAACTCGTTTCTGCATACCTCAACACTGTTTTATCCCCCCTTGTTCAATCCTTTCCTACCTATGTTCGTGACACTTCTCACGCTCTTAAACTTTTCGATGATTTTAAGTTCCCTGGCCCCCACCACTTTATTTTCACCATGGATGTCCAGTCCTTATATACTTCCATCCCCCATCAGGATGGTCTCAAAGCTCTACGCTTCTTTTTGGATTCCAGACCTAATCAGTTCCCCTCTACCACCACTCTGCTCCGTCGAGCAGAATTAGTCCTTACTCTTAATAATTTCTCCTTTGGCTCCTCCCACTTCCTCCAAACTAAAGGTGTAGCCATGGGCACCTGTATGGGTCCCAGCTATGCCTGTCTTTTTGTTGGCTTTGTGGAACAATCTATGTTCCGTGCCTATTCTGTTATCTGTCCCCCACTTTTCCCTCGCTACATCGACAACTGCATTGGCGCTGCTTCCTGCACGCATGCTGAGCTCGTTGACTTTATTAACTTTGCCTCCAACTTTCACCCTGCCCTCAAGTTTACCTGGTCCTTTTCAGACACCTCCCTCCCCTTTCTAGATCTTTCTGTTTCTATCTCTGGAGTCAGCTTATCTACTGATGTCTACTATAAGCCTACTGACTCTCACAGCTATCTGGACAATTCCTCTTCTCACCCTGTCTCTTGCAAAAATACCATCCCCTTCTCGCAATTCCTCCGTTTCCGCCGCATCTGCTCTCAGGATGAGGCTTTTCATTCCAGGACGAGGGAGATGTCCTCCTTTTTTAAAGAAAGGGGCTTCCCTTCCTCCACCATCAACTCTGCTGTCAAACGCATATCCCCCATTTCACGCACATCTACTCTCACTCCATCCTCCCACCACCCCACTAGGAATAGGGTTCCCCTAGTCCTCACCTACCACCCCTCCAGCCTCCGGGTCCAACCTATTATTCTCCGTAACTTCCACCACCTCCAACGGGATCCCACCACTAAGCACATCTTTCCCTCCCCCCTTCTGCTTTCCGCAAGGATCGCTCCCTACGCGACTCCCATGTCCATTCGTCCCCCCCATCCATCCCCACTGATCTCCCTCCTGGCACTTATCCTTGTTAGTGGAACAAGTGCTACACATGCCCTTACACTTCCTCCCTTACCACCATTCAGGGCCCCAGACAGTCCTTCCAGGTGAGGCAACACTTCACCTGTGAGTCGGCTGGGGTGATATACTGCGTTCGGTGCTCCCGATGTGGCCTTCTATATATTGGCGAGACCCAACGCAGAGTGGGAGATCGTTTTGATGAACACCTACGCTCTGTCCGCCAGAGAAAGCAGTGGCCACACATTTTAATTCCACATCCCATTCCCATTCTGACATGTCTATCCACGGCCTCCTCTACTGTAAAGATGAAGCCACACTCAGGATGGAGGAACAACACCTTATATTCCGTCTGGGTAGCCTCCAACCTGATGGCATGAACATTGACTTCTCCAACTTCTGCTAATGCCCCACCTCCCCCTTGTACCCCATCCGTTATTTATATACAGACATTCTTTCTCTCACTCTCCTTTTCTTCCTCTGTCCCTCTGACTATACCCCTTGCCCATCCTCCTGGTTTTCCCCCCTCCCCCTTTTCCTTCTCCCTGGGCCTCCTGTCCCATAATCCTCTCATATCCCTTTTGCCAATCACCTGTCCAGCTCTTGGCTCCATCCTTCCCCCTCCGGTCTTCTCCTATCATCTTAGATCTCCCCCTCCCCCTCCCCCTTTTAAATCTCTTCCTAGCTCTTCCTTCAGTTAGTCCTGACGAAGAGTCTCGGCCTGAAACGTTGACTGTACCTCTTCCTAGAGATGCTGCCTGGCCTGCTGTGTTCACCAGCAACTTTGATGTGTGTTGCCAGTATTTTAGAAACAGTTTTTTCCCTTCTGACATCAGATTTCTGTACCATCCATGACCAATGAACAGTACTTTATAATTTAGCTCACTACTTGCATTATTGATTGAAAAAAAGTTCTTATCGTAATCGTTAGTAATTTTTCAAATATTCCACTGTAATGCTGCTGCTAAACTACAAATTCTGTGACATGCAGCAGTGAAAAATAAATTTGATTCTGATTCTGAATCTATCTTTGATCCAAATTATTGCTCCCCCTTGAATTCCGCAGACTTTTACCTTATAATCCACTCTGCTATTTGAATCTGTGCAAAAGCCTGGCTAAAATGTACTACGGTACAGTACTGCCTGCACCAAATATCCTTGTTAGTTCCTCAAAAAATTCAGACTTTGGCCAGCCTGTCCTTCCACTAACACTATGCTCAATTTTTAATTGGTTTACATTCTCTCAGTTGTTGATTAATTGCTTACTTCTATTGAAAATATATTGGTCTTGACACCCTAACCTTTTCAATCTGGCCCAGAGTTTATACCTCCATCTGAACAACAGGTCTGTGCTTGGATACACCGGATCCGCTGCCTCGGTTCGGCCTGTAGATCTCCGTCCGAACATTATTTTCAGTCACGTTGATATGCACTGGGGCTTGGACCCTGCGGCTTCAAATTGGTGTGTGCCCGACCTTTCATGCCCTTGCACGCTCTCAGCAATGGGCCCACTGCCTCGCCTCACCTCAGTCACATCGAATTGCCTCTAAGTACAAAGGGAAGTTACTGACTATTACTTGCGATGATCGTTTTCCAGAAAAAAGAGGGTTAACAAAGTATTTAGTTGCTATCCTTGTTTTATTAGCCAACAGTCAGAAGTCGATGAGATTCAGCAGCACCATCTTAATCTGGAAGCTATGTCCCCTAGTAGTTAACGTTTCTATCCTGGGAAAAAAAGCACACTATCAATACCTCTCATCATTTCATGTACCTCAGTTAGGACTCCCCTTGGCCTCCGATGCTCCAGAAAATGAACAGGCACATAAAAGAAAGTACTATTATGAAAAAGAATATATGAGCATAAATCCAAATAAGTACAAAATAAATTGATGTTAATTAGATTTTTAGGGGCTAGAGGATATGCTGTTCAAAAGCAGGAAGCCAATTGGCACATCAATACACTCAAAATACTTGAGGAACACAGCAGGTCAGGCAGCATTTATGGCAATGAATAGATAATCGCTTTAGCACATGTGCTGCTTGGCAGCTCTCTATCATTGTGGCAGTGGGCATCACTTCTCAGATAAATAATTATCCCAAATATCTTGTCTCAACTAGTTCATTATTTACTGCTTTAATTAAACAATAGTGGGAAGTGAACATTTTTATTATTTTACCAACAATTGATATTTATCTATCAATATGCATTCACTGCAATTACCACAACAATGTTACCTCAAATTAAAACATAAATTCTCAAAATTTATATAGAAGAAAAATCTATGAAGAAAACCTTTTGAGCTACTGAATTTTCCCCTCTAATTAGATTAGTTGAACAAAGTATTAGTTTGTTGGCAATGGCAGTGGTAAAGTGCATTTGTTCTGCTTGATTAAGCAGCCCTTTCGTTTCCACGAGTGACAAAATAAAAATCTGCTAGTGAGTGAACAATGCCGCCTCAACTGTGTCATCTCAGCCCTGCGGCTAATTTTATTACGAAAATGTAAAAATCCAGTCAATTTTATTTAATCAGCTGAAAAGGAAAAGTGTTTCCAGGTCATTAATTAAATGCAGCTTCTCTGTGGGATTTGTCTGTGGAGGATTTAACGTTTGAGTCATCAATAAAGCTGTGAAGGTTCTTAATCAAAACACATCAACAAGTGGAAATTTTGGGATTATTGTTTTAAAGATACATTTTACTTTCATTGTGCTAAGAGCATATGTTTTATTCAAGGTCTTTTGCAGCTGAATTTTTAAATGTTGTAAAACTGACTGTGGCTCTAATATGGAAATACACTAATTCACTGAGATTGTTTCAGCAACTGTATGGGTCATTTTTCACAGTAAACAAATAGAGTCTTCCTGTTGGCCTCAGCATTGGCAACGTAGTGAAAGCATTGAAAAAAATGCATTCTCATTCTTGTTCTATGTAAGTGGAATTTTGTGATTCTGGAAACAAATATGAACTGAATTAAGCAAGATTATAGCTATTGCTTAGCATTTGAATTCTTTAAATATGATCAGTTTCAATAAAATCAGGTTTATTTACTTCCCCAATCATTCAGACAGTGAACACTACACCTTTACCACCCTCCGGGTGAAAGGATTTTTCTCATAGCCTTCTTACCAACTATTCTGGATATCTGCCTTCTGATTTTGATACCTCTACTAAGGGAAACCTAGATCATAGAACACTGCAGCACAGCACTGGCCCTTTGGCCCAGAATGCTATGCTGACCTTTTAACCTACTCTAAAATCAGTCTAACCCTTCCCTCCCACATTGCTTTCCATTTTGCTGCCTTGTTGCTCATTTCAGTGCCTTCATAATATTGTACACTGACTTATTTCTTGTTCTGTTTCACTGCTGACCTCTGAAAATGCTCTATAATTTTCAAATTATTTCCCTTTGTATTTGACAATGTTACAATTATTAAAGTGATGCTACAAAATGCCTTGAGAATAGGGAAAATGGGTACAAAAAATGTATCTTTCAGTAATAAGATTATAAAGACAAAGGTGTGGAATTTGGCCATTCAGCCCATTGAGTCTTCTCTGTCATTCCATCATGGATGATCCTGGATCCCACTCAATCCCATACACCTGCCTTCTCACCATATCCTTTGATGCCCTGACCAATCAAGAAACTATCAACCTCTGCTTTAAATATACCCATAGACTTGGCCTCCACTGCAGTCTGTGGCAGAGAATTCCACAGATTCACTATGCTCTGGCTAATAAAATTCTTCCTTATCTCTGTTCTAAAGAGTCGCCCCTCAGTTTTGAGGCTGTACCATCTAGTTCTGGATACCCTCATAGGAAACATCCTTTCCACATCCTCCTTATCTAGCCCTTTCAATATTCGGTAGGTTTCAATGAAATCTTCCCGCATTCTTCTAAATTCCAGTGAGTACAGGTCCAAGGCTGTCAAGCGTTCCTCATATGTTTCCCCCTTCTTTCTTGGAATCATCCTCGTGAACCTGCTCTGGAATCTCTCCAATGTCAACACATCCTTTCTGAGATATGGAGCCCAAAGCTATTGACAATACTCCAAGTGCGGCCTGACTAGTGTCTTATAAAGCCTCAGCATTATCTCCTTGCTTTTATATTCTATTCCCTTTGAAATAAATGCTAACATTGCATTTGTCTTCTTTACCACAGGCTGAACCTGTAAATTAATTTTCTGGGTGTCTTTCACGACAACTTCTAAGTCCCTCTGCACCTCTGATGTTTGTACCTTCTCCCCATTTAGTGGTAATAGTGGTAACATCCATTACTGAATGAGGCGAGATTTGTGTGCTGGGCTGAGAAAGTGAAGGTGTTTTCAGGAGATTTTTCATGATTAATAATCCAAATGTTTTGGGGATTGTTTTGTCACCGCACAATTATATAATGGGTCTCACCGGAAATGAAAGGTGATTGCTGTCAATTGAGGGTGGATGATGTCATTTCAGAAATTCAACCAGAAAAATGTTGTTGTGAGTGGCAGTAATGCTGATGAAATTATTTCAGTGCTAGGTACATGTAGAAACTTGCCACACTCTGTAAAGATGCTTCTTGGGGCTGCATTTCTCCAATGTGTGCTTTTACTAGAACAATAGGTTTTCATACCACTGCCCCGTCTGCTTTAAAGTGACTTCAAAGGTTTCAAAGGTACATTTAATGTCAGAGAAATGTATACAACATACATCCTGAAATGTTCTTTCTTCGCCCCCATCCACAAAAACAGAGGAGTGCCCCAAAGAATGACTGACAGTTAATGTTAGAACCCCAAAGTCCCCCCCCCCGCCCGCTTCCCTTCATCATGCGTGTAAGCGGCAGCAAGGAACAATCCCACCCCCACTGACAAATAAAAGCATCGGCACCCGTTACCGAGCACTCAAGCGTGCAGCAAAAACAACAGCAAAGACATAGGCTTGCAGTACTCCAAAGACTACACATTCACCCGGTGTTCGACATACCACAGGTTTTCTCTCTCCCTAATAAAGGAGAAAGAGGCGTCTCCATTTCACAGCAAGAGGGGAGACTCATTACTATCAACAACTAGACAATACACAGAAGCAATTAAGAAGGATAATAGAATGTTGTGTTATATAATGCACTCAATGGAGTTCATGTCTAGAGATATTCTTCTTAAGCTGTACAGTGTGCTTGTGAGGCTACACCTTGAGTACTGTGTACAATTTTGGTCTCCATAGTTTGTGAGAGATGTGAAGACACTGGAGGGAGTTCAGAGAAGGGAAACTAGATTCATTCCAGGTCTACAGAGCATGAGCTATGAAGGAAGATGGAACGAATTAAACCTTTTTAGCCTAAGTGGACCTACAATGAGAGGAGACATGATAGAAGTGTTCAAAATCATTAACGGTATAAGTAAGGTGGATGCCAGCTGCTACTTCAAAATTAATCCATCAACAAGGACACCAGGCCATAGGTGGAGATTGGTTAAAGGGAGATTTCAGACTAGCATCAGGAAGCATTTCTTTACACAGCGAGTTGTGGACACATGGATCAAACTACTTAGTGTGTAGTTGAGGGGCCTTCAAATCTAAACTCAATAGTTATTTCAATACCCTATGTGAATAGCAATATGGCAAGTTTTGATGGGCTTAATGGCCTGTTCCTGTCAAAAACTTTCTAATGTTCTAATGTACCTTAGGTTGTTGTAGCAAGTAATAGAAGGAATTGCAAAGGTGCTGGATATAAATACTCAGTGCAATTATTCAATATCAAGTGTCATGATGAAAGAATAGACAATTAGAAATATCACACTTCTGTTCAAAAATTGAGAGTAGGGCATTGTAATGGCCAGTCATTTTGCAGTCAACAGACAAACTGTTTTGGAACTAAATATCTGAGAAGAAATGTAACTATTAGTTAGGCTAGCTTAAACAAATTAAGTATTCACTGAAGTTTTTTGGTAGTAAGTAGAAATTATATAAGATTAAGAGTTTTATGAGGAAGGAACTGAACAGTCGAAGAAAGTGCACTTGATTTGTCTATATAGATTTTCCAAATACATTTGATGAAATACAAATCAACAGACATTAAAAAAAATTAAAAGCCCCTGTGGCACAAGGAGCAGCAGTGGCATGAATAAAATTTATTAAGGAATAGGCGACAGAGAGTTCAGACCTGTCTAATTTTTAGATTTAAGGAAAGTATTAAAGCTCCTGAAGCTTTATTTAAATGTCTGCTATTTCTAAAAAACGGTAACTTAGCCTTTGGTTACAAGTGGTGTTTTTAAAATTAACAATTGACACATAACTTGGCACATGTAGTACACTGTGAAGAAATAATAATATACTTCATGAGGCCATAAATAGAAAAGAAAATTGCCTGGATACACAGGAAATAAAATTTAATGCAAAGTTATTTAAAATTATTTACTTTGGTGGAAAGAATGAGAAATAATTCATGCTGATTGATATAACTTTAAAGGAGATGTAATTAAGGGAGACTTATGAAGATTATGAAAACTCTGTAAGTGGGAGGAAAGGTTAACAAAACAGTCAATAAAGCATCTGGAATCTTTAGCTTTAAAAACTATAAGATGGAAGCCAATAAGTCATTCTAAATCAACATAAACACTACTTCATTTGAAGATGGAGCTAATAAATAAAAATGCAGAGTAGGAAAATGAGCAACCGTTCCAACTTCTAGGAGACTGATAATGAGAAAGCT